>NC_046158.1:28197359-28567359 GCF_011064425.1 Rattus rattus
GACATCTCTCTCATTTGGCTCAAGGCAAAGTAGTCTTCTCCCGAGGGAACTAGTCCTCTACTGTTCATCGATCCTTCTTCCCCAGGCTTTCCACCTACAGATTTTCCGCAGGCTGGAGACCATTAGGACTGGTGGAGGTGGCTTCACAGTCCTAGCAGTTATGCCTAAGGCTCTTCTTACTGCACTCTGAAAGCTTTGGAAAAGCTTAAGGAAAAACATCCCACTTGCTATTCTGCCATATGTCCTACCTTCAATAAATCAAGTTGTATCGTTCTTTGCAGCCAGATCTTAGTAATAATTTCCTGGACAGCCACAATTCAGGTTCCGCAAGTGGCAGAATCAGTAAAATGAAAAGTAATTGCTAAAACAAGCTAATGGACACAAACCTGATTCTTTCCAAATCAGACTGTGTTATATGACAGGGGAGGTTCAAATGGCAAAGAAATGCTAAAAGTGCAATCTCATACAGTTTGCAAGTAGGGGAAAAAAGCCCCAAAGGCATGAAGGGAGTACCGGTGAAAATGCCTTGATACCTAATTTAAGGTGGCACCTGCAGGGGAGGGAAGGAGTAAGAATTATGAATAAATTGACATGGACTCTCCTATTTAGGCTATTGCTGGTCTGGAAGACATACTGTTATTCATAGGGGAAATTATTCTTCAAATTAGTCACCAGGTTCTCTTTATATTTTATTGTGATGCTGTTGCATAGCCACTTCCTCTACATTGTAACACTCTGTCTTAGAGAGCTTCCTTAGAACTTAGGAAGTAAATACAACTCGCAAATCTCAGGATGCTCCTGAAAAGTACAAGACTTTCAAGGTCTTTCTTACACTGCTTATAAGAACTTACTCTCCCTGGCACTAATAACTGCTGGGAAGAACAGGCTCTCTCTCCAGCTAAGCTGCTGGCATACTGTGCAGGCAACTTCACGGATGCAGTTTTTGTAAGTTATCACTCATACTTGGCTGGGCAATGTTTTTTTTAGTGGTTCAGCTGTCTTTGAGTTACTTCTGCTCTTGAAAGAAACTCCATATTTACACTCCTATAAGTAACCCAGTGACCTCCACTAAACTAGATTTGGGTGGAATCATTTTTTGGCTTGTCATTGGTGCCCTATCTGGGATGGACAGATATTTGTTTACATCTCACCAGGAAAGGTCACTCATCAAATACAATTCCATAATTTGTGCTATTCCACCCACTCATCTTATATTCAGGAGAACTATGGTATAACCTGGGTGAGACAATCAGCAAGTATTTATGATGAAACTGTTATTTTCAAAGTGTATTGAAGTCATATTGTGTTATGAGATACAACATGACCATTTGAGGGCTGCATAAAATTATGAGCCTGGGAATATTCAAGAGTCACTATGACTTTGTCATTTATTGTGGCAGTTTAATGTCAAGGTAGAGCTAGAACTTACTTCTATTGGCTCAGTGCTGCTTCTACCACACTGTCTCTTCCTCCGAACACAACACAGGTCTGGGATAATATTACAGAACTGTGGGCCATTTATTCCTACAAGATTATTACAAGCTGAATACAGTGCTCATTGATCCTGAAGGGCAGATTGAGTGTATCTTCTGACTCCAAGTTATAAAACTGGCCAGGGTAGGAGATTTCCCACCACAGATATCAGAAGAGGCTCTTATTAAACATTTATTACTATACCATGGCTAATAAATAATAAATGGCCAAAGTTCAACTATTCCTTCATAAAGCATAGGTTTTATAGAGAAATGAGACTTTGCCAGGCAGAGAAGAAATGTGCAGGCTACTTGAGGATATTCTTGGAGAGTGGTGTTCTTGGATTCAAAATGGAATAATTGGTTGGGTGGGGAAATGTAGAAGAGGGCCTAAGTCATG
Source organism: Rattus rattus (assembly GCF_011064425.1). Taxonomy (NCBI): domain Eukaryota; kingdom Metazoa; phylum Chordata; class Mammalia; order Rodentia; family Muridae; genus Rattus; species Rattus rattus. The sequence continues at coordinate 28,199,232 of NC_046158.1, forward strand.
AGCAAACAGTGGCCAGGCTGAATAAAAGGATTAAGATTTTGGGTGCCTTTATGAATGCTAGGGCATGGTGGAATGCGTGGAAAGATGGAAAGGAATTCCTCCCTAAGGGTAAAGCTCCTTACAAGAGCTTTCTCCATTCTAAAACCACTTTGGCTTTTTCATAGGGAACTATTATGTGTGTCTAGAAATCAGAATCAAGAAAGGGGTAAGGAGCTATCATTTTTCTTTTTAATATTTTTAATATATCACTAGTACATATTATATAGCATAAGTACAGTATAGACTTACACTATATATTACATATACATTACTAGTATATATTATTAGTTAGCTCAGTATAATGAAAACAAAATTTAACATTCAAATTTATTTACTCCTCCTTTCCTTCATTCCATAATCTCTGTAAAACGCCTATGAACTATTGTTATTGTTGTGTATGCTTAAAAGTTATCCAGTAAACATTTTTCTCATTGTTGACAGTGATATATATTCAAGTTTATAGTACTACTTGTAGCTTGATAACTTATTTTAGCATTAATGAGACATTTAAAAAATAGTTAGCTATATTTCTAAAGTTGCTTATTCAAATTCCATGTATCTGAAATTTAATTCACTTTAGAAAATGAAAGACAATGAAGCCTGCTATGCCTGAAAGACATTGTTTCTTTGAAGTTATCCAGCACCTTTGGCTCTTACATCTGTTCTGCATAGATTCCTGACCCCTTGATTGCATGCATGTGTGTGCTTGTGTGTGCACGTGTGTGTGCACACATGTGTGTGTGTATGTGTGTGTGTATGTGTGTGTGTGTGTATGTGTGTGTGTGCATGTGTAAAGATTTTTCACTTAGGTTTGAGTGCTTGAAAGTCTCACATTATTTGAAATTGTTCCGTTGTGGGTCTCTGTGTTAATTACCATATTCTGCAAGAAGTTTCTTTCATGAGAGTTTAACGATGCTTTGGCCTATGTGGTATAACAGTATGCTATGCTACTTTAGCAGAATAAGAGTAATGCCTTTCCGCATAGTGCTTATAACCTCTCTAGGCTGAAATTCTTGGCCACTTCAGAGTGGTAAGGTACCACTCATGGAGTGGGCCTTGAATCTTAAAACAAAAACAAAACAAACAAACAAACAAACAATAACAGCAACAACAACAAAAACGTGGTCACTGGCAGGACATTGCCACTATTGCAACAGTGTGTCTTACAGGCACGTGCTATTGTAACTTCTGAGTTTTGTAGTTGAGTGGCATTGATAAAAGGGCTGAAGCTTCCTTCTATGTGGCTAGATGAACCCAGAGACTATGAGACCACACACATGACCTACACAGATTCAAAACATAAAAAATCCCAGCATGGAGAGAGGAAGTGGGCACAAATTTCTACCCTTAACTAAGAAACGATTTATAATTGATTCCTGCTGAGAAAGAAAAAATGTGTTCCAATGAGTTGTCATCATTGGGTACTTCAACCACTCTCCAGTGCCCTGGAGTAGCTGGCCAACACAGAGCAGACTGCATGCTTCTTGGTAAGCTTTGTTTGTTTGTTTGGTTTTCTTGTTTGTTTGTTTTAGTTAGTTTGCTTATATTTTCTTTTGTTATTTTTTGCCCTTTACTAGAGAAAGAGAGGAAAGTTAGGTAGGTAGGGAGATAGGCAGTATCTGGGAAGAGTTGGAAAAGGGGACAATATATGAAAAAATTAAACAAAAATAAACTATAAAGAAAATATAATTTTTACAGAAAGACATAGAAATGTAATAGTACCTGAAACTTTTGTTACATTAATGTGTAAACAGCCATTTTCTTAAAAGAAGGGTTTTCCCATCTAAAGATATCTTGACTTTATGACATTAAAATTAAATGTATTTGTTAAAATGAAAAATCAATGCAATAAATGACAGCAATGTCTAGGGGATGTTATTCAATGTAAAGTAAGTCCTATAGTTCTTACTAGAAAAGTACTAAATTCTTAAATGTCCTGGAATTCCTGAAAGAAGCCCAACAACTAACATCACTAACTCTTTGCTATTATTCCATAAACTCCCATAGTAGCCTTAACATAGAGGGGAACTGAGAAGGCTACTACTGATGATGTTTAAGGCCACCGCTACATGTGTCTCCTGTCTAAGAGAAAGATTTTCCTAGTGTCAGCTGTGACGAGCTAGCCAGGAATAGGGAAGGGTAGATAGAGATGTTTTGGTGTTCTGGCAATGGATGTTAAGTGACAGTTGCACCGGGATAATCTAGTCTACAATTTTGACCTCCTTAGCCCAGACGGAGTAAATGCAAGCTATGGACAAAGGGGGATCTGAGGCTGGAGAGATGGCTCAGCTATTAAAGGCTAGGCTCACCGCCAAAATTATAAGGAAAAGGGGATTTACTTGCTCCTGTAAGTCTGCCAGATGAAAGTGAGAGAAAACTGGGCATTTAAGATTTGATGAACAGGTCAGGAAAGGAGAGATCACATATTTGACATTCTCTGATACTTTAGGTTTACTGCAGCTTAGACTCTGGGTTTCAGCCGATATTCCTGAGTTCTGCTGCAGAAGAGGTTAACACCAGTGGAACTGTGCATATCAGGTCAGAAATGTGTAGTGAATGTCATGCTAGTGAGCTAAGGTTTAAGTGTTAAAGGATTTCTGGAATCTGGAAGTGGCTGAGAGGAGAGCTGTGACTTGAAAAGGAGCTCAAAACTGGAGCTCAGCAAAGGCTGAGAAGTGTGTCTGTCATAACAACATGCGTGGGCAGGCTTGGAGAAGTACTCTGTATAAAGGCCAGAAAAGGTAACAGAATACCCAAAGGCCATGGGCGTGTCCAAGTGGCTTTGCCAAAGGAACTATCAAGGGCATTTTTTGTCTTGTTTTGTTTTGCTACAGAACATCAAGGTGAACATTGCTGAGTTTAGTGTCCTATATGCTTCAAGCTAAATGTCCTGCATTGTTGGGGTGAGGTGGCTTCCATTCCTAACCCACGAGAAATTCCAGTGGTTTTTGACTTTGCTCACATTTCTCTCCTGTACTATTTTTGACCTTTGGCATGGTGGTCTCAAGGCATGGCGGGTTTTGAGTCAGTCTTTGGTACTCTGAAACATAGACCGCCAGTCTACGTTCCTCTGTGTCTTTTTAAACAGACAGCGGGCACACATACGCTTCTGTCTCTTATTTGCATCTCAAAAAGTTAGACTTCTTTTCCCCCAGAAATATAGGAACAGTTGGGTCTCTGACCATAATCAGAAGTAACAGATAATTAAAACTCTGAGAGTAACCCTCAACTTGAGCCCAGGAGGTGTAGTATAAATAAAATATGAATATGAAAAAAATATTTCACCTTCTACCTCATGAGTGGAATAGCTTGAAAGTGTGCTTCACACTGCTTTTCAAAGTCTTCAGTGAGATTAAACTTAGGTTGCTTGTAATGACAGTTAGGTAAACCTTCCCTGCTGGTATCCTTTTCCCACTTCCCTTATTTTTGGCATTTCCAAAGGAGCTATTAACATTACAATGTGTGTGTCAGTGTGACCTCATGGGAGAATGAAAAAGAAAGCATACCACCAATGTAAGGGGGACTTCATTTCCCCCTTATACTGTCTTATTAAAGCCTCTTGCTAGCATGTCAGAGATGTTTTAAATTACGTAAATATATCAATAATTTATACTCAGAATTACATTCATTCTTCCAATTTTTCAGATATTCAATGGTTTTGAAATACAGCAAGGGTTGTTGAAATTCCAAACAAGTTGTTGTGATAAGAGTGGCAAAGGATTGTTTATAGAAATAATAATAGCTGATTATGTTTGAAAGTTTAGGTGGTAGTGATTATATATATGTATATGTGTATGTATAGGTACATACACATGCATATGTACAAATATATGTGTGTACATATATATGTGTGTATATAATGATATATATGTACATACCCATCAAGAAAAGCTAGAAAAATAGGTTAGAGTTTTAAAGATGTGTGTGTGTGTGTGTGTGTGTGTGTGTGTGTGTGTTATTGGACTACAAAGATTAAGAAGACTATTATCTCTAAATTGCATTGCAATGTGGGGTTCAAGTTTGTTGATTCTGGAAAAACTGAAATGTAGTGCTCTCTTATTTTTGAGAATAAACCATGTCTTCCTGTAACTTAAAGTGACATTTTGATAGACTAAAGCATACAAAAAGGACAAGAAAACAAATTGAGTTGTTCTATCAGCCCCTACAGGTTTTAGAAATCTTAATTTAATGTGAGCTTGGAGGTGAGGTGAGATGAAGAACAAGATGATAAGAGCAGGAATAAACTGGACAGCAACAATGAATCAATTGCATACAGTGGCTTTTCCTCAGAACTTAGTGTGCTCTAACCACAACTTACTATGTCTGGCTATGTTGTGGTTTATACTGTGGGAATATTTCACTTGTGTGTTCCAGGCTAGCCATCATTTAAGATGAGAAACCTCCAGTGTAGACATCTAGTTTGTGAAGACATATTTTCTTTACAACAAAACATGAGGTGTTATCAAATAAACTCAGACTCTTTAGTAGAACCATAAGATATGTACATTAAAAATGGTTCTCTTCAAGTACATATATTAGAACTACTGAGTTCATGTCCTCAAGGTTGGTGGTAGTTACTTTTCTACCTAACAAGGAATCTGCAAGAGAAATGATGGTATGGGCAGTGAGGAAGAAGAGACTTTTCTTAGGTCTCTGTAGCTAGAATACATTAAAACAGTAAGCACCAGCTGAAATGGAAATCTGGGTAGCAAATATTTCATTTTTCTGTCCATATGGTAAAATGTGAAATTGGTAGAATTTAGGAACAAATATAAAATTAAGCAAGTCAGAGTTCTCAGGTGATGTCAGTGTGTAAGGAGGATATATACTAACTAAAAGAAAACATTTCACCAGAAAGGACCCACTGCCCATTGTGGCAGCTGTCCCCGAAGGTGACGTAGTCCTACTACTGTATGTTTTTAAATACAGGTGAGTACATCTTTGATTAGTCTCCTGTGGAAAGGATTTAAGCCTTATATTGGTAAGAGGCTGAGTTTGATTCCTTTTGCGATTATCTTCAAGTCTGAGTGCCATCATGGGATACATTTTCCAATTTCCTGTAATTTGATAATTATTTTTGCTTTGTGGCTCACTTTTATGTTCTATGAGCTGGCACACATTCACTCTACTTTAACCTTAACCATTCCACATTGTGAGATATCAACTCTATGTTAAAGAAAAAAATCTCATCTTCAAGTGTCCTGACATGTTAGGATTCGTTTTTTTCCCCTTCCTCCCAGAGCCATTGGAAGAATTGACATGGAATATTTTTGAAAAGGGAGAGAGCTGTAAAAGAAAATTAAAGGTTTTCAATTATATGCATTTAACCTTTCGAAAGCTAAACCTCTCACATTTTGCTTTTAAGACCTATAGTATGAGCGCCTTCATATTGTGATGTGCCCTTTTCAAGCCTAAGTTTATAAAAAATCTCTTACTTGGAATATAGTTTCTGTTTATGAAAGACACATTATTTCAAGAGAAAGAAATGAGTATGAAATTAAATATTGAATTGGATAAGATTAAAAATTTTAGTTTTTTTTCCTTAGAGGCCAAATTAAATTGGAATAAAACTGATTCCTGCTATGGGATGACAAGGTTCATGGTTTAGTCAAAACTGCATTCTATTTACTAATCTCCAAAGTCACATGACTATTCATTATCCCTTATAAGTCTCACAGCAGAGGACCTTGTTATTATGGTTTTCCTTCTCACATATGGCATCAGAAAAGACCACTTAGTGAGAATATGAGGAATAAAATATAAAATTAAGGTAAAAAATACCCCAGTGTTTATTTAAAAAAGGCAAAATTAAATTTGAGATATTCTCTCATTTTCTGTAAGGGATGATTAAAGGGTTGATGCCATTCATTCTTGGTGAGGATATGGGAAAACCGTTTAATTTATTCATGGTAGGGATATAAACCGACCCCAGTCATGTGCAGGGTAATTTTCACAATATCTGTCAAAAACTCTAAGAAATGTAATAGCATTTGACTCAGAAATTCTACCTCTAGGAATTTCTCTTCATGAAATCTCTGTATGTGCAGAAGAAGCTAAGCCAAAGTTCTGCACTGTGGCGTTGCTTGCAGTGGTGGAGACGCTCCTGTGACTGAATCTTGATGGGTGAGGTGGTAGCTGAGAAACTAGGGACGTTCACAGGGTGCTAAGCTATGTAGCCTTGAAAGTAACGTGATGCCTGACGAGGAAAAAATGTCTTTCACATAGTGTAAAAGGAAACTTTAGAAGCTTCTTATAGCCCAGTTCATTTTTATTACATTCTTCACATTTATTTATTCATACGGGGGGGGGGGTGTCACGTTACACACATGGAGATCGGAGGTCAACTCGCAGGATTTGCTTCTTTTCTTCCACACGTGAGTTTCGTGGAGAGAACAAATCAGACTTGCCAGTGATGCCTTGACTCACCGAGCCACCTCAGTGCACCCTCTAATTATTTTTTTTATTAAAAATAGTTATATAAATTTATTAACACTACAAAAATTTGATCTCGGTTTAAGGACTATATATTCTATTCTGTAAAAGTGGGGACATTTGTTAAGTCTGTTAAAATCCCACCCTCTAGAATTACTGTAAGAATTACTGCTGAGATTGTGGAAACAGAGTTGACTGAGAGATTAGTGAAAGGCAACTGGAAATTGGTTTACTTTTAGTTCTGGTCCTTTCGTGACCATCTATAATTTGGCGCAGATAAATGCAAGACTTTGGTTTGTTTGTCTGGAAGGTCAACTGAAATTAATTAGTACTAAGTACTTCTGTGCAACTTAAGTCTTTAGCTGCCATTTTTATTTCAATCTTAGAGAACTGTTTTTTAAAACGTGGGTATCTTGGGCTGAGGCTGCAGTTCAGTTGATAGAGTGTTTTCTTAGCATGCATAAGGCTCTGGGCCTGTCTTCAGCAACCCACACACAACATGTACATCACCACAGCACATGTTTGGAGTCTTGTGCATGCAACCCTAGAACCCTAAAGTTGGAAGTAGGGCATCAGGAGTTCAAGGCCAGCTTGGGTTACCTCATACCCTATTTCTTAACAAGCAAAACACAAAACAAAATAAAGAAAATACCCATCTGTAAGTTTTTCTAAGTACAGTATCTTTGCAGTATTAAATCCGCTGAATTATGTAACATTAAATTTCTGATCAGATGCTAATCTGGTAAAAACAGAATGTTCTTTCTCTTTGTGTGTCCTCCCACAGCTTCCACATGGACTTTCCTTCCCTCCATCTCCAAAGTGAAGAGAAGATTACCCAGAATGGCACTCTCTCTCTGTTCCTCATGAGCTCTCTCTCTTGCCAGATGGGTCAATGGCTTATTCTCCCTTAGATTTGGTGATTTTTGATAAAGGTTTTGCCTTATGTTCTAAATAAGAACGAAGTTCTTATTTTATGTAAAAATGGTTTGCTATGATACTTGCATTTTAGTTCAATAAGTAAAACTAGTGGTGGTGAATTGAGGTGTTTTTTTAAAATTGTACTTAATTATTTTATTTAGTTAGAAATTTTAAGTACTTCATTTTAAAGTATGTCTATATGTATGTGGAACCATTGTCCTATGTAGAATGGCAGCAGGTGTCTCCTCCTGGTTTCCAGGCTCTTACAATTTTTCCTCCTCATCCTCTGTCTTCCATGATATCCCCAGACATAGACGTTGTATTATAGTGATATCAGTTAGGTACCCTACAGTGAATTCTATCTACATTTTAACCATTTGTAGCTTTCTGTAATGGTCTCTGTCTACTGGAAAAAGAACCTTTGGTGACGGGCAAGAACCTAACTCATCTGTGGATATAATCATACGTATTTAGACTGCAGTTAGAAATTATATTGATTTAGTGAAGTGGCAGTAGTTGGCTCTTTTCTAAGATCTATGACCTCACCAGCCAAGGGTAGTAGGCTATATTTGCTGGCCACATGAGTGTTTTCCTATTGAGCAAGCCTTAAGTTTATTTAAATGCCTATTGGTTGCTCCTAGAATATAAATGCCACTATTGCACCTAGTGGTGTATCTCACCATTCTAGACCTTGTTCATAGGAATAACAGCTGTATGGGACTGTAGGTTGCCTCTGTCCCTTGGTAGCTTATATTTCTCCTTCAGGCAGCATGAAAGCTAGTCCTTGGGAGCAGGCTTCTAGGTCAGTTCCAGTACAATTCCTTCAAATCCTTTGAAGTCCAGGGTGTCTTCAGCAATAGGCTCTTACCTTCAATTTCAGAGATGCAACCAAAGGCAACAGCAATAGCATGCATTGTTTTAAGGGCCTATCGGACTACCATGACTAAGAATTTGAATCTGAAAGGAGAGTTCCCATGAATGGCACTGTTTTTGTTTTTGTTTATTGTTTTTATCTAGTCTATGGGTCTTGGGGAAACATTGTCACTGTAAGTGGCATAACCACATTAAACAAACAGACAAAAAAGAAACAAGTGATATATCATTCATTGATCCATCTGTCTGTCTATCTAGCTATCTATTGATCATCTATCCATCTATCAATCATCTATCTATCATCTGTCTGACTATCTATCTATCTATCTATCTATCTATCTATCTATCTATCTATCATCTCATCTCATGTGTATAATTTTAAGTAATCATAAATCAACGGGATTCCTTGTGACTTTTCCCTTTTTTTACCATTGTGGATAATGCTATTATCCTACCTCAATCTTTCTCCCTTTGTGCTGCTCTCTCCACTCCACAGATAATCTCTCCTCTCCCATTACCCCACTTATAGCACCGGTGTCTGACCTTCTTTAGAATTCCTGCTTCCCCCATCTATGGCCTTTTTAAAAATTTCCTAGCACCTGATATTATTCTAGGTAATACATACATCTGAATGTTCAAAGCTGTGATCCATAAATAAGAGAGAACAGGCAATGTTTGCCTTTCTGGTTCTGGGTGAACTCATTCAGTATAATACTTTCTAGCTCCATCCATTTAGTTGCTAATTTTAAGCTTCTGTTTTTTTTTTTTTTAGAACTGAATAGTATTCCACAGTGTGTAGGTACGACATTTTCATTATCCATCCATCAGTTGAAAGACATTTCGGTCCTTTCCGTTTCCCAGCTGCTGTGAATAGAGCAGCAGTGAGCATGTGTCTGCAAATTAGCATGGTGGTCTATGCTTCAGAGCACCAAAGACTGACTCAAAACGGAAAAACAGACCCTAAAAACACATCATGCCTTGTGACAGGGTAACTGCTGAAGGTTAAAAATGTTACAGGAGAGGAATGTGAGCAAAGTAAAAAAAAAAAATACTGGAATTTCTTTTTCTTTTTGCTGTAACAAAATTCCAGGCAAGAAGCAATTGAAGGCATCGAGGCTTTGCCCTGGCTAGTAGTTCCAGGGTGTAGTGTACCATGGTGCAGAAGCCTGGCAGGAGGAACAGGAGCCATCTTTCCATCAGAAAGCAGAGTGATGTGACAGTGGACAAACGGCCTGCTGTCTGCCTGTACTCTTTTTATTCAGTCTAGGTCTCCAGAGCATAGAACGGTCATGATCACATTTAGGGCAAACTTTCCATCCTCAATTAAATCTTTCTGGAAATACTGCCCCCAACATACCTAAAAGTGTTTCTTATGGAATTTCAAAATTAGTGAAGTTGACAACCACTCAGTACACATCGTGCTTACTCATTATATACATCATCTTAAACTGTACGCATACGTGGTCATAATACCTCTTTCACATCATCTGCACACTGAAAGCTGAGTTTGGGAATATTTCATGAATTCTAAGAACAAATCCAAGTTTCTAAATCTTTGATGTTGTCTAGAAATGTACTGTGTCCTTTATGCAACATGTACATCAAGGTAGGACACTTATGTGTCACTTACTGTCCACTTACCCACAGTGGAACTCAGGGCTGAGGGGTTCACTCTAGGCTGGAGCATCTTTGGAACATTTCTGCTTTGGTTTCTGCTGTCAGTTTTCAAGACACAAAACCATTAATGTACATATTTAAAGACTTCCCAGGTTGCCACTACTGAAGTTTGACTGCTGACTATTAACTGATTTTGTTTGAAAGAGGAATTGCATTTAATGAAATTAAGAAGACTAATTAGAGTCAGAATTGAACTCTCTGGAAAGATTCTGAAGATCTAGATCAGAGTTCCACGGTGGAAATGTAAGTTACATAAGTAATTTTAAGTTCTCCAGTCAACCACATTAGAAAGAAAATGACCTAGTAAGCATTATTTTTAAACATATACTTTATATTACTCAGGATAATAGAGATATTATCATTTAAACATACAATCTATTAAAATATCGAGATATTTAATGTAATTTATACTGTGTTTAAAATCTGCTGTCTATTTTATACCCACTGTGTATTATAATTTAGAGCAGTCCTCTGCTCACTGGCCATATATGTCCAAGGCTACACGTGAACAGCGCATGTCTAGATTTTTAATATTGAAGGTAAAGTACTATTCATTTTTAATTTATCTCGATGAAAGACAGAGAATGTATAACATGTTATTATCCTTAGAATAATTAATAGATGGTTAAAATGACAACCAACTTTATGGACATATAGCAAACCACCACTTAATCTTAATAAAAGTAACGTAATGGATGTATGGTTGACTCCGTGCCAAAGCTCAAGAAAAATACAAGCTGCTAGTGCCCCCTCTCATGCAACAAATAAAACTGTAACCCACAAATCCAAAGGGAAAAGTAAAACTAATGAGCTTTGGTTGGAATAAGACCAATGGCGGAACCAGTTTGACCACACAAGCATTTCCTGTAGTCTCTTGGGGGTATGGATTTAAGGGCCACACTCTGGGATGGAGGGCAGAGAGCCAAAGGGCAAACCCAAGATCTTCTAAATGTCAGCTTTGATATGTTGCCCATCTGTTAGCCCTTTAATGAAGCTTGCTGAACTGACAGGCCGGCTGGCTGTGGGATGTCCAGTAGGGCTGCTATAGTATCATCTTACAGTCCATGGCAGGAATCACTTGCATTGAGCATTGCCTTTTCAAAGGGTATTCTCATTTACTATTCTACGACCTCTGAAAGCAAGTTTTACTCATTTTGGCATACTGAGCATAAAAAGTTCACTGTTAAAAAAGCAAATCATTTCCAGAAGTGACTGTCGAGCACTTGGTAAGCAACACATCATGTTGAGTTTCCAGAGAACTGAGAACTGTAGCAGAGAACCTGGATATGCTAGACTTCACATATCATAATCATTGGTTCCATTTAGTGTCAGGTAACGCACTCAGACCAGCTTTAGGCTACTGCCTATGTCTTTCTGCTCAGTCTGAGTCATAGGTTGCCTTCTTGCTTTTGTTTGCCTGAACCAATAGATGGGTAATTTTACCTTTACAGATTCTTCAAAACATGCCATTTTTTAATTGCTTGTAGAAACCTTGGAAATGTGTCCTATAACTTCTTAATTTAGCAGCAGTTTATTATTTTATCCTAAATCCTAAACAATAATATGAAATGTCCAAGCATTCAACTTTATCATATTTAGTCTCTCTCTTTTTGGGAAAAACTATTAGCTTACTAATAGTTAAGTTTCATTTTGGCATTTTTCAAATGAATTGTCTTTTATTGTTCTTCCCTTCCCCTATTTCTCCATTCCTCCTCTGTTTGTTCCTTGTGTGTCATCCCTTGGTATCTTCCTTCCCTTCTCATGACACATGGGACTTTTGCCCCCTGCCCACACTGTTCGCTTCTCTCCCCTGTTCCATAGAATTTCATAGTGTGCTTTTGTTCTTACAACCACTCATTCACATACATCTACATACATACAATTGCAGACCCAAGTGGGACCTCCCAAAGTAGGCATCAGAAAAGGTCCGCTGCTGAAAAGAGGATGCTTTTATTCTACTTGTCCTCAACAACCGTGAGAAGACACAGGCACAGTGACACAAACACAGAGAAGATGGGGAAAGAGGGTAAATAAATATAGAAGAAAGCCCTGTTGACAGTGAACTTGGGTAAAGGAATGCCTAGGTTTTTAGTTTTTAAAGCAGGGATGTGGGGATTGAACTTTCAATGTGGGGTTCTTGTGCTTTCAAGGCAAACAGTTTACCAGCTGAGCTATCTCCCCAGCTCTGACTGTAGGTTTGTAAGAGCACCCTTATGGATGTTAGCCTGAGGAAAGAAGCACTTAACCCACGATTTCAGGTTATTTTTAGGTTAAGAGAACACTGCATTGTTCAGTGTCAGCACCCTCAAACAAGTCAGTTTGTTTCTCATTCAAGTGTGCCGGATAGTTCTATTGCCCACCTCAATGGGTGCCAGCACTATCTAATAATAAAACCTGTTTCATACTTGCACTGAAATTGTGCAGTTGTAACTCTTTGAAGGCTCTTTCACTGGTTAGAAAGATCATCATATTTAATTATTCTTCAAAATCTACCTGTTCTACTTTCTTTGACTCATTTTTTCGGCTTCATCTTGACTGCTTTGATAACATTCAAGCCAGCATTTCAATACAAAATAGTGTCAATGCCCACCCTTCCTTCTCTTCCTTCTGACTCTCGTTTCTCTCCACTTGTTCCTCTTTTGTCCCTTCCCAATTCATTCTTCTCGCTTTGGTCTGTGGCCTGTCTGAAGGGAGATGCACTCATATTTCTCTCCAATCAGAATCTTTGAATGGCTGGTCACAGCTTCAAAAATAAAACCTGTAAGGCATGAACCCATCCCTGTCTATCTTTCCCATTTTATCCTGGCTACCATTCTTCCTTACATTCCAGAAAGAGGCAGGTAGTGTGCAGGTTCCAGATCAGTTTGTGTTATTTTTATTTATTTACTCTTTGCGTCTTGATGCCATGTTTTTATTAACTTACTAGGAAGTCTGTCCTTGGTTCCCTGTCAGAAGCTTCTCTTCGAAGCCCTCCCTACCTCCTCTAACCTGCCACAGGCGCTACTTCTTTGTTAATGCCACTGATGATCTTTAGAGCATCTTCTCGTTAAGACAATTTTGTTCACTCCAGTAATTATATGTATCTAACCTCGATTTTCTCTGTTTCTTGAATCGTGGAAATGTGAAGCATTGGTGTTCGCTGTGTAATTTGAATCTGCCAAGAGCAAGGGGGCATTGTAATTGGAATGCGCCCATTACCTTTAGTACTGACATAAACCCACAAAGGACTGGTGAGGTCCAGGGATAATTAATTCCCTATGACCAATTTATCTTGTAATCTAAGTTTCACCATTGTACTTTGTTGCCATTTGATTTTGTAAGACAGCAAAGAAATATTTTGTAGCTAATGATCTTGCCCATTTTGATCTGAAAGTGCCTTCAGCATTCTTTTTTTTATTGAGATATCATCCATATATTACACAATTCACCTTAGAGTAGATAATCTAGTGATTGATTTTTTGAATATTCACAATGTTCAACCACCACCAACATTGTATCTAGTTCTTCTCACCATATATAAAGGAAACTCGATAATCACTAATTATTCTCTAGCCTTCTCCATCTACTGAGCTCAGACATTCACTTGTCAACCTTCTGTCTTTTTGCATTTGCTTATCCTGTAAATTTTTTTAAAACTTTATATGCTTCCTATATGATGATAACTGTATGTTACTTGGCAGATAACTTTTTATTTTTTAATTTTATTTATTTTTACACTCCAGATTTTATTCCCCTCCTGGTCCACCCCCCACCCTGACAGTTCCACATATCCACCCCGCCCCCCGTCTCCACAAGTGTGTCCTTACCCCACCCACCCCACCAGACCTCTAAACTTCCTGGGTCCTACAGTCTCTTGAGGGTTAGGTGCATCTTCTCTGACTGAACCCAGACCTGAGAGTCCTCTGCTGTGTATGTGTTGGAGGCCTCATCTTGGCTGGTGTATGCTGCCTGGTTGATGACCCAGTGTCTAAGAGACCTCAGTGGTACAGGTTAATTGAGACTGCTGTTCCTCTGACAGGGTTGCCCTACTCCTCAGCTTCTTCCAGCTTTCCCCTAATGCAACCAGAGTGGTCAGCAGCTTCTGTTCATTGGTTGGGTGCACATATCTGCATCTGACTCTACCATGCCACAGGGGCACATGTTCCACTATGCTCATAGCAGCCTTATTTGTGATAGCCAGAAGCTGGAAACAACACAGAAGTCCCCCAAAAGAAGAATAGATGCAGAAAATGTGGTTCATTTACACAATGAGATACTACTCAGTTATTAAGATCGAGAACATCCTGAGTTTTGCAGGCAAATGGATGGAACTTGAAAATATCATCCTGAATGAGGTAACTCAGATCCAAAAGGACATGCATGGTATATTCTCACTAATAAATGGATATTAGTGCCCCTCCCAAAGTACAGAATACCCAAGATACAGTCCATAGAACTCAAAAAGGTCAATAAGCTGAGGGGGCCCAAGTGAGGATGCCTCAGTCCCACTTGAGAGGGAGAAGAAGGCAAATAACTTTCTAGCCTATTCTCTGCTATCTAAGCTCCTGATAGCCAACCACTACTTTGCTTTATTGTTATTACAAAATATGTTTGTTAACATCATAAAACTCTTTAATGCATTTATTGAATAAGTTCATTAAATATTATGTGTAAACACTCTGGTACTGGAAACAGATATGAAGACATCAAAAAATACAGTTTCTCCCATGAGAGTAAGAGTTATGTAGGCTTTATATAGGCCTAGCTCAACAAATCTTCACAACATAGCAAGCATCATATTCACTCTGAGAAAGAGGGTATTTGAGAGCAATAATTGTCATCTCAAGAGATTCTTAGAATATCCTGGTACTTTCTAAATGTAAAATACATTCTCATTGCTTTAGGGTTTTCTTATCTTTTCCACATGTACATAAAGGTCCCCATGGATCTTGTTAAGCTCCAGATTTTCAGTTAACAGATTTTGGATGGAAATGGGATTGTTCTGAGACTTTGTTAACTTTATTTAACAAGTTTTGTTTCCTATAAGGGCTGGAATCCTTCAAAATGTTACTGTAATTCTTCACACATAATTCCAGTGAATAATATAGTTTTATTTACACAATTTGGGTCCCTAGACATATGCCCCATTTTCATGTGAATTTCCTCACCTATTTCTTCATAAAACTCTATAGAGTTTTTCTTATACCTTTGCAAGTACACAAACTGAGCTCAACTGAGTATTAATAAGATGTAATAATTTACTTAGTGTAACACTGAGATTAAAAAACAGGGTTAATTCTTTCTGACATATCACATCGTTCTCTATTATGGGGATTCTTAACTATCTAGCAGATGAACAAATCATACTGATAATTATTGCTTGAGCCTGAATTGCATTTCTTTACCCTACTTTTACCTTGTTGTACCCATGTTTAAAGGCAGGAGTCTCAGCATTAGAAGACCAGAGGAAAACTATGAGAAAATGATCTGATCTAATTATAGTTATGTTTTTGGTCAGTGTGGTGCTAGACCTCAGCATCTTTTGCCAGCAGCTTGATGCAGCTGATGCAGGGCTGACAGGCTCATCAATGTTTTTTGTTTTTTTTTGTTTTTTTTTTTTTAATCACTCAATAGGTGGCTCTGTAGCTGTCTTGTCTCCATCATCATTGGCCTACTTCTTTATTTGACTTCTGGCTCTCTGTCAGCTCACACCAAACACCCCTGATCTGTTATGGTATTTGCATATTTATTCTGAAAAGGGAGTTGGAATATAGTCGGTTGAAAAAGCAACTTTTCTTTTTCTTTTTCTTTTCTTTTCTTTTTTTTCTCTTTCTTTCTTTGTTTCTTTGTTTCTTTCTTTTTTTTGTGGTTTGGAACCTGCCTCATGTCAATTTTACCTACAAGAGAGTCAAAGGTACTTATGTCACAATAGACTGTAATGAACCTCGTGGTTTCCTGATCCTTATTGGTCCGTTCCTTTCATGTTAAATGTAGAAGTTGATGGCATACATAAAGTTTTAAGAGATGAAAACACTCTCTTCTTTCTGTTTCACACAAGGTTCTTGCTATCATATTGGATATGTGGGTGACTCTGGCCTCCTATGGCTTTGTTGATTAGTATTTTCCAAACTTCTAGACATCTTATTAGGTCTCTTCTTTATCAAGTAATATAAAAAAAGTCTGTATGCCCATAAGGAGTGTATCCTGAGTGAATGTATCCACACAGAAGCATCAAGTCATCACCAGGGCTTTCTAATAAATGATAGAATTCAACAATCAGAATGATTCTTTTTTTATTGGATAGTTTGTGTACTTACATTTCAAATGTTATCCCCTTTCCTGATTACCCCCTCCCCCATGTTCCCCTCCTCCTGCTTCTATAAGGATGCTCCTCCTCCCACCTACCCACACCCACCTCAACAACCAACATTCCCCTACACTGGGGAAAAGAGCTTTCACAGGACCAAGGGCTTCTCTCCTTTTGATTCCAGACAATACCATCCTCTGCTACATATGTGACTGTAGCTATGGGTCCCCCCATGTGTACTCTTTGGTTGGTGGTTTAGTCCCTGGGAGCTCTGGGGGGGGGTCTGGTTAGTTGATATTGTTGTTCTTCCTGAAGAAGTTGCAACCCCCTTCAGCTCCTTCAGTCCTTTCCTTAACTCCTCCATTGGGGTTCCCATGCTATCTGTATCAGTTAGACTCTGGCAGAGCTTTTCAGGAGATATCCATATTATGTTCCTCTCAGCAAGCACTTCTTGGCATTCAGCAATAATGACTGCGTTTGGTGGCTGCATATAGAAGGGATCCCCACGTGGGGCAGTCTTTGGGTGGCCTTTCCTTCAGTCTCTGCTCCACTCACTGTCTCTGTATTTTCTCCCATGAGTATTTTGCTCCCCTTTTAAGAAGGACTGATGTATCCACATTTGGATCTTCCTTCTTTTTGAGCTTCATATGGCCTGTGAATCGTATCTTGGGCATTCCAAGCTTTGGGGCTAATATCCCCTCAGATATTGCATACCATGTGTGTTCTTTTGTGAATGGGTTACCTCACTCGGGAGGATATTTTCTTTTTTTTCCTCCATCTTTATTAAATTGTGTATTTATTTGCATTACAATTGTTATTCCCTTTCCTGGTTTCCAGGATAACATCCCCCAACCCCTTCCCCTTCCCTTCTATATGGGTGTTCCCCTCCTCATTCTCCCCCCCATTACTGCCCTCCCCCCAACAATCCTGTTCACTGGGGGTTCAGTCTTGGCAGGACCAAGGGCTTCCCCTTCCACTGGTGCTCTTACTAGGCTATTCATTGCTACCTATGAGGTCAGAGTCCAGGGTCAGTCCATGTATAGTCTTTAGGTAGTGGCTTAGTCCCTGGAAGTTCTGGTTGGTTGACATTGTTGTTCATATGGGGTCTCGAGCCCCTTCAAGCTCTTTCAGTCCTTTCTCTGATTCCTTCAATGGGGGTCCCGTTCTCAGTTCAGTGGTTTGCTGCTGACATTCGCCTATGTATTTGCTGTATTCTAACTGTGTCTCTCAGGAGAGATCTACATCCGGTTCCTGTCAGCCTGCACTTCTTTGCTTCATCCATCTTATCTAGTTTGGTGGCTGTATACGTATGGGCCACATGTGGGGCATGCTCTGAATTGGCGTTCCTTCAGTCTCTGTTCTTAACTTTGTGAAGTCATTGTTTTTAATAGCTGAGTAGTACTCCATTGTGTAGAGGGCTAATATCTAATATATACAAAGAACTCAAGAAGTTAGACTCCAGAGAACCAAATAATCCTATTAAAAATGGAGTACAGAGCTAAACAAAGAATTCTCAACTGAGGAATATCGAATAACTGAGAATATCAAATAACACAGTGACACACACAGTTTGCATACTTAGTAATTCCATGAAAACACAAAATCACTAGCCAGAATATATATACATCCAAAGGAACTGAAGCATAAAAATAAAAATAAATATGAATGTAAATAATATAAATAAAAAACAAAAGAAGAAAAAAGTTGGAACATGACTTTTTGAGAAAAGGAATCTCTAATGATGGTGTTGAGTTCATTTTTCTGCTGGATATGTGGTGGCATACACACACACTCACACACACACACACATGACTACACACATATCAAATGAAATAAATAAAAATATAAAAGACTCATAGGTATGGAAGGATATATGGAATCTATCCTTTATATTGGCTTCTGATTTGGCAGGGAAGGTAGGCAATAGGTTCTTGTTGTCAGTTTGTGGAAAGCAGTCCCTAGGCCTGACAACAACCTAGATTGCTTAGGGGTTCCAATGGGACCCTTCTAGCCAACAACTCAATTAGATGGAACCCATTCCCTACACTAAAAGCTTCCTTTGGTAATGAGATGTCTGGTTGGAGCTTTGTCTTCCCTGTTATTTGATGATTTAATCAAGATCATCTTCTTATATGCACACATCCATGTACATGTATGCATCCATGTACATGTATGTATATTTCAAAAGAATACATATATTCTTTTGAAAGAACGAGATTGTTTCCTGAGTGACATTCAAAGAATTTCTGAGAACAGATTCTGAAAATAGATTGTATCTTCCAATTATATGTTTTCTCAGGCATGTGGCCATAAGCTTTCTGCTTTATATAATCTGAAAGTAGATTGTAACAATGATATTATGTAAACAATGGGCAAAACCCTTGACATTCAATCAGAACTCAATATATAATAGTTTATAGCTATATTACTGGTTTTGGAGAATTTCTTCCATGTGTACAATATGTTCTGATCAAATCTATATTCCAATCCTTCCCCCTACAACTCTTAATTGAATCAATTTACCAAGTCTTTTTACCAACTTCATTCATTTTTTTTAACCTTCTGAATCTAGATAGTGCTGAGAATATGTGTGTGTGACTGTAGGACCATCTACTGGAGCATGGGCAACTTATCAGGGGCCACATCCCAGAAGAAAATTGTCTTTCCTTACCAGCCATTAATTGCCCTTAGCTCCTCAGAGAGGGATCCTGCCATGCTTTCCTGCCATGATGACAATGGACTCATACATTGAAACTTAAACATTGTTCTTTGTAAGAGTTGCCTTGGGCATGGTGTCTCTTCACAGCAATGAAACTCTAACTAAGATAGAAGTTGGTAGCAGGGACTTGGGTATTGCTGTGAAAGGCCTGACCATGCTTTGCTTGGAGGAATATATATTTGGGGCCTTTGGATTTGGAAAGCAGTAGAATTCTTTATTGGGGCTAAATAGATTGTCCTAGTAAGAACATGAAAAACGGTGCTGATTGTGATTTGAACCCTTGGGGGCCTGACTCAAGAGGTTTCAGAGAAGAACAGTAGTATATGTATGCTTAAAATGGTTTTTGTGATATTTTGGTGAAAAATGTGATGCTTTTCGACACTTTCAAAAGAGGGTACTCTTACCTGAGGCTAAAGAGAAATAATTTAGATTAATTACATTGACAAAAGAAGTCTGAAAAAAGCCTAGTTTGGATTTTGTCCTGTGGGTCACTGTTATGAGGAACATTTTGATCAAACATAGCAAGCTTAGAAAGAAAAAATACAAAATGTATGATTCGAAGAGGAAAGGGGAACAATAAAGTGCAATGGAGTTAACTCCTGTGTTCAAGGATATTAAATGGACTTAAGGGAGTGGTAAACTTGGGGCAAAATTCCACATAGATAAACTTATTGTTTATGTATTTGTAGTTGACTAAGGGATAGTTAAATCATGTTAGGCAGTATTATGACCTGGTTATTGGTTTCATTTGGACATAAAAGTATGATAAGGTGTCAAATTTGCAAGGGATGAATTGTGATTGATAGTCCCAGTTGTCAATTTGACTATATCTGGCATGAACTACAATCTTGAAATTATAAATATTTTCTGAAAAGGCAAAGAAAGGTTTAGGTTGAGGTATGGTGGTACAAGCCTTTAATCCCAGCATCTAGGAGACAGAGGCATGCAGACCACTGAGTTCAAGGTCAGCCTACAGAACAGGTTCCAGGACATCCAAGTTTAGGCAGTGAAGGAGTTGGAAAACAGAAAGCTGGTGATAGTGTAATAGAACAAGGGTGGCATGGTTCAGCTCAAGTGTGCAGCAGAACTCAGCAACTTTGGCTCTCTGGGTCTGGATTTAGAACCAAGACTAGGTTATTGGGACAGTTGATGCTGGTTAACTAGACCTAAGAAATTAGCAGTGATTAAGAAGAGACCAGCATTATTGAGGTGAAATCTCCTGGGAAATGTTTTCAGAGAGTACAAAGAAGCTACTTTCCAGAGATAGACCTTGTACTGGTATCTGGGTGTGGTGATATCACCCAAGTTGTGCCGGTTTTGAAGGCATGAAAAGGCCATGGAGAGCAGCTGAGACTTGGTATGGAGGGAGGCCAGGAAGGCCATTGATGAAGGTTCAGCCTCAGTTGCAGTTGATGGCCCAGGACTGGAAGAATCTTGAAAAGATGTTGAGGTTAGGGAGCCTCCCATGAAGGGATCCTATAAGAGGTTACTGCTGAGGTCCAGTTGCAGCAGAGGACCCAAGTGTATTGGAGATGCCAGTACTATGGGATGACCACCAAGAGTAGCAGCAGCAGTGGAATAGAGTTTGCCAGAGCCCAGAATGCTACAAAGGGCAGAGCTAGAAAAGTGACTCAAGCCTTTTGGTGGAGCCCAAGAAGATCATATATGGATCCCAGACATTGGAACATTAAGCTGTGAAGCTGAACTTGCCTTGGATACCCCAAGATGTTAGAGATGCCAAAACTATGGAATATCTGTCTGGGAAAGCTTGTTAACAAGGAATAGAAATAGAACCAGCCCAAGAGAAAGAATTGTAGTCTAAAAAGCTGAAAGAAGTTGGACATCAGACATACAGAGTTTAGAGTTTGCTCAGCTGTGTTTTGGTCTTGCTTTGGTCCAGTATTTCCTCATGATGATATTTTCAAACAGTAATGTATATCCTGTGATGTTGGAAGTATGTGATCTGTGTGATCCTCCCTTCTCCCACCAGCCTACAAGGACAAAGGGAATAGAGACAAAAAACAGGGGTCTGTCAGCCCATGAATACAATGGAAATTACTACTGGGATCAGCTTCTGAGAGACAGGCCAACTTTATTTGAATAAAATCAAGAGCTATATAGTTTTTGGAAAGGGAGTAAGGATTCCAGGGTGGGTAAGTACAGCTTAGAGTAGCAGATAATGTCTCATTTACATGGAGAGGCATTCCTGGAATTCCTGGTGCTTGCTGGCCAGGTTCTTACAGGGAGAAAGAAGTTGAATTTGTAATCTCACCAAGGTTCCAAGACATTCTTCAAGTAGAGGATGTGGGAGTTTTAGGCTCCCCAGACAAGGTCAACAAAGAAGAAATCCTGCTGATAAAGGGAGTCCTTAATTTTGTGCTAAGTTCAAGAGAGCTGTCAAGATAATTGTAGACTTTAAAAATTATTTATTTATTTATTTATTTATTTATTTATTTTATTTTATAGGGGATTGCAGTTAACAAATTACACGAATCTCAGAAGAGATTTTGAACTTTGGACTTTGAAACACTGTTGAGATTGTGATAAAACTATGGAGATTTTTGAAGTTGGACTAAATATATTTTTCATTATAGTATGGCTAGGTAAGTTCCCCATAGACTCATGCATTTGAATAGGTCTGTGGGGACCAGGAAGTGGAATATGGTGCTTTGAATATGCTTGGCCTATGGAAAGTGGCACTATTAGATGGCATGACCTTATTGGGTAGATTTGTCTTGTCAGAGGAAGAATGTCACTGTATAGACAGGCTTTGATAATTCCTATGTTCAAGCTCTGTCCACTGTGGAAGAGAGTCTCCTCCTGGCTGCCTATGGAAGAGAGTCTCTTTTTGCCTACCTTTGGATCAATATGTAGAACTCTCAGCTCATTCTGCAGCACCTGGATGCTACCATGCTTCTTGTCATGATAATAATGGACTGAAACTATAAGTCAGTCCCAATTAAATGATGCCTTTTGTAAAAGTTGCCTTGGTCATGGTGTCTCTTCACAATAATGAAACCCTAACTATGATGGTAGATCATCAGCCCTATGGTAGAATTTAGAACTATTTTTTTTCCAAAAGGTATTAAGTTTCCCTCTAAATTTATGTTACCACAGCTTTCAACAAAGTTCTTTTTGCAGTGGACCAGAGATAATACTAAGACTAACAACTGGTCAAAGTGCAAACAATGTTCTTATGATTTTGCTTCAACAATTTTTATTACATTTATTTAGTGTGTGTGTGTATGTGTGTGTGTGTGTGTGTGTGTGTGTGTGTGTGTGTGTGTGTGTGTGTGTATGCCAAGATGCATGGGTATGCATAATACAATGTGTGGAGGTCAGAAGGGAACTCCATTTTCTCCTTCTATCATGTGATAGCAGGAATTGAACAGAGGTCACTAAGCTTGGCCACCTCTTGGTGAAAATTTCCCTGCTGAGCCATCTTACTATTCTTTATTTCACTTTTATCTTGACAGCTCTAAGCAAAGACATGATTTTAAAAGAGTGTCAGTTTCAGTTTGCCTATTTGCCAACATTCTGTTAAAAATAATCCATTTGAATGAAAAAGTTAATTTAGAACTACAATGAATATGCTTACAACTGAATATGCTTAGATTTTGTCTTGTCAATTTTGGTATTGGGCAGTTGCTACATGCAGTTTTAAACAAAACCCACTCTAAATCTGGCCACTCACCAGCATCATTGGTCTCGGTTACCCCCATGGCTAGCACTAAGAGGCAGTCTTGCCCCAGTTCCTGAGGCTAGGTTGCTAAGCTAACCAAACCAATTTAACCTGAAAGGCCTGGAGCTACACTCACATTTCTCAGACCATCCACCCACTGTGGCCAGCCTGCAGACCACCAGACACTGCTCACTCAGCTCCCCTTAGTCCCATGAAATGCAAACACTAGAGACTTATACCAGCCTGATTTATAGTGGTAAATCTCCAACCCCAAAATCCTCATGCAAAGAACACATAATTCAGTTAATATAAATACATGCCTAGGTTGGCCAAATGTACCCTATACTACTCCATCGCCTGACTATCGAGTCCCTAGCTCCTCCAGGCCACGTGGTTCTGCTCCATCTTCTCTCTTCATTCTCCATCTCTCCTCTCTTCTTCTCTCCCTTCTCCAAAACTTTCAGCTCCACCTTTTCCTTCCACTGCCCAATCACAGGCTCTAGCCTTTATCTGACCAATTAGGATTTCGCCTGACATCACCCAAGCCCTTGATCTACTCCTTGTCAGGGCACCCCTCTTGAGGGAGCAGAAAATACAAACAGCAATCTACAACAGGCGGTCCTAAGTCATTGTGGTCTGGTTTCATTTCTCCTTCATGAACATTTACTTAGTTTTGGTTATATGATAAACTTTATAATACGCTAAGTTTTGAAATTTTTCAGTATTTGATAATTTTTACCGGGGAGACAATTTAACTTTTTTAAACCATCTTCTCTTTGCATTCCCATTCACAGACAGTTACACCAAGCCAGGACTCCACCAGCATGAAAGGGGGCATAATGAGGACACCATGCATAAGAAACCAGCAGGGATATGTGACAGGGAATACTTTTGTGAAATTCCTTCTGTATAGACTTGGAATGTCTGAGGCTACACTGTATTTGCTTGAAATATTAATAAATGCTTCAAGAATTGTATATTCTTTAAATATTATATATTCTATATATAGTTGTTCTTGGCCCCCAAATTACCTATATAGCACTACCTATATAGTTAAACACTATTCTCTTTATGTGCATACTTAGACATTGAAGCATAGATCATTTATTCTTACAGGTCAAGATCCTGTAAAAATTAATGAGATGTGTCAGAATAGTGCCTTTGGGGATGACAAAACCAATGGTGCTGTTCCAGATGGAAGGCGAGGTAGTAGAGGGCACTACTGACCTGGCTCGATAGGAAAAGCTTTTGTGCTCTGGAGACCCCTTGTTATAATTTTCTCTAAGGACAAACTTAGCACATTGTTAACTGCATGGTGAGATAGCTAAAGGCCTAAGGTTAAGTTAATTTTTCTTTTGTTAAACTCTATTAGACTTCTTCTCCATTGTCCTGATTCTCTTAATAATGCGAGTTATGCTTTTAGAAAAGTTACTTATGTTTAGATACAGAGAATGAGTAATTTTCATCACCATTGGTGTTCTATTTATCTCACTATAATGAAATCCCTGCCAGAAACAAATGAATGAAAGAAGAAGTTATTTTAACTTACAATTTGAGGTTAGGTTATCCAGGCAATGAAGCCACAGTCGGGAATCGAAGATCCATGAAGGCTTGTGTGAAGTCTACTTTCTCACTTTCTTCTGTTCATTCAGTCTAGGACTCCAGCCCCTGGTACGGTAATGGCCATAGTAATGTGGTTCGGCCCACTTCAACTAAGCCAGTCTAGATAATCCCTCACACCCACGGGCAGAAGCTTGTTTCATCTGGTATTCTAGATTTCCTCAAGCTGACAATTGATATTAGCTGTCAGTTGCCTCCTGAGATGTTTTGTGTATGATTTGTTTAAGTCAAGACTTACAATTCTACTGCTTTCCCAAGCCATGTAAGATGTATTAGTGAGGATAGTGGATTTGATGCAGAAATGGAGGTCCATTCACAGACTGGAGTAGAATTTTCGGTTGGTGTGGTTAAAGTAACAGCAGACTCAGAGTATGTAAATTTGAGATTTACTCTAGGCTCTTCCACATAATGGTTTGCTAATCTTGGGGGTAAGTATCAAAGGTGAATTCTAGCTGTAAGTGTAACCTTCATGTCCAATATCCATCAGTGTTTTAAGTCAGAAGGAAGAAACACAGGAGCCAGAATTTTATTTGTAGTCAGAATGCTTTCTGCCTTTTTTCTGAAGTAGGACCTTGAGAACCATTCCCTTAGATTCCATTTCTACCCATTCTCCAAACATCATCATCTACAACAAGAAACAAGCTGAAAGTGAAGTGTAGAGAGGCCTGGTATAAACACTATAAATATGTCTATAAGTCATGATAAAGGCCGATCAGAGAAACAAAATCACATAAAGGAAATTGTGCTGTGCATATAGAATTACCTAAATTATACTCTTATACAGAAGAGGAACATCAATTTCCCAGGACATGTTGGGCTCATACAAGTTTCATACACCAGAACACATGAGGGAGACAGTATTTTCCATATTAAATTGTAGTGTTTTCACCTATGTTTTAAAACGCCCCCATACCCACCCCCCACGCGAAGATTCTTTTTGCTTTTTTTTGCAAAGGGACTCTCACAATATTGCCCAGGCTCACCTTGAATTGATCATCATTGTTCCTTAGCCCCCTTTCTCAAATACATTACAGGCATGTTCTACCATATCAAGCCATTGGTCATGATTGTGTGTGTGTGTGTGTGTGTGTGTGTGTGTGTGTGTGTGTGTGTGTGTGTGAAGGCCATAAGTGGATTTCAGGTGTCATTGGTCAGTAGCCATCTACCTTATTTCTTAAGACAGGCTCTCTTAAAATATCACAACAGGATAAACCAAAGAGGCTCAAAAGTAAACCAGTAATCTTCACTCATAGAACAAATGTCTAAAAATTAGAGTATATGGGACAAATCCATATCAGTATCTTAAATTTTATGAAAACATCACCATGTTCATTTACATTCTCTATATATATAGTTGCTTTGAGACTTCAGGATAAACAAAAGCAATATAACCCAGAAAACTATTTATACTTTGGTACTTCTCAAAAACAGAACAGCCCTATGAATTTTTTCCATGGAAGGCAAACAATAAATGTTAGTAAAGTGTATTTTATACTGAAAGAATTCATGGTAAGGCCACATCATGAGATGCTATTCACAACCATGAATTTCTATAAGAGCTGACTAGGTGCGTGACATGAGGCAAGATGTCATTCAAAATGCAAGGGGTGGATGGTAAGCATCCCAAAGGAAGGACTTACATATCGTTATAGCTTAGCTACCGTATGACTTAATATAAAGCAACTGAATAGTGTGCAACTATTGGTAATGAAATTGAATAACAACTAGTAATTATTCTTCACAACACCTGGGAAGGTAAAGTTCATTGTGAGGATGACTTCAAACTGATTCTCTGGTCTCCACCTCCTAAAAATTGGGATTGTCTGTCTATTTTTATGTCCAGTTTATACTGAATATTGGATCCAGGGACTTTGTACCAACATGCATTCTGTCAACTGCACTGCATCCCAAGCCTATCACAGACCATTAAAAACATTTTTATTTGAAAAGTTTACATACAATATATTTTGATCATATACTTTCCCCTCTCCTAATTCCTCAAAGATCCTCCCTACCTCCCTACCCTCTCAACTTTGTTTTCTCTCTGTCCATCTCTGTCAGTCAGTCAGTCTGTCTGTCTGTCTCCTTCTCCCTTCCCCTTCCCCTTACCCTCTCCTTCTCCCTCTCCCTCTCTGTCTCTTTCTCTCTGTGTCTCTCTCTCTGTTTCTCTGTCTCTCTATCTGTCTGTCTGTCTCTGTCTCAAAAAACTCCCTAGGGAACAACAACAACAACAACAACAACAACAACAACAACAACAACAAGTCAAAACAATCAGACAAACAAAACAAAACAAAAAGCACACACAAAAAGCCATAGTGTTAATTAGTGTTGACTGATTACTTCTGAGCATAGGACCTGTTCTGGAGTGTGGCTGATGTTTCTGTTGAATAAAATTGGTTTTCCCTTTCAAATCAGGTGTCAATTGCAAACAGCTTCTTGGTTATGAACAGGGCTTAACCACTCATTTGCTTATAAGATGAGGACCAAATGTGAGGATGTTCAAAATACAATGTGAAAAAAAAACTGTATTCTTAAATTTCTGCTTAGAGGAAAGGCTCCTCCTAATAGGGGATACAGATTGTGGTGATTTTGTAAAAACAAACAATAAAACAACACCAACACCAACAACAAAACAAAAACCCTATAGCATTTACTTTGGCATCTTTGAGTTTGTTATGTCAGTTGCTATTACTCCAATACCTAAGATACATACTAAAAATGTACTCTACAGGAGTGGGAGGATAAGGAGACTGAAGTGGTCACTTCCTCTAGTTAGGCAGGAATTCCAGTGAAGGGAGGGTGACATTAACCCACCCAGAAAACCTTCGAATCAAAATTTGCCCTGCAAAATGTGCAGGGATAAAGATGGAGCAGAGACTGAGGAATGGCCAACCAGTGACTGCCACATCTTGAGATTCATCCCATGTGAGAGAGCCCACCCCTGACACTATTAGTGATACTCTGATATGCGTGCAGACAGGAACCTAGCATAACTATCTCCCGGGAGGCTTCATCCAGCAGTGGATGCAAACAGATGTAGAGACCCATAGCCAAACACCAGGCAGAGCCTGGGAAGTTTTGTGGAAGAGTGGAGATAGAACTGAGCAAGCTGGGGGAGCCAAGAGCACCACAAGAAGACCTGTGGAGTCAACTAACCTGGGCCCACGGGGGTTCACAGAGACTGAGTCACCAACCAAAGAACATTCAGGGAAACCTACACATTTGGAGGAGAAACACAACTTGGTCTTCAGGTGGGTCCCCTAACCATTGGAGCAGGGGCTGTCTCTGGCTCTGAAGCCCTTCCCCTAGCTGGACTAAACTAAACTGTCTCAGCAGTGTGATTGGCAAAGGAGCTAAGTCAAGCCTGGATAATGAAGATTTGAATTATGCAGCTTCGGGGCATTTGAAAACAGATTTTTTTTTACTTAATTTAGATGACCTTGTACCTAATAACACTGTATCTTGGAGTGATGAGAATTAAGTGAAAGATGATGTATATTGAGTTTTAATTTATTTCAGTATTATATTGCAATAAATAGAGACTTCAGGGAGAAATTGTTGATCTCTGGTATTAATCAAAGGAGCAAAGTCATCTAGAAATTTAAATCAGCCTTGAAAAATTGGAGAAATCAACTCAACCTGCTATTAGGTCCTATCAAGAGTAGTACTTACCCTATGTCAGGCACTTTCCAGAGCTCTGACTATAGAGTGTAAACTTAGCTTTATTATTTATTGTTTGATTGTAATTAGGTATGCTATTTAACAGGCAAATGGAGGAAGGCCATGAGATAGGTGGGTATGATGGAGTGAAAGGCAAATTTAGGAAGCTGAGTCCTTGAGGAAGCACAAAGTATTGGTAGGCAGGAAACATGAGGTGAGATGTAGCCATCCCTGATCTGGGTTGTTGCCTGGGACCATGTTTATGTTCAAGATCTGTGAAGCTCTATCCTTGCTCCTCACTGGCTGAGGCACTCAGGAGAGAGGACACCATTGCTTGTCAGCTGTAGCACTCAGGGAAATCAGCAGAACAGCCTATCATCTTGCCTAGACAATATAAGAGGGCTGGTCCTGGTGGAATGGATGTCGGTGAGGGAGCCCAGAAGGCATGAGCACAGGAGAGCAGGCTCTTCCCCTCATCTGTCTTGAGGTGGCATGGGTGCTGGGGAAATATGTCCTTCATTACACTCCCTCACTCCCTGAGGAAGGTGGGAGAGCTAGCCCCTCCCCTCACTGGATACACCACACTGACTCTGGAAGCACAGTAGAGCTGACCCTGGTGGTAGGAGTGCTGGTGAGCTGGCTCAGAGGCCATGAGCTGGCCATGCCCCTGGCTGGCTGTGGCAGTTGGGTGAGTTAGCCCAGGAGGTAAATGTGGGAGAGCTGGTAGGCTGACCATCTCAGCTGTCACCTAGGCCCAGATGCAGCGTTTTGAGTTGGCCTACCCTCACATTTACCCCATCCATGTTCTGCTGCAGTGCATAAAAGGACCTGTCCTGCAGAGCCAAAGTTGCAGGAACTCCATGAAACAGGGCAACAACAGGATATCTGAGAGGAGTCTCTGCAAGGATCCAGTATAGTGAACCAGAAACTGGAGGCTTCAGACTGGACCAACGACTCACTGAAATGAACATTTATAAGTAAAGGTGTGTGGACAAAGGAGGATATATGTGAGACACCATGACACAGGGTGGCTTCCATGGGGACATTTTGTTATTTCTTTTTCTTTTCTCTTTTAAATTTTTATTTTCTTTTGGAGGGGGGGCATTGCAACGGTAAAGGGGATATATGAAGGGATGGGAGATGAATGGGATTGGGGTGCATGATGTGAAATTCATGAAGAATAAATTAAAAGCTTTTTAAAAAGTGCCGTGGCTCTAAAGCACTGGGGCTCTCTCTGTTAGGCTTTACTCTCCACGCTTCTCCTCTTGTATCCTATTAGATTTCCCATTTCTTATTGTTTTCTTCTAAAATGACTTCATCCTTTCCTTACACTAACATGAGTAAACCAAGCTACAAGAAATGAAACAAATATTTAATTTCTCTACCTGTGTGTGTACATAGATGTGTATGTGTAAATGGAACTTTACTCAGATGTAAAGAAAAAGCAATGTCTGAAATTTGCAGTAAAATGATTGGTATGATACTAAGAAATAGTATAAATGGATATGAGTAAAGCCTAAAACTCAGAAAGTTGTCCAAGGGCAGGCAATATTTGGTGATGTAGAAAAAGGACACAGAGTAAACAAAAGACGAGAGAGTTGAGGAGGTTATTAGAAAGAACCAGGGGGAGCAAGGATGTAGGGAGTGGAAAAAAGAGAATTACTAAAATGCACATTGTTTGAAAATGTCATAATAATATTTAACATTCTATGTGCTAGTTAATAAAATACATATATATTGTCTTAGTGTTCTAATGCTGTGGAAACATCATGACCAAGGCAAGTCTTATGAAACAAAACATGTACCTGGGGGTTTGTTTATAGTCTCAGAGTCCATTATCATCGTGGTGGAGAGCATGACAGCATACAAGACAGCATCCAGACAGAGGTGCTGGGGCAACAGTTGAGAACTTTCCAACTTGAATCACAGAAAGAGAGATAGAGATAGAGATAAAGAGAGAGAGAGAGAGAGAGAGAGAGAGAGAGAGAGAGAGAGAGAGAGAGAGAGAGAGAACTGAATATACAAAATACTGTGTTTGACACTCAGTTTATTAGGTCCAATGAAACTTTATTCATAAGATCATAGACTTAAGAGTCTATGTGGCAGGAACTTCATAGCTGGTATGACCCTTTTGTCAGTTTGCTGAGTGATCCCTACGAAGTTGAAGCAACTGTGAATCTGAATGATTTAGATCAACTTATAAATGATGTTTCTAAAAAATGCTAAACACTCAGAACAGGGTAAGAGAAAGGCAGAGTAGACACTGGTGTCTGTGCGGGTCACTCAAAAGAACATATGACAAGATCTGTGTAGAGTCAGAGCATCTAAGGAGGAAAAAACTGTTAGGAATCCAGTTTGGTGCTTGTGAGCCTCTGGAAGTCTTCTAAGACGAAACAGCAGTTTATCATAGGGATGACAGAAGGATTCAATCACTAAGCGATATAAGTAAAAAAAAGATATGAAATTTGTCTCAGAGGTAGGCAACCATCTAGCCAAAATATACAGTGTACATCTCTCCTTTCGGGGTGGAAATCATAACTACTGACCCAGCCAAAGGTCCCATCAGCATCACACGGAGCCAGTGGAAAGGCAGTGGTCTGGCTAGCCACAGTGACAAGTCAGACCAGCCTGTCAGGTCAACACTAAACCTCGATATAGTAGGGGAGAACGCAACCAGCTTTTCCTTAGCCGTAGACCTGTCCGAGCAGTGCAAGCATGCCCTCCTCAGACACACCCCAGCATGGGGAAGTGGGTTGGCTCATGAAGGATGACTTTGGATTCCAGAAGGAAGGTAGTGGTTACCACTGGACCTAGAGCTGTTCTTCCAAGTAAGTACGTGATACAGATTACGGCATCTTCTTTATGCTACAATGGAGCTTGGGAATTCTTTTTAGTGTCTCTCTCACAGCTACTGAAACCAAAAGGAAGTTGACACTGGAATGGATGACCATGGATCCGTAAAATGGTTTCAATATATGCTAACCCCTGCGAGCTTACAGATTTGGAAAAACATCCTTAAGAACAGTAAAAACAGCAATTAGAAAGGAAAAAAATGATCTTTTTGCATACATATATTGTGGGTTCTTGTTGGGGTTTTTATGGGATTCCTGTGTGCAAATATTTGAGTGTATGTGCATTTCTTATGATTTTTCTTTGCTCTTTTCCTTCCTTCCTTCCTTCCTTCCTTCCTTCCTTCCTTCCTTCCTTCCTTCCTTCCTCCTCTCTCTCTCTCTCTCTCTCTCTCTCTCTCTTGGTTTGGTTTGCCATTCACACAAATATATGTGTGCCTATTTATTTTATAATATATATGGATCTAGATAGCAGGGGAAGTAACAATAATTTAAAATCTATTTTCAAAGGGTCCAAATGAAGGCCCCCTGCAGGTGTTAAAGAAGATGCTTCCAGTCATAGATTTGTGTCAGAGGGAGTTGGAGGAGAAAAAAGCTGAGACTGAGGTAGAAATGTGTTTGGTTGTGGGACATGGAAACTAGAAATATAAATGGTCCCCTCCTACTGGCTTATATTCTCTCTCTCTCTCTCTCTCTCTCTCTCTCTCTCTCTCTCTCTCTGCATGAAATTTAAAAAAATTAAAAATTTCAAATAAAGATATATCTAGTTTTTCATTTCTTTAAACTGCCTGCTAATTCTTCTATTCTATGTCTTTTATAGTTTAATTATCATTTAAATATGTTCTTATGTATTAAAATGTATACTTGAGCCCCTTTGAGATATTATACAAAATTAAAACAGATTTAAATGTGTATTTTCATTATTGCCTGCAAATGCCTTATTTTATTAAATGGAGGAGGAGGAGGTAGGTATTAGGAAATCTTGCCTGATGCAAGATTCCCATTTACTGTTCCATTTCCTTCTGTCTTTAAGTTTTGTACCACTGAATGTTTTGTTCTCAGATATGTTATTGCCTTAACAGATTAGGGAGGGATAGTAAAAGAGAAATAGCAAGCCCACAGAGCCATCTCTCTGTTTTTTTGATGCAGACTGCTGGAGCAGGTTCCAACACATAATGAGATGTCACAGCCTGCAGGACACGCAAAGCCAGTTAGGCAAGCCCAGCCACCCTGCAAAGCGACCTTACACCGAAGGTGATAAATCTGGGAAATCCATTTTCTGTTGTTCTATTTACATGACTGAAAATACGCACTTGTGGAACTTCAATAAATGGCAAGTTCTTCATTATACAGGGCATAGAACCTCTCTGGAGACGGCACGCACTTTCCTTCCCAACTGCTGCTCAAAGCACTGGTTGTGAATCAGTAGAGGAGTCTCGTCTACCACCTTGGCGCTACACATGGGGCCTGCAGGCGTAATGTTTTCAACTATGCTATTTAATTAGAAATGGAATTTCTCACTGCTGTAGCTCAGGTAGTTAGAATTCTGTGGCTTTGCCTTTTATTTTAGCTTTCGTTTATGGGCATAGTAAAGAAAAGGCAGCGACGGGTGTTGAATGCAAGTGTGTCAAATTGAGGAGACAAGGGTTCTTTCGGTGAGGTGTGTGTTTGTGTGTGAATGACTCGATTAATTCCAACTTGTTAGAATTTACCAAGTCTCTATAGTTTGGGAGCCCCCCCCTCCACCTCACACTTAAAAGACTAGATAAAAGGTAAGCGGTGTCAGGGAGAGACATTATGTGCAGAGGAGAGCAGGATATGACAGTCTTCTTTTAATAACAAACAGTGTTCGCTCTCTAGGAGGCAGACAGTATGAAGTGCAACAAAACTGTAATTACGCTCTCAGCGGGAGTCCTGTGTTGAGAGTGACAGTAAGAGTCTCTAAAAACCTGCAAGGTTAAGGCCGCTTGTCTTAATTATACGTATTAGGAGTTTGTGTCTTCACTTTTTGCCTTTTAAAATTCAAAGGAAAAAAAAACCCTAATTATAACTCGGACTCCAGGAAATTGGACCACGTTTAAACAATGGGCATTTGGCATGATCTCATCGTGTACCACGATGCCTCTGACCGGTTATGGCTGGCACGAAAGCCAAACTGTCTCACTCGAATAATTTTTGTTGTTGTTGTTGCCTCCACGACAGAGAAAAAGCAAACAAAAGCTAAAGAAGACAGTGAAATTACCCACCTCTCCACTTTCTTTCACCCCTGACCCCAATGATGAGGGAAAAAATATCTCAAGTTATTACTGCATATAGAATAACACACTATCTGTGTGCTATTAATAGGTGTCTAGCTAGACTAGATGTTGGATTCATTGTCTTCGATTATATTTTGGTTTTCCTTTGACCCTAGATATGGTAATGAGTGACCGTTTTTCCACCTTGGCTTCAGTGAAATTGTACAGGACTCCGAATCTGGGGGCTTTGTCATAACTGCAGTAGTACCTGTTGACTAACACACTTAAGAGTTGTAGGGAGCAATCCTGGTACATTCATCACTGTCCCCAAACATGAGGATGGCTATATCGAGAGTTTCTATATGATATTTATTTCACTGGGTTTATTGAATACACGCTTCACAATTTCTCAGTTGCCATGAAAATGCTCACAGAAAAATAAAGAGGAAAAGCCCAACCCCCCACTATGCTCAGATTACACTCGTGTTACTACATATAGGAGTTTGGGGACTTTGAGCTTCTCTTAACAGATGTCCCTATAAGATGGCACTTAGTACACTTACTATGAACTTAACAACCGTGTTCAATGCTGCTTTCTCGTGTCACGTGTGCAGATTAAAACAGGCAGGTGCAAAAAGTTGCATCATGAAATCGAACGATGCCTGATGATAATCGCCACAACACACATGACTGACCTAATGAATCAAGTGTTATAAAAGTAGGCTGAACTGGTTTGATTCTACGCTTCTCTTTGGCTCTATTCCGGAAGTTATGACAGACCTCAAGCCTGCACGGTATGTTATGAGGTATGTGTTTCTGCAGTCTCAGGCGGAACTGGAACTCAGAGCTAACTTTTTTTTTTCAGAATTATATCTACTAAACTGAATTCTTGTCATCTGCTATTACATAACCAAAGTAAAATCAGAATGGTTTCAAGGGGAGCTAAACAAATGCTGAAGTATCTAGAAACTATTTGCATAGTTATTGGTGAGCCCCCACCTCTGTGAGGTTTATAACTTAGGTTTTCCAACTTTTAATTTTATTGAAATACCAATTTGGTCTTCATTATCGTTGGCTTGAGGGAAACAATCACTGGTTCTAAAGTTAATAATGGTTTTATAGGAGAGGCTCATGGATTTTACAGTGATAGGGATCTGTAGTCTAAATAATGGCATTTTTCTAATTAAGCAGCAGTTGCATAAACACAATAAAATCAAGGATGAACTATTCATTTATTTTGATGTGTTTAGTTCAATTTAGTTTATATTTCCTAGAGTATTTGTTATTTCTTTGTTGAATAATTTATAAAAGTAATGAGTAACATGAATCATTGGGGCAGTTTTTTTTTATCAAAATAAACTGTTTGATGAAAAATGGAGCGGGGTTTACAGAGGCAACCTGAGACATTATTTGATGTCACTTAGAATAAACACTATGTAACAAGCTATAACCTTTTCCATAACCCATCCCAAAGTGTGACCAGTTCAAGAGAAAACTTTGCATTGCAATTAGGAGAAACCATAACCAGGAGAGAAAGAGTTGGTTTAAAAGGCAAAGGAAATGCCACAGGAACTCATTGCATTAAGCGTGGTGCTTTGAAATCTCACGACAGCAGAATCTTTGAGAAGCCATGCAATGCGGTGATTATCTTAAAATTTACTAGAGTTTTGGTCATACTGTGTCAAAAGAAAATCTATGAATATGAATAATGCAATTTCAGCATTTTGTAAAGTGAAATTGTAGAAGAGATCTTCTCTGGAAATCCCAGTTGTGTGTTGACATTAGCTAAGTCTCAGAACCCAGACTCAGTGTGCTTGTCTGATCTTATTTCTTAGGGAGACGCTCAGTGACCAGCCATCCTGCAGAACCTCAGGAACATGTCCCCTATGTATTTTCAGAGTTTCTTTCTTGAGTTCTCAATCAATTTCCTACTTTAGTTTCAGAGTCTTATGTCAGCCTTTGCCAATGAGATACTACCCAATTTTGAATTTTCTTGCCAAATCTCTTTGTCCTTTTAGTCTACTCTGAGAGGGTTTAGCAAATATCGCTGTCAGGAAAATGTTCCTAAATGTTTGCATTTCAATACAACCCATATTTTGTTTCTGTTTTCTATAGAAATGCATGAAAATTGGTTTAAATGACTGTCTTGTAAGCATTATATATTATTTTCACTTAAAAGGTTTTGTTTGCCTTTCCTTTCTTGGTCTATTGACAGCATTAAATGTCCTTCCTTTTCTTTGGGTTAACTGCTAAGCATTGTGTGAGATTTGGAATTATTAGGATGTGTTTAAGGTATGTTGAGACTTTCCATGATACTTTTTTTTTGGACTTGGGAAGAGATTTTACTTGTAGTCATGGGCTAAGCTGTTCTCATACCTAGTGCCTTACCCTATGGCTAGTCATATTAATTTTATCTTTTCTGAGATTTTCATTACTGCATAATGTCTGCAGGTACTAAAAATGTAATGGATGTTATTAACATGAAGAAGTAAACTGCTGTTTATGTCTAGAAAATTTAACTCATCAAGTGCAAGAATACTGATATTTAAGTGAATGGATTCTACTTAATGGTAAATAGTCATTATATTTTTACTCATCTATACTTTACATATATACTTGAGTCTAAGTATACAGTTTATACATGTGCCCATGTGTGCCCATAGAGGGCAGAGGGGGCAATAGGTGTCTGGCTCTACTGCTCTCTACTCTCTCTTTGACACAGGGTATCTCATTGAATCTGGAGTTCACTGTTGTTTTCCTGTTTGTTTGTTTGTTTGTTTGTTTGTTTGTTTTGGGCTAGGCTGGCTATTTAGTGTCTGTGATTCTCCTGTATCTGCTTCTCCCCTCCAAAGCTCAGTGCTATGGCTATAGGCAAACAAGGCCATTCCAGGCTTTTATGTGGGCCTTGGGAATCTGGATCCAGGTCCTCATACTTGGGCAGCAAGTGGTCTTAGCCACTGAACACTCTCTAGTCCTGACTCATACCTTTATAACTCAGTTTCAGATTGTTAATATGCCAAGGAATTTGATTTTAGTGATTTATGCCATAGTAGAGAATTAATCTTCTTTTTAAAACAGTTGCTATTATATTATCTTACAATAACACTTACAAATGTACTTTCTTGTTAGAAAATGAGTTTGGATAACATTATGGCTTAAAAAGGAAGAGTTTAGATTTGCACCTTGGTTTAAACAGAGATGAGGGTAATACAGTGGGTCTCTGACACATAAAAGTCTATGTTTAATGTCTTCTACATGATTCCTGATGTCATTGCTTCTTACAAAGATTTAGCGATGCTGGGAGATGGCTTAGTCAGTAGAGAACTTTTTGCACAAGCCTGGGGATCTGAAGTATTTGGATCCTCAGAACTTACATACAGGGCTGAGCACATGCTTTTAATCCCACTTCTAGGAGGCAGATATAGGAAGATCCTGGGGTATCCCCGGCTAACCAGTCTAGCTGAGTCGGTGAGCTCTTGATTCACGGAGAGATCATGTCTCAAAAAGCAAGGTGGAGAACACTTAAGGAAGATACCAATGTGAAGCTTTGACATATATATGGCATACATGTGAACAGGTGTTCCCAATCAGATATTTCCTCTATCCAGTTTGTTAATCGTTTAAAGACTGGGCCATGATGGCCTGAGTGGGCAAGTCATACCCTGAAGGTCAAGTGAGTAAGAGAATGTGCATAGAAGGGGCATAAGGGCAGAAAGGAGTCAGGAAAACGGGCGAAGCTGGACTTGTCACGTGCTCCGATTTCTTTCTGTTTTCATTGCTGAAGAGTTAAGCTAGGACCTTGTGTGTTCAAGGCAAGCTCTCTACCTCTTCGTTGCATTCCCAGCCTTCCTTCAATGCTTCCTTCCTCTCTCCTCTCCCCAATTTTGTTTTCCGTGTGCACTGGAATATTGATTTAGGATATCCTTCTAGTTTTAAAGAGCAGGTCTGTGTTCTCCATCTCAGACATGTTTATGAGAAACCTGGGGCAGTGCCACTTGAGTAGAGGAATTTCTTAACTCCAAAAATTATGGGTCTTCTGTCTATTAAATGAAAAATATGGAATTTTCCTTCCTTAAGACATGTTTTTATTGGGACGGACTTCTTGCCATTGCTGCTTAAAACTGATCCCCAAAGAGCAAAGCCTCATGAATCTTTGGCTTGCTTGCCTTGGACCAAGGCCAGAAGCAGTACGTTGTCAAGATAAACAGCACTCAGGCTCAAAGAATGGCACAGAAACTTCTCAGGTGGAACATTCCTGCTTTCCTTCTGGAACTGACTGTATTTCACAGTGTCCTGCAGATAAAGCTGCAGGAAATCCAGTGTGAAGTAACTTTATCTTACAGCACTTATTTCCTGGGCATTTTATCAAAGTGTGTCTTGGATACACTAAAGAATGTAGTTCTACATACTGGAATTTGTTACTTGAAACTGGTGTCCATGTTCTTCTCTATAATTGAAACAGGAGCCCCCACACCTGTTGCGATTACCATTATATCTCATACCCTGATTTTAGCACACAGCGTTACATAGACCAGGCTAAATATATACTGAGCATACGAATTTGGGTTCCTATCAATTAAAATTTTATGAGAAACATAAATCTGGGATTCTGAAAATCATAGGTGATGAAGCATTATGTCTCTGTAAATAGCCATGTTTTTATATTTAATAAAAACACCACGCTATGCCATCTAATCATGTATATTTAAGTCAAAAGGTATTTTTCCACAATTAGTATTGTATGAAGAGTTATTATACAGCTGTGAACTGTATCAGAGATTTATCAGGGTTCATGGCGACCCTGCCCTGCCCTGCGCTCTTGATCAGAACAGTTTGTGTTTGGCATTAAGTAATTACTAGGGGTGGGGATTTAGCTCAGTGGTAGAGCGCTTGCCTAGGAGGCGCAAGGCCCTGGGTTCGGTCCCCAGCTCCGAAAAAAAGAACCAAAAAAAAAAAAAAAAAAAGTAATTACTAAAGTATTTACAAAATATGCAGAGACCAGAAAGGTCAGCGCGTGGAGACATTACCCATTCTACTTCTAAGGAGTAGAAAACTTTGCAGAAATTTCTAGGAGGCAAGGGTAGCTAGGACATCAGAAGGTAAAGTCTCCTAGTACTGTATCAAATTGTGTGTGTCCATGTGTGTATGTGTCCGTGTGTACGTGTGCATTTGCAATTGTCTACAAAAGGGGAGGAGAGAGACAGAAATAGAGACAGACAGCTAGAGACAGAGAGGGAGAGAAAGACAGGAGAGAAAGAGACAGACAGACAGAGAGAGAGAGAGAGAGAGAGAGAGAGAGAGAGAGAGAGAGAGAGAGATTTGTTCTATCCTTCTATTCCCCTGTCTGTTGAGATCGGAGACCCCTGAGGCGAACAATTTAATCTTTGAGGTCTATATTGTCCTTTGTCTGTAAGGTCTCAGGTCAGGTTTCTGGAGCTTAATGGAAGGCTTCCTCTGCCTGAGCTTGCAGCAGGTGGCTAGGTATAATAGTAACATATTGTTTGAGACACTCCCATTAAAAACATTGGAGAAAGACGTTGGCTATTTCTGTTTTCCCCTGTAACGTAACTCACCTGTTAATCAAGAATGATACTCCTGAATGTTACCCGCGGACCTATTTTCCTAATGCACAAACGTGTCATTGGGAGCATAGGACAGAAATAGGTCGCATTGATGGTTTCAAAGAGTTAATGCATTACTAAGAAAACATCGCATCCCCTGAAGTTTCATATGGGAGTAAAATCCATTTCTCTGTTTACATTTTTGTTCTAAGCTGAATTTACGACTTTTGTTCAGGAGTCATTTGTTTGTGGGGTTTTGTGGGCGTCCCCTTCAGCGTTTCAGTCCCTGGCTTATGCGAAGGCTCTGGTGTGCGCTCGTCGTTAGTCAGAGGCTTCTCTGTAAATTAAGACGCTGAGCAGACTTGGAGCTTCTGCACAGCCCTTACAATGATTAGAACCCTTGTGTAAACCCAGTGGATCCTCGGCATTCGCAGGTTGCATGTGTACAGATTTGCCCAGGCACCAAGACTTATTCGTCATCCAAAGATCAGTGAACAGAGTAGTGAAAACTCGACTGGCCTCGACTGGACTGCAGGTCCCCGGCTGACGTCAAACACAGCTGTTCTCTACTGCTGCCACCTGCACAGAGTCCACAGCGTGCCGTCTGGCTAACTCGGACGCCACATTTCTTTCGTAGTTTTTCAATGGCGATTTCACAAAAGATGATTCCTAACTCTAGTGCTCAAATGCGGCTTTATGATCCTAATTGTAGGGAGGCTGCGTGCTTGTCTTGTGACAGCAAGAAATGTCGTAGCCACATTTTCTTGAGGTCTGAGTCATGGTGTAGTTGATCATGTATTCCATGCCAGTGA
Source organism: Rattus rattus (assembly GCF_011064425.1). Taxonomy (NCBI): domain Eukaryota; kingdom Metazoa; phylum Chordata; class Mammalia; order Rodentia; family Muridae; genus Rattus; species Rattus rattus. The sequence goes on from NC_046158.1 coordinate 28,238,597, forward strand.
GCCAGCAACATGCTTTCTAGGAAGATGTCTTTAAACAGTAGTACCCCCCAAACAGGCTTACGTATGAATGATCTCATAGACATGCTGTGACCAGGGACTCATGGAAACTTACCTGTGTGTGGTCTCCAGAGCCCTGGTGCAGACCCAATTTCCTCATGCTTACGCTGGGTTTGCAGAAAACCCAGGAGCAGGAACAGCTGGAGGTGAGTGCATAGACATTTTTCCAAGCTGAGGGGCCATAATAATCATCACCATCACTTGATGGGTTAAGGAAGAGCCCTTCCTGTCCCATTGGCATTGAAGTATCGGGCCTGGACATCTGACACCTTCCTCTTTCCCTTGTCACATGTGTGGAACAACTTCTCCATGACTGACTGCAGTTTACCTGTTTGTGGTTTGTAACCAAGTTTCAAGTTTACTTGTTCTGTGATCACGAGCAAAATGTCTTCACTTCTTTGTTAAATGCCTCCTGGGGAGCGAGGATAGTGTAGTCCTGCTCAGTACAGCCATTTTAGAGATCAGATTAAGTTATGGACTTAAAGGACCATGGAATGCACCTGGGAAGAGTGAATATCATGGACGTAAAGTTATGATGGTAGATTCTTGACAAATAGCTGTCAATTCCTTTCTTTTTCACTTTCCATGAGAGGGACATGTGACCCGTTTTCTTATTCCTAGGTGAATTAGCAAGTCCATTGTGGCCTTACTCCTTCCTGCAATGATTTATGGAAAAAGTGAGACTGCCCCCAGAATCTCCAGTTTTCTTTCTATGGATCCCTTGTGGCCTGAAGCTCTGCGGTAGGGATGGATGACAGGGGCTCTACGGTCCTGTGGAAATTGCACTGCTGCTCCCATCTCTGTACCAAGGGTGGGGGAGGGGGGCTTATGTATCAGCGATGTCCCACATGCTTGTCCCCCAAGTGGAAGATCAGGTTAATGCCCACCATTCTAACACCCCAGAGTCCTTTTTATATTCTCTGTCAAGGGAACTCTGTGGATTCCACTTTCCTAATTTGAAAACCCTAACTCCCTTCTGCTCAAATATTTCTTGGACTAATCATTTCTCTTACCCTCTCAGAATTCCCCTGACTTATCTTAAATATGTAAAAGAATGTAAGTGGGATGACACATCTTTTGAAGAATGAGCTGTTCTACATTAATGGATTTTCCAGGTGAAATTGGCACCATGCTGTGTTTGCATTAATAATTTCATAGAAATGGTCATAAGTTACAGGAGACAATCTTTTGATTCTTTAGGAATATTTATAGGAGGTGGATAATTTAAACTTTCTCGATCAATTTTGAACAACTGCAGTGGTATATCACAGATCATAAGAGTCTGCTCGCATGAGTAAGAGAACTGGCTCCATGTATTAAAAATTCTAGGCTTTTTGGTTTTGTGATTGTTGTTGATATTAGAATTTTATCACTAGATGATATAAGTCAATGAAGAATATCATTGTTGCCCACTTTCTAGAATACAGAAAACACGTTATTTGCACATTAGTGTAATCTAGAGGATTTATGTGCAGTCCTCTCACAAACACATTGACATATTATACTAGCTATGTATATACTGCTTGTAATACTATATTTTTATATTTAACATAAATATAGAATATTCTTGGATACTAAGTCATCCATGTATTTTTTCACTTTCCCTTGTAAACTTTAGCTCTAGATGAATTAATGTACAAGGCACTTTTATATAACTGGCATGTGTCTCTCCAGGATAAACTGAAGAATATCCCATGTCACTGGGAATTATATTTGTTGTTTCAGCTATGTTTCCTTTTAAAGCAGAGGATACACATCAATTTCTGTTTAGCTAGAAGGTCTCCTAGTCTGACTCCTGCACAAAAGCACATCCTTCCTGGAGGTAGCATTGTTTCCAGAGGCTCATAGCGTCACCTTGATTCTCTCACTTCTGGCAAATGTAATCAGCTGTCTGTTAAGTAACCTCACTCAAGCAAAGAGCAGGCAGAGTGTAAACAGAGAGCATCGAGCTTTGTTTTCCAGAGCCTCTGCTCTGCCTCAGAGATCTCACACCCAAGTCAAAGACTCTGCTCTCTGATTAAGTTTGGTGCCAGCTAAGATGGTTAGTGAGTCTTGATGGTGCTGCCAGTCTCTTAGTTTCTTGAAGGCCTCAAAATGGCCGCCCCTATGTCATTCTAGAACATTGCATTTGGTAAAATAGAGACAAAGAAGTGAGTTGCTGTGAAATGAAATGACTGTCCTCACAGTAGAGATGAAATGTGAGAGAGGGTGCATTTAATAGGGAAACACAACTAGGGTGCCATTCTTAGACGGAGCCCCCTCTGTGGAGAGAGTGAGTATAATGTAGGATAATGAAGGGGCCCAATTTGGGAAAGTGGTTTTTAAAATGCAGCAACAGAACGCTATTGAGAGTCTCTTAGGAAAAGGAGAAAACGCATCAGGGACCCTTTCAAGCATCATTTTCTCCTGTTTTAAATGATCTCGCGTGAACTTGCTGTTAATTAGCTTGGCACAGAATTCAATATTCTTCATTAATTTTGACCACTTGCAAAGGGAATGGAAGGGCTGTTGTTAGTGACTTGCCGGTTGTAGCAGGCTTTAATCTAGGTATTTATGGAGCCTTTTGCCTCATGTTTACTTTGTTATACAAAGTCCTCATGCTTATTTTGTTGTAAGAATTTGTGTGGTCTAAGGGGTTTCATGGCTCCCTGATGCTTGACTTAGAAAAATGATCTCAAGTGATTAATGTAAAAGCAGCAATGGATTCTGGGAGCTAGTCTCTTGCTCTACAAAGCTTCAGTGCCAACTTTTCTCCTCTTATGGGAAAACTTATTTGCAAAAAAGAAAGCTAGTCTGCTTCATTATTTGTGGGTTCATGTATTTCTTTCCTTCTACCTGGTGAAACTGCAGCCCTTCAAATGATGTTTCATAATTTCATACTTTTACCATCTACACTTGAAATTGGACTGCAAAGTTTACTGTGGTGAAGAAGAGCAACATCACCTCAGGGACTTTTTATTTCTTTTCGTTGGTGGCAAGACCAACAAAATTTACTTCTTCTAGCAGATCTCTAGGACACATTACAGTCCTTTTAGCTGCAGTAGTTGGAATAAAAAACTGCTATTGAACTTGGGTTGAGGGTGGGAGTGTCTAACGTGTGTCTGTGTGCCTCAAGTTGGGTCTGTCCACATGTTCTAAATAAGCCAGTTTTTTTTAAAGCCAAATTAAAAGAGAACAGAAAATGGAGGTTTATTCAATGTGGCCACATTGGAAGGATGAAATAGAAGATCCAGTGAACACCCATCTCCCCCACTATGTCTGCAGGGCAGTCCAGAAGAAAGGTTAAAGTTTAAGGACGAGCATATCTAAGCAATTACAGTCAAAGTGTGGTCCTGCCTACAACTGAATCTTAGTCAACTGATCTTCAAGCTCATCCTGTAAAGTGGTCTAATAAATAGAACCTAGTGAATAGAACCAGAGCTCCCAGGGACTAAACCACCATCCAAAGAGTACACATGGACTGACCGATGGCTCCAGTTACATATGTAGCAGAGGATGGCCTTGTTGGGCACCAATGGGAGAAGTCCTTGGTCCTGCCAAGGCTTGACCCCACCCCAGTGTAGGGGAATGTCAGGACAGGGAGGCTGGAAGGGGGTGGGTGGATGGGTGGGGAAACATCCCCATAGAAGAAGGAAGAGGGGGATGGGATAGGGGGTTTATGGAAGGAAAACCCGGAAAGGGGATAACATTTGAAATATAAATAAATTAAAATGTATCCAATAAAAAATATACTGGCAAATAAAAAGAAAACTGTTTTTAGCAGATCCTTCCAACTGGGGTCTTTTTCTTCTCCCAGCATATTTCTGAAGAAACGCCCATTTCTTTTGGGTCCACTCTTTCAATAGTATCACAGTCAAGTTAAGAGAAACAAATGTCTCTTTAAAATATCTTCATTGGTGTCAGACATGATACAAAATATCTCCCATAGGCTCAGGTGTTAGAGCATCATGGGTGGCTCTGTTTGAAAAGGGTACATGGAGGCACAGTCTTACGGAAGGATGCATAATGGGGGTGGACTTTGAAAATTTAAAGTCTCATGGGACTTTTAGGTTTCTCTCTCTCTCTCTCTCTCTCTCTCTCTCTCTCTCTCTCTCTCTCTCTCTCTCTCCTGTGCTTTTGATGAGATGTTATCTCTGTGTTCTGATCCTGCCGCCATGGTCTTCCTGCCATGATGAGCTCTTATCCTTCTGTTACCGCAAGCCAGCATGGTCCCTCTCCTCCTTGAGTTGTCTTTGGTCATGGTGTTTATCACAGCAAGGGAAAGGTAATTGACATTGTTCCCTAAAGTCATCCCTTCTGTCTCCTACCTCCTGCTCATTACTCTCATTCACTGGGCAACCATCATCCTATTCTTTGTTCCTCTGAGTTCAAAGATTTAACGTCAGCATATAAGAAGTCATGAAGAATTTTTCAAATATAATTACCTCCAGTATAATGCATGTTGTTATACAGGCAAATCATATTTCATATATACCCAATCTCCTTCATTCTTATGTTGATGGACATTTAGATTATCTGTGTATCATGGCTAGTAAGACTATTGTTACAGTGGATATTGCCATAGTTACTGTTCTACTGATGCAAAGAGTCACCATGACCAAGGTAACTTAAAGAAGAAAACATTTAACTGGGGCCATGCTTACAGCATGTTTATAGCTTCATAGGATTAGTCCAGTATTACCATGGCAGCATGGAGCTGGAGAAGTAGTAGTGAGCTACATCCCAATCCATAGGCAGGAGACAGACAGAGAGAGAGAGAGAGAGAGAGAGAGAGAGAGAGAGAGAGAGAGAGAGGCAGACAGACAGTGACAGATAAAAACACACAGAGAGAGAGAGACAGAGACAGAGACACAGAGACTAGGTTTGATATGGACTTTTGACACCTCTTTCAAGTCCACACCTCCTGATCCTTCTCAAATAGTTCTACTAACCAGGAACCAACCATATGAATGACAGGGACATTCTCATTGTTATTCAAATCAATCAGATATGGAAGTGCAGATATCTTAGTGGGGTTCTGATTTCATTTCTCATGGATATCTATCTGGAATGGAATTACTGAGTCATGTGGTAGTAATAATTTCAGTTACTTGAGAAACATCCATTTTCCAAAATGATTGTTTCCACTCACAGTCCTAACACCAGCACACAAGTTTCTATTTTATATATATCCTCAATAATAAATTACTGTTATATCCTTACTTTTTGTTTAAATCAATTCCAAGAGGCATGAAGTGATAATTTGTAGTAGTTGTGATTTGTATTTTCCTGATAATTCTTCATGTTAAGAAATACTTCAGATGATTATTGGATATTGTATGCATTTTTAAAAAGTCTATTTTAGTTCTTTACTCTTTTTTAGGTTGGATTGTTGATTTATGTTTCTGTTGAGTTAAGATTTCAGAAAAATACACATCTGCATTTAAAAACATTAAAATATACTCTTATATAAAAATAAACTCAAGGCCAGAGCCTGTGCTTGGGCTGCTCACAGGCCTGATGGTTGACCCTACCACTCGTGTTGGCTAAACAAACATAGTATCTAATTATGTTTCTATCCAATGATTGCAGAATCAGAGATGTTTGTTTGTCTAGTAGAGGGCGGTTAATGCAGAAACTCACAAATGGTCGACGTGTCATAGCGCTCAGCCACAAATGGAGCATCTATGTTTCATCTCCTCCCAGAGACTCAGGGACGAGCACAAAAGATGGTTTGTGATTACCACACGGAGGGCACAGACATCAAGACCAGTAGACAAAACAGCTTCTGGAGAGGAAAGGAGGCTATCAACATCAAGAAAGGACAGACTACATCCGGAGTAAATATCTGCAAATGATGTATCTGATAAGAGACCAACACTGAGGTATGGGTAAAAGTCTTGCTGGTAAATGCATTTGTGCTACCTGTGAGAAACGCTATGCATTGTGCTAGAAACGCAATGGAATACTTGGTCTATGCCATGTTAATGTGTTTCTAAATTCCAGTACATGTGGTAAGGCATTGTGGGGTGTACAGGACAGGTAGAATATAGAATGTGATATAAGAGGTTAAAGCTACCATGTGAAGGAAGAGGAGGCAGTCTCCACAGACAGCAAAGCTGTCTCAGTGTAAGAAATGCTGTCTTGCTGAAGCAGCATGCACAGAGCCTACGTCGGGTCTACAGCAGGTCCTCTGCATGTGCGTTATGGCTTCCACTTTAGTGTTTTTATGGGATTCCTGAGTGTGGAAATGAGTAGGTCTCTGATTCTTATGCCATTGCCATCTCTTTGGATCCTTTCCTACTATTGGTTTGTCTTGATCCACTTCAGTGTTGTAGTTTTTTAAAATTATATTCTATTTTATTTTATTATATTTAAAAATGAATGGATTGATGGATGGATGAACGAATGAAGGAAAATCTAGCTAAGGTAAAGGTTAGCAACAGAACTATCACTTATACCTGTAGGGAGAGAGAATATCAGTTTTCTGCAAACAGAATGACACCAAGTGTATCAACAATTCCATGACAGACCTCATGTTCAGGAGTGGTTGGCCAACTTATATTGGACTCCACAGGTTCTGCGTGTGCTTTTATTTGATTGCAGTTTAGTGGGTTTGTTTTGGTTTTTGTCTTGGGTGTAGTTTTATACTCTTTCCTTGTTTCTTGGGGATTTTGTTGTAGTGTTGGAATTTTGTTTGTTTTTTGAGAAAGAACTTCAAGTTGGATGAATAAGGAGGGGCAGAAGATATAGAAGGACTTGGGGGAGGGGAAATGTGAACACATATTTTAAATTTAAAAATTGTTTTAAATAATAAAAAATAAAATAAGAAAAGAAAAAGGAAATGCTGTTCTGGATGAAGGTGAGTGTACTTTTAGATTAGAAGAACTGGACAGGAATATAGGATGACCTTTGTAATTGTGAACATTGATGTCTCATCAAAATTTGTGCATTGGTAGGTAGGCCCAAGGAGAGAGCATTTGGACCTGGAATATTTCCCAAAAGTCACATGTTGATGGCTTGGAGGTTTACTTTCTTAAGTAGCATTGGAAAGCCTTTGTTTCAAGGTATTAAACATACCAAATCAGGTAGAATGAATTGGTAATTTAATTTTAGTACATTAATATATGTGATACCATCATTATCAGAGGAAAACCAAACCAAAACAAAACACTTCTGGTCAAGAGAATGGAATCTCTGACCTGGGGTGAACATTCCAGTTGGGTGAAATCACTCTACGAAGGTAGGTAGGCACATCCTATGCCATACTAAAGAGATATGGGGAATTATTAGACTTTGACTAAGATACTGCATCATTCCTCTCTGGAATTCCCATTCTCAGGGCAAATCTCTCTCTCTCTGGCTGCCTCACTATCTCTCTGTCTCTCACATCTCTCTCTAAGCCTGTTTTCCATAGCATGTTAGGCTTTCCGTACTCTTTACTTCTCTGTACTTTTTCTCTGAAGCCTCTCTCCCCACCACATGGCTGCTTGTATGCCATGTACCTGATCTTCACGCCAGCTTGTGAGGCACTCTCCTCCAGGCACCTACCAATGTGCTGTAGCTTTCCTATTATGGGGTTTTTCTTTAAACGCTAGTTAAATTGTCCTTGAGTTTCTGTTTGGCCTACTCTTAAATTCTCTTATTAATGAGACCAAAAAGCCTAAGAGAGGGACCCTGATTTCTCTTATATCATCTGGACCATGATTTGACCCCCAAATTTTAGTAACATCATTATTTCTAAGTGTCAAGAATTCCAAGGAGCTCTGGCTTGTATGTCATTATACTTCCTTTACTGCTTTAATAAATCTCATATGTAGTGGTCCACAGGAACATAAAAATAATGTATCGCATGCTTTGTTTTTTTATGTGCAATGCATATTAATTATAGACACATTAGGAAGTGGAAATATACACATAGTACCAGAAGACTCACTTCTGAAAGACAGTCACAGTATTTTGGTGTACATTCTTCAGTTCACACATACTTGTGTATAATTTACTCTCTATAACAGTATTATGGCATAATTTGATTATGCATTTTAGCCAATTATCAACGTCTTTCCAAACTAATCAAATACATCTATGAAAGCATTTCTACTGGTAAAATATCATTCTATGGATTAAAATACTGTATTAAATTATAGGTTGATTAAAATTACTCAGTATTGAATATAAATATTGCTTTTAGATTTTTTTTTTTTTACTTTTAAAGCTATTGTCTCTTGCACATGAATCTTTGTGTCCTTTGCAAATCATCTGAGGGCAATGTCTGGAAATGCAACCCATGAGCTCAGTTTGCACACAGACCTGCTGTTAGTACGATCCACTGTCAAATTCTTCCCTGAAAGGGAGGACTGAGCACAATTGCCTTAGCAACATGTGAAGATGCCCATTCCCTCACTCCCCCACAGTGATTATCATCCCTTTTAATCTTTAAGGACTCCATTAGACAGAGAGGGCAGAGGGAGCCTTTGCATTCCCGTGTCTATCTGTTCTATAAAATAATCACATTTCTAAGAAAAATGTAAACTTCCTTAGGTCAAAGGGAAAGTCTCCAAATACATAAATATTTATATCCATCGCCCTTCTGAAATGGAATAGTCCCTAAAGAGGAATTTGAAAGACCTTTTGGAAGATTACCAGGGGCCAATAGTAGTCTGTAACTTTATCAAGACAGTGCTTAAGTTTTTCTTTTAAACCTCAGTCCTTTGTTTTCAGAATTCATCTGGTAGAGCGACTCTTACCCAGCTGTGAAGAGGAACAAAAATCTGCTTGTTACAGTAAAAGCCAGGAGAAGGTCATAATGCTAGGTCTGGTACCACTGAGAGCAGAGTCTACCTAGGACCATGGGGCTGGACTGTGCTGATGACATGAGCATAGAGTTGCTGGTTGGTTAGATAGTTTTCATCAATACGGAGACTAAGCAAGTGCAAAATCTGTTTGGTGCCATAGTACTGTCACTAAATTGAAGCCCTCTTCTCTATTGTGTGAACCGGTTTAAATCCAAATCACACAAGAGTAATTTATGCTCGTCATCGGAAACACAGTTTTCAGTTAGAGGAATGTAATATTTAAAGAAGCTTCTTAAGATGTTTCCTATGGAGTCATCCAAGGAGGGAAGGGATGCAGAACTGTGGCAGGGGGTACCGGGAAGTGGGGACAACAGCTGGTATGTAAATAAAAAAAGGGAAAGTTTTTTTTTTCCACAAAGCGTAAGGAAATCAAGATCAACAGCTCCCATCTGTGATTATAGCCTTGGATCGCGCATTATCTGAGAGTGTTCCTTGGCTAAACAAGACACGCTTTAATGACTGGTCAGTCAGGTTCAAGGGAAAGATGCCGCTCTGTTATTAGAAGGACACTTTAATGATTGAGTTGCTATTGGGAACCAAACAGACTCCATAATAAAACTCGCTTTATGCACCAGTCACGAGTTACCAGAGCTTGGCCCTGGCAGTATTTCACATCATTTAAAAATAAAAGCTAAGTGGAATGTGTTCGGAAACCTTGTGCCCATAGCGAGGGGATGAGACAGGTTTACTCCTTGTAAACCACCCATGAACGATCAGACTCCGAGTAAGCTGGTGGCTACTGCTGTTTCACTTCTGTTTTTTGATATTTAAAAGATCACCTCCTATCATTGCTCCCTGTGTGAATATTCCAAATAAACAGACGTGGGGGGGAACTCTATAATATATGTGTTATAAGAAATCCAAGAACTACAAAGCGCTTGGAAATTATAAAGGCACAAAATACCCTAATATTCAACAATGCCCCAGATCCACTGAAAATCCTGAGGAAGAAATGGAGTAGGACAGACGACATAGAGAACTTGTGATGAACGAAAGGTGGCTTCAACTCTCTGTTAATTCTTTAAACCTCCGGACACCTTCATGCAGTGCTCTATTTCACTGAAGACAATGTCAAAGCACAAAGAGGTTAAAGTAAGTTGCCAAAATGTCCCAGAGCTGGTTAGTGACAAGGCTGTAGTTCACATTTTGTTTCCGACTCGAGGTGTCAGGTGATAGCAGTATACCCATGCATGCCTGGGGGAGCGTCCACCATCTCCTCGAGGATTCATTGTTGGCTTCTGAGGAAACGGTGACTTTGCAAATATCATAGGCATTTCTAGGAATGGCTGGGACAGCATGATATTAGGGAAGATGCTGCACAGGTTTCAGAAAACAAATTTTAACATCTAAGTACTTGCAGAATCCGAGTAAGACAAGCCTCTTTCCAGGGATTAGATCCCTCTCCTATAAACCTAAAAAGATGTATGTTATAATATAAAATAAGTCCTCCAATTAATTTATGAAGCACACATGGGTATTGATGTCTGATCTTTCTATCCATGAAGACGCCCCAGAAGGGACAACTTGCAGTGTCCTCTGCCTTAAATAGAGTCACAGAAGACAGACTTGAGCATAGAGAGATACTCCCCCACGGTCACCTTTTCTAGATTCCTCACCTGTGATCCAGAGAAGAGCATGCCAACCTTCCATGGCCGCTCACACCTGAAATCTCAGAACGAAGGAGGCTGAGGCAGGAGGATTACAAGTTGAGGGTTGGCCTGAGCAAAAGAAAACAAAACAAGACAGAAAGCAAAGCAGACTCAAGACGCGATGGATTTAAGCTTTCTTTTGGTGTTGGAGAAGGTTATTAAGCCAGGCAGTAGATCACATTTGAAACTGGAATTTCACCCTTCAGAGCATTGCTCAGTAATGGCTCGCCTCACAGAGAGACTCTGTAGACAGAGCCCAACAATTAATTCCAGTCATCACACTTTCCCATATTGCTGCTCCAATCTCAGATTTACCAGGCCATTGCTGATGAAGACAATAAAATCCCCCTTTGATTTCTTGGCTCCCTTGTGCTCTGACATCTTGTCTAATCACAGAGACCCAGAGACTGGGTTATTGGTAACCATACACAAAACAGAGCAGTCTCACAAATCATGCTTTATGGCTGCACTGTGGAAACACCCAGGTTAAAAGGTAACTGTGGTGTAACCGTATTGATTAATTGATGGAGAAAAGGTCAAACTAATCTTTATCTTGCCTGAGAGACCCTAGTTCTCCATGGCAGATGTGTTGAAATGGCTTCTGTAGAAAAAGATAAAAAGAAAATTGAACGCTTCGTACAAAGCAAGTAGGGGAAATTCTGTTAAATTATCACTCAGGTAAAGGTCAGTAAAGGAGCTCTAATGCAAAGAGAACTGGAAAATACTATCCAACAGTCTGAGAGAATTCAAGCACCACAATGGCCAAGATATGCAAGTAATTTAGATTTCCTTTTATTTGTAGTAGGTTCTGTTGGAAACGTCTTCATCAGTGAGACAGCCAGCAAAGGGCCACGAGTCAAGCAGTCACACTGGATAAGCAGAGCCCCCAGGCAACCAGAAGCAGGCTTGTACTCTCCTGTTCCCCAAAGGACCTGGAACACCTACAGCAATAGACCTGAGGTTGTCTTCAAATCCCGATCTGTTGCGGAAGAGGCACCACCTCTCACAAGATGGCAGCATTGCCAGGGCATGATGGGAGAGCAGGACCACCGCTTATCTTACCCAACCTTCCTTCTTTTGGCCCAAGAGAAAGTATGAAATGTATAAAAAGACACATTGAGGAAATAGACACAAATGAAAAAATTAAAAAGTAAATCCATGCGCTGGAAAGGAAACATGTCTAGGCATTGTGGAGGCAGAGGGCTGAGCAAAGGGCTGTGCTGGCTGCTGGAAAGAAAGGTTGTGCTTTAGAACTGAAGTGAGTAGACATGAGAGTGAGTTTTGGAGATGGTCTTTTTATAGTCATGCCTCAAAGGCCAAAAGTATCTATGTCTGTAGTCACAACTTCAGGGCTTACTATGGAAACTGCTTACTTACTTTTGGCACTTTGGGGTGCCTGTACAGTTGAGAAAGTCTTCCTTTTTGCGGGCTTGCCCCTGTCACTGCTGCTGAGGTGCCTGGAGCAAACAGCTAGAGATGGCAGTGGATCTGCCTCATGTAAGTGCTGTCACTTGGCCCTTGGCAGACTGCAAGGAAGTCTGGGCAGCGTGCCATTAAAAAGTGACGTGTCTAGGTTTACCATAGAACACTAGGGATTTGGGGTTTCATAGGAAAAATTCCAACTTCATGGTTAAATGTCTGAGGGAGTTACCAGAGGGATTTTGGAGAACTTTATTATTTTTTTCTTATTGCTATCTGGGGACTCAAAACTTCTTTGATTTGACTCTGCATGTTTTATACTGCTCTATGGGTATAAACTATCTATCTATGTAGGCTACCTGTCTGGAATCATTTTCTCATAGAGGAGCTTATCTTTTCACTTACAGACCATGGATTCTTTCTTCTGCAAAGGGAGAAAAATTGAAATAATAAACAAAAGTAGAAAAGGAATAAAAATGGAAACAAGATGTGCTTCCTTATTAAGTGTATACATTTTTAGCCTAACTCCAATGTTGTTAGCAATAAGTGCATGCAAGACATTAGTCATAATTTGCACTAATTTCTATGTAAAGTGCATGATCTAACCTTAGCATCACCATCATTGGGATTCTGATAGTTTATATAAGACCCATCTTACATTTCCATCATATTTGCTTAAATAGATGTTAATAGATGGTAATTATATGCTTTTCATTTGGATAGTTCTTACCCCAGAATGATTTAATATTCACATGTCTAATAGGTTGCCCATGGCTATTGATCATCTGGATCAGAGTTCAATTTGAGTTGCTGCTGGTTAGATTAGAAATTGCCATCGTGGTGAAAGATAAATTGCAAGGTCTTTGCAGATTAGTTCTGTGTTCGGATTAGATGTGATTTCAGGCACTTGGAAGGAGGAGCCTTCTGGTGGTGTCACTGTGGGGCCTGTCTGAGGACATACCCAGAGATCCTCCAGAACACCTTTGCCACTGGATCAGTGAGGTGAGATTTATAGGATGTGGCATTTTATTACACATGGAGATAGTGACAAACACTCATAAATTGTGAGTGAATTATAGTTCTAGGGACCAAAGACAGAAAAGGGGGCATAGTTTGAAAATATAAATTCTGTTGTAATAAAGTGCTGTGCTATTAAAAGAGGATATTTAATATATGGATATTTGGTTGGGTTTGGTTTGCACTAGAGGGCATCTAAAGGAATGTTAATTTAGATGGAAGAGACCTCCGGTGAGTCAATATTAAAAGTATTTTAGATTTGATCAAAATGTTGTTTGACTCTTCTTCTTGAAGTGGACTCAAATTCTATCTAGCTAAGCCTGGCGTTGAGTTCCTGATCCTCCTGCCTCAACTTTCTGAATGCTAGAGTTATAGGAGTGTGCCATTGTATTTAGCTAAAAATCAAATTATGAAATAAATATATTCGTATTATACAAAATTTGGAAAATTGAGAAAGCTTTATTCAAGGAAACAAAATATGCTCACTATCCAGCAACCTTTATGCATTGCTGTCAACATCTGGAAGAATTTTTTCTACCGTTTGCTTTGATTTTTTTTCATGAAATTCTTCAAATAAATAGAATTATAGTCACCCTCTGTCTCTGTGGAGTGTACTTGTTCCGGGACCTCCTATGGGCACCCATGTAGTTCGTGTCAGTTGTCCTGTCAGTAGGGGAATAGCATTTGCACACAACCTATGCATTTCTTCTCTTATGGAGAAGGTGTGTCTTTGTTATCTACTTGCCTGGATTTAGAATCACCAAGGAGATACACTGGTTCTTGTGTCTCTGAGGATATTTCCAGGGTGGTGTAGCTAAGGTGAGAAGACTTATCCCTAATTCGGGATGGGACCCTAGGCTGTGGAAAGAAAGTGGGCTGAGTACCAGTATCCGTTAGCCCTTACTTTCTGACTGTAGACGCAGTGTGACCAGCTGCCTCTTACCCCTGCCACCACAGCTAAACCACCCTGTAGTTTGCAATGGGTGCTTCCAATATTTTTATTCACTAATAAATATAAATTAGATGCTACGCCCCTCACCCTCCATGATGAACTATTATGTGGAGTCCTGTTTGGAAATTTTTTAATATCTATAAATAACATTATTTCCATATTTAAAAGTATATGAATAGCATCATCTCTTTCATTATCGTCGTAAGGGAATCCTATGCAAACTTTATTACTCTAAGTATTTGGTATTTTTCTAGGCTGGTAATCACATTTTCTGTGGTGGCTTAGGAGCTGTTGAGTAACAGTTTCTTTTTCTCTGTGTGACTGTCTTTATATATTTAATTTAATTCTTTTTCTTCTCTTGTTTTATTGCGGATCAGTCTGGAAGGGGTAGTTATAGGATGAAGGTGGTGAGGGGTCCATTTCCTGATTAGGGAGGATTCTTTTGAAGATGAACACTTAACATGGCTGCGGCAGCTGTGCACAGATCACTCTTCAGTGGCTCGGGAAAGTTCTCCCTTGTCTACGCTTGTGAAGAGATTGGTTAAACTCTATTAGATGCTTTTCCGTGCATTTGAGAATTACCCAGTTTTTCTTTTATAATCTGTTTTCATGGAAAAATCAAATTAGTAGAATTTCTAAGGCTTAAAAAAAACCATACATTCCTGCAATAACATGTATTTAATCATGATACATACATCAGCTTCGATCACATTGTTGAAATTATTTTCTAAAATTTCATTTGAGGTTTTTTTGTTCTTTATTTTTTTATTTTTATTTTTTTTTATTTTTTGGCCTACATTCCAAATAGACTTGCCTAAACTTTTCCCCTGTAATATTATTATCTTCTGCCCTTTTGGTATTGTGGCTTTAAGGAAGGAGTTGGAAACTTCTTTTTATTCTAATTCTTTGAGAGGTTTTTATTAATGTTAACAGTATCTGTTCCAACACTGCTTATTCTCTCTCATTGGAGATCCCTAGCTCCAAGTCTTTAGATTTGAGTACATATCCTGGAGTAACTACAGAAACCAGGAATATATAGGGGTAACTGGGATAGGGTAGGGGCTGGAGAGACTGGAAGAACAGAGTACTAGCAGTTTGAAGGGAAGTGGAAAAATCAGGTGAGTCTTTAATTAGAGCGAATTAGAGAGTGGGAGGGAGATAAATAACAGGAGGGAGAAGGCTAAAATAACAGTAAGGATGTCTAAAAAGCTCAAAGGGATTGTATTATTATCTATTTACCTAAAATTACATTGTGGTGTGTGTGTGTGTGTGTGTGTGTGTGTGTGTGTGTGTGTGTGTGTGTGTGTGTATGCTTGTAAAGTTTAAATGAAATTTTCTTATCTGGTTTGATCATACTCCCCACCCTCACCCCCACACACAGGAGACATAGACCATCAATCAGAAACTCCAGCACTAGCCATGAGAAGCTGACTTTTGAGTTGTTGGTTAAGGTTGTTTGAGAGACTCCCAAAACATTATATACTATTGCTATTGCTCTTGGTTGCCTCCCAGAAATTGAAGTGAAGTCCCCATGAAGGATCTGAGATGGCTCTGAACCGAAAGCCTCTTTGTGCACTAGCTTTTATGGCACCTAAAGGCCCCCTTGACATGAGGAAAATCATGTCTGGTAATGAAAACCTAGCCAATTACTAAGGACTAGTGAAGCTATGGATCTTCAAACAGAACCTATAGTTATTACTTCCCCAAACCAGTATAATTTCTAACTGCATTCCAAATACTTACACTTATCTGTGGGTATCAAGATAAGTCACCGTTCATAAATAAATATTTTTGAAACAGAAACCATTACAGAAAAACTGCAACTGATCAAAATTCAGAAAACAAGTGACCACATGGTACCCAGATCCAACGGATACATCCACAATACAAATTCTGCACTTAAGGTCAGGGATCTCAGTGGTTGGAAAGATTGTAAGAGATGGAAAAACAGTCAGTTCTCTGGGAGTTCATCCTTCCTAGAAATGTCAGAGAAGCTATGCCCATGAAATCCCATCACTGTGGTTGCCTAAACAAGACGGGACAAAAATGATACCAATACACGTGCTAACATGTAAGGGAGAAATCCCACGGAGCTCCAACTCTAGACAAAGAACTAAAGAAAACCCAGAAATGCCAAGAATTGGGAGACATAGTTCTCCCCAAGGAGGAGCCACACAATTAGTTCCCAACATCAAGCAGTCAGTCCTGAAAGCATAGCCTATATATATATATATATATATATATATATATATATATATATATATATATGTAACATTTTATGGACTCAGAAGGCTGTATTCTTAAATTTAGGAACATACATATCAACAATTAATTAAAGAAAAAGAAGATAGTGCATAAAGGGTGTGCAGAAGGGGTACATTGGAGCATTTGGAGGAGGAAATGAAAGCAGAAATTATATAATTATATTTTAATTTAAATATTTAAAACATATCTGTTCCTTGAAGTTTCAGTAGAACTCTCTCATGAAACTATTGATGAGGGGGTGCAAAGTGGTTTTTTTTGACAAGGATAGGAGTGGAAATTACTGGTTTTATCTGCTATGTGGTTAAAGGTAGTACATTTAAAATTTATGTTTGAGATGATGGTTCTGTTTCTGAGTATAGTTTCAATTTCACTGGGTTTTCAATTTTATTAGCCAATTTCAGTTATAGTACTCCATCTGAAGAATCACCGTGGACTACGCTGTGACTGTCTTCCAGTATTTATCCCTGATGCCAGAGGCTTTCTCCTCTTCTTCCCCTCCAGCTCCACTTGCCAAATTGGCCATTTTATTATTTTGAGATGTGGCAACATATTGAGAAACGTGTGTAATGCATATTCAGAAAATTCTCACGTGTGAGTTTTGGCTTAACTTCTGCTTCCCAAAGACGCATAGCTCTTTGACCTATTCATATTCCGTGGAAGGTTGATAAATTGCTTGTGTCTAGAGAGAAGAAGAGCCTTGTTCCTATGAATATCCTAAGTCCCGGGCCAGACTGTACTCTCAAGCAAGAGCAAGAACGATGGCTTCTGACTGTCATTTTCCTCCTCAGGGTAACCTTTCCCATCAAGAAATGGAGTTTATTATTTTTGAAAACTTCAATCTGTGTCTTTTTCAAGGGCTAAAGCCGGTGGTGGAAGAGTTCTTAGGCCAACGTTAAGTGTAGGCTTGGTCTGGTGTTTCAGCCATTTTCTGGCCTGTTCTTAGCCATTTTCTTAGCCACCATATAAGAAATGGCTACTCTGAGATTGCTGTGATATGGAAACAAAGGAAGGAAGCCCAGAAAGCTGGGAAGCAGCAGGCTGTGAACGGGAAAGCCATCGTAGAAAGCCCCGTTCATCTTTCAGATGGCCCAGAGCCAGATCCATCTGATGCTAACACGTGAGACTTCCATGAATGAACCACTGGCTGGAGCCTATTCAATCTACACAAACACGAGAAATAATGAATATTGTGCTTTTAAGGATCCAAAGTTTAGGGGAATTTGTTTGCTGCCATAGTAACTTAGTACAAATAAATTATGAAGTTCTTTCCCCACAGACGTCCCTAGTCTTTCTCAAAGAAATGTCATATCTTTAAAAGGATAATTATTCATAGGACATAGTGTCCAAATCATTGAGAGGTGATTGTATTTCTGCCTGGAGGTAAAATGATTCCGCTAAATGACCTGCGATGTCACTGGGTCCTTTGCTTAGTGTGAAACTACGTGATACTGGTTGATAAGGAGTACTCACCCAAGACTGCCTAACAACAGACTGGAGAGTCTGAAGCTGTGAGATAGTTAATACCTGAAACTTTTTGTCAGTTCAATGTATATTGTTTAAAGCTAACCCATTCAGCAATAGATGTAATTCTATTATGCAATGCTATAAAACATATAAGCATACAAAGAATGTAATAAAGGAGTAAACATGAACAAAGTATATTATATGTGTACAGGAAATATTATAATAAAATCCCTCAGTTTGTATAACTGACATATAATAATAAAAGCAATTTAGTGGAGGAAATGTAATAACAACAAATGCCAAAGACAAAGCAGGAGGGTTGCAACTAGAGTGATGGAAATTTATTTGTATCAAGCAGCAAACATCGATGAAAATAAAAGATCAAACTAATATATATATATATCATTATAATATATGCATATATAAATCATTAGATTAATAACAAAAGCCAGTGATGATGCAGTGTTTACTATGTATAAGGCTCTTTAATAAGTGGTATGCAAATATTACCTTGTTTATTCTCCAGACAACTCTTAGTGATAGTATCTATAGTCTATATATATGGGAGCTGAGTCATAAAGAGGTTAAATAGGACACAAAGAGGTTAACATCACACAGCGAGAGTTCAAAAATGATAATAGTCCTGTTACAAGATGCTCTTTCAGACCAGCTTCTGAAAAGTAATGTTTTCTAGAGAGCATTTTTCTGGGACTATGGTTGGAAACAATGTCCCTCTGAGAACCACGAGTCTGCACATTCTTTGGTCTTATTCTTTCTTTTCTGAAAATATGGAATGAACTTCTCAGACATAGCCCCCCTCACACACAGACATACACACATACACACACATATAGACACATATACACACACATACACACATATACAGACACACACAGACACATACAGACACACACACATACACATACATACAGACACACACAGAGACATACAGACACACATACAGACACAAACATACACACACATCATACACACACACATACACACACATACAGACACACATAGACATACACATACACACATACACATACTCACATACACACAATACACACACAGACAGACAGACACACACACAGACACACATCATACACACATACACACACATATACACACACACATATATACACATACAAACATACAGACAGACACAGACACACACACAAACACACACACATATATACACATACAAGCACACACACAGACACATACACATGCACACACATACACACGCAGACACATACACAGACACACACATACACATATACACACACATACATAAACACACACATACACATGCATGTAAGACATGTGATGGAGAATCACTTTTAAGTGAAAAGTGGAGAAAAGCAATGGAGATGTGAAGGGCCCCGAGTTTATGGCAACACTCTTATATCAGTGATGATCAAAGGGAGGAGTTACAGATACAATGAAGGTATCTTTCGTTTTCCACCCTTGACATTAGAACAGTAATGAAAACTATGCTCCAGTGCTAATCCTTCTGTTGATCTTTGAAATGTTTTTCTAGTTAAAGGATATTAATCTCAGGGAAAATGTCATGGACTACAAAAAATTCCTGACTTTACAACTCCCATGATGGTTGGCACCAATCATCATATGTGTATTCTGTATATGTATGTGTATAATGTGTATATATATATATATATATATATGATACTTTTTAGTCTAATGTGTGTGTGTGTGTGTGTGTGTGTGTGTGTGTGTGTGTGTGTGTGTTTTCCCTGCTAGTGGAGTAGAATGTGATAGAAGTCAAAGCAACCCACCAGCTCAACCTGAGTTTTCAACATATTAGCCTAGTAGAGTGAATTTCTGCTTGTATCTCTATGGATCATTTAGAGTATTAATTTTCTTTTCCTTTCTGGATCATACTCATTGACCAAAAATCCAATTAATTAGTCAGTTAATTGTTTCTGTAGCTTTTTCTTTTCTTTCCTTGAGTAATACCTTCTTTGCGACAATTTCATGGGTAAGATCAGGCTGGCCCTATATGATATTTTAAAGGGCTGTGTGCACACAGCTGCTTTGACAGGCTGGGGATCAAACTGACAGCTCATTGGAAAGGCATGCCTCATCATAAGCCTGAAGAGACACAGAATGACAGTTCACAGGCTCAAGTGCAAGATGGCCTCTCAATCTTCCTCAGCTGGCTAGGATCTCGGGTAATGCAGGGCCAGGATGCCAGACAGCAAAGAGCCTGGAGGAACAAACACGGCCCCTGCGAGGTAATTAGGAGTGACAGAATGTTTGCCTGTCCCACAGTCTCCTTTGCAACAGAAAGGCATGTTTAATATATCCTGTGAGAGTGTGAGCACATGCTCTCAGCTCTGTCACGGCTGAAATGGTTAAAGCTTCCTTATCACTGAATGCTGGGTTTTACTTTTGCTATGGGTTTGTCGAACCATTTCTCTCTAGAATGGAGGCTAGAAGGGTGGCCCAACAATTTTCTTACTTGTTTCTTTTATGCTAAACTCTTCATGAATGGAAACAGAAAATCTAGATTTGGTGGAAGGTGAAGAGGTGGGAGGTCTGTAAATACCTTGTGGCCCTTCACAATCTGTGAGTTCAGGGGCCCTTCTTGTTGGACCTGTCATGGAATAAGAAGGCAAGGCACAAACTTAATCCAGGGTCCTGAAGTTTTAACGTTATCTGGGAACATCTCAAACATGAGGGAAGCAGGGAGGGAGGACAGTCTAGATAAGTATGAATATACTGTTTACTCAGCAATGGGAGGCAGGCTGCAAGAGCCATCTTTGTCCAAACCCCAATTGTAAGAGGTAATTTAGAATACAAGGCATTTCTATAGGTATAGTAGAACCACTTTAAGCTTATCCCCAACTAGCTCGACTAGTGAGACTCAGACTATGGTTATTTTATTTGGCTTTGACAATTACTGTGGGATAACACGTAATCAACTCTTTAACTGCTGCCCTGGCTACCTTCCCAGTTGTGTACCCCAGATACTTGCTGTTTCTCCTGGCCACATGCTCATGGACTATCTCCCCTCATGGTGCCTTTCTCCTCTCTCTTGTTCTTCCTCTTTCTCCTCCTGATCTCTCCTCTTTCTCTACCCTCAACCAGGTAACTCAAATCCACCTATCTCTAACCCCCCCCTCCAGTAACTGGCTGCAGCCAATTTTATTTAACCAATAGTTTTAAATCAAGGAACAAGGTTTATACAACCAAAGCTTATAAACATGAGAATTCATTAGTAGGCATAGACCTTCTGGTACAGAAGTTAGCATTACAATACCTAGAAACAGACCAAACCTCAACACAGAAATGTACATTTCCTGAGGTGTTGGTGAAGTGTTGAAACAAAGTGTCTTATTTTCATTTATCAAATCAAGCGTTGTATCACAGATCTATAGCTGGGAATATTGACTCATGGAGGGCTGCAATCTATAGAAGAGGAGACCATGGTTTCCTAGTTCTTCTGATTATATAAAGGCAGGAAAAGAACATGTCTGCTCAAAATATGGCAGCTGAGCTTCCTGAATGGTGTTGGGCAGTGGGGGTGGGGTGGGATGTCCAGTTGTTACAGGACCAACTTGCCCTATGCAGGAAGCTTCTCAACAGAAACTCTGCACATACTTAATCATTCAAGCACTTCATTTACCCCTTGCTTTCCAACCAAGTAAATTTGCTTAAGTGTTCAGTTGTTTGTGACCATACAGGGAGGCTGACTGCTTCCTTCACTATCCAGGGAGTAAATCTTTATAACTCTAATTCTGTTATGATAAAGCCTTCCATTGATAGCATCTGACTCTGGAATGGGATATAAAATTCTGACCAGTAAGTAAGAATAGATCTGTTAAGTTGGTTTGGAAGAAAGATTTTGATCCTCAGTCTAGGCTTAGGAGAAAGTGCTAATCTTTCTGTGGCTTAAAAGGGAGAGATGATACCAAGTTTTTAGATAAACCTTGTGACCATTAGTGCTAGATAAGATGTTGGGGTTGTCATCGTGAAGATGGCAGAATGGACAAGTTAAAAGAAGATGACACCCTGAGGATGTCACTGAAGGTGCAAACAAGCATCCCTAGACCATCTATTGACTAGCGTCTTGTTAGATGGCTAAAACATTTCCTGATTTTTGAATTGACATTTTAACTTGGGCCTTACTCATCTTTTAGACATATTTAATCAATATATTGAGGGAAAGATTACTTAAGAGTGTGTAATCCTATTCCAAGCAGCAAATAAAAACTTATATGTCCAGTCACAGCTCAGCTTTCTCGGAACTAACCCATCTATTCAGCACTGGTCTAGGGATATCCACTCAATCATGGGGCCACTCAATAAATGATTACTGAAATTTTACTGTAGCCAGAGCCCAGGGATGAGGTCCGAACCAAATCAATAATGTTCCTACTCTGATGGAATATATATTTGAGAAAAAAGGGGTAATGTTGAGCTTGTGTAGTTAGAGGGGACTACTCTGTGGACTGACGGTGTCTGTATGTGATCTACACTTGACCAAGGGCAAACACCATAGTTGTTGGTCCATGAGACAGGATCTCCTGAAATCCCCCTGCAGCAGCAGCAGCTCAGGACTGCTTGTTCTCTCACCATTTTAGAACTTTATAATGCTTTATATCACATTTAATTTTTTTGCCTTTTTAAATTTATTGATAGTTAATAGTTGGAATGAATTGTCATAACTGTATAATTTAATTCCCAAGAGACACTCCTAAATACAGGAATATTTACCTCTAATTAATCCTCATTAGTATCTGGGAAGGGCCTTGAGCCAGATTTTTAAACGGCTGGTATCTTTTATTGCTCCTACATCACTTTCTTAAACTCGCTTAGTTCCTTTCTTCCACTCTACAAATCTTATTGACTTTTCTGCACTATACGGGTGTGTGAGTATGTCAGGCAGCAGGCGTAGGTGTCTCCCTTTCATCCTCAAAGACTTTTATTGTAATCTAAGAGGTTAGGTTTTTGAAGATTGACTCATCTACTCTTTATAAGCCAAGGCTTGGTTTAACTCCAATGTGTTGCATGCAGAACTGTCAACAATTGTGTAAATAAAGGAAGAATGCCGGTAGAAAGGATTTCAAGGTCACTGGGTGGTTTTTCAGAAAGTGGTAACCACACTAAACATATGCTATAACTGTAAGAGAGCGTGAGCGGTATGCTCCACGGGAGGTTAAGGACCAGCGCTGAATGGATTTTGTGGACCGTGCCTCTGGCAAAGGTGAGAGGCACTTCCAGAAGCAGGTTCACTGGAATTGGGTTTACATTTTAGCTCTCTGATCAGCTTTGGTTAACTCTCTGTTGAAGCCTCACTCTAGCCTCTTGGAGTGCAGACTCCAGCTTGGTGAGGTTCAGACTGCACTCCTTTTTAGCACCAGGGTACACTAAGCAGTCACTGAAAGTTGGCTCTTGGTCACTTAGCAGAAGTGGATTATGAATGGCAAAGCAAAGACAATCGACTGGTAGAGAAATATTACTGATTTTTCTCATTGATGCCTGGACTAATAAAGTCAGATGAAACTCTCAGAATTTGGAAGGTCTGTGAAACTGAATGGATAGGGTTTTTTTTTTTTAAAACTCACTGACTTTAATTAACTCAAGTTTAAGGAGGTCCAAACAGCCTTCAAATAAGGACCATTAGTCTCCCATTTATAGTGAGAATGTAGGAAATTCTTAGAGGGAATCATCTGTGTACTTACAACTGCAGGTTTGCTATTTCTTAGCAGTGTTACTGCTGCTTTAACACTCACTATAAAAGGTGTTCTCTTATATTC
This sequence comes from Rattus rattus, assembly GCF_011064425.1. Lineage (NCBI taxonomy): Eukaryota > Metazoa > Chordata > Mammalia > Rodentia > Muridae > Rattus > Rattus rattus. The sequence continues at coordinate 28,262,040 of NC_046158.1, forward strand.
TGTGGGTCAGAGGTCCAATGTGAGTCTCCCAGACAAACCCACGGAGTTGACAGAACTGGAAATGCTAAGGCAGTTCTTCCTGCCACTCATTAAGATAACTGCTAGTCTGTTTTCTGTTACAATTAAATACTTGAGGTTGGGTTCCTTCTAAATAAAAGAGATTATTCAGCACACAGTTTGGGATATTCAAGGTCATAGTATAGCAGTTGGTGTAGTTACCATGAAAGCCACACAATGAATGCTATCATAATGGTGGAAATGTATGTAGAAGAGAGACATCATAGAGCAACATAAGAAGTCTAAAGCCAGGAGCATAGAAAGGTAAGGTTTGCCCTGTCAAACAACTGACTTGCTCAAAACTAACTGAGGGTCCCAGGAGAATAATTTCATTCTCCATTTGGGCAATACTTCCTGCCCCAATGGGCTCTCATAGGTCCTTCTCTTAAAGATTCTACCATCCAATGACATGGTCACGTTGGTGATCAAACCTCAAATATTCAAACTCTTAGCATAAGACACTCAACCCCATAGCCCAGAGATTGCTGGAATTCAAGTGCTTATCATTGTAGCAATGAAATCCGCTTTCCTTGCAGGCTGTCAGCTAAGGGCACAGCTTTCAGCTTTTAGGGACTATTTGCACTTCTCAACCCTTTCATCCCTTACGCCATCCTCAGAACTAGTAAAGGTGGGTTGAGTCCATCATTTCTTTTAACTCATTTCTCTAACTCAGTATTAACAAATTCTCTGCTTTTGAGAACTGACATTGTTAGACTGAACTTATCCAGAGTGCCCAGGACGATGTCCCTGTCTAGGGCTGTACCTTTAATCACTTCTGTGAATTCCTCCACCCTAGACAGGTCCTGGATGATAAACGAGTAGAGCTTGGGGGAAGGGGCGTTATTCTCCCATGCTTTTCTTTTTATTTAAGTGAAGCACATTATTTTGGTACTTTTAATCCATGGTTATCCTACCCTCAGCATCCAATATTTGGATACATGGTTGTCTCTATGTAAATCTTTAGAGATGAATCTGTATTCCCACTGGTAAATACTCCTTTATTTCATACCCCACTTCTAACCAGTGGTGTTTCATACCTACCCAGTCAGTTGCTGCAGATAGCAGTGTGTTACAGTGTAGTCTTCCTTTTGTATCAGTTACTTTTGTTGTTATCAGATTTTCTCAGTTCTCATTACTGTATAGCTTCTGTAGTACAGGCTTTTCAAGTGATCATTTACTTTTAGGCTGTCTGAAAATATGCCCCAGTGAGGGGAATGCCAGTGCATGGAGGCAGGAGGGAGTGGGTGGGAAGGTGGGGGGCACCCTCATAGAAGCAGGGGGAGGGGGAAGGGATAGTGGGTTTCCAGAGGGGGAACTTGGAAAAGGAATAACATTTGAAATGTAAATAAAGAAAATATCCAATAAAAATAAAGAATAAAAAAGAAACATTAATCCCAAGAAAGAGGTAACATGCAATAATTCTGCTTCCCTGGAATATATATTTATTCTCTTTAAAGTTTCCTTTATGGTTTTGATTAGGCTTCTAATGACAAAGTCAACATCTACTCATTGAAATAATTACTATATACCAGATGCACAATCACATAAACTCCTCAACCACTAACTCCACAGCCAGTTTCTGGGAGTGAAGTTTTCTTAGCCGTCCACCCTTCCATTCCTTTTTGTGTGTGGATACTTCTGCACAGACATGCATGAAATTTCTTTATAGGAGGACATGAATCTCTTCAAACTGTGTCTGTGGATCTCTACAGCTCGGGTGTTTGATGCCTCACCTGCCTCTACTGCTGCCAAAATGTCTACAGGCATGCTGTGGATTCACGTGCTGCCCCAGGCAGACGGGAGACTTCAGGAAATGTGTTGAGTACATGAGGGGGTTGACACTGTGCATTCGGTATCAGAGGCCAGATGCTCTCAGAGTCAGATGACCTGAGGCAGCTCAGGTAGGTACTTCTTAGTTGGAAGCAAACACTGTCAAATTAAAGAGCAAGTACTCATTAAAGAACTGACCCCTATGGTGTGGGCCACAGGGGTCAGTGTCCTGGTGATCGTGGTCACTATCATGGTGTCGTGCCACTCATGGAAGAAGAGACTACACCAAAGCAGGCTGTTCTGGCCTCAAGACTCTTGACTAAGAGCTTACTATGTCACCATGCTTACCTATTGCTGTTTCCAAATGGTTATTTTGACTAATTTACATACAGTTCAGCATCTAGGAAATGTGTGTTTATTTTTATATGCACTCCAAACTGGGGGTGTGCCAGACCCTGCCTTCGTATTGCATGGTGCCTTTACCGGTCTGTAGATGAGAGAGGACTTCTGGGACTCCAGAGTGCTGAGATGTAGACCAGATGTTGTCACAGATGTCTTACTACGGATTCCAGGAAAGGGATGTCAGCAATCCTAGTCACCTGACATCATCTTCCAAACCACTTTTAAGCCCTTGGGTGATAGTTTCCCATCTTGTGCATCCAGGAGAGCACTATTACCTAACAGAAATCTTTCACAGCAAGGAGTGCCTTATCTTGGTACTGGCGCTGCTTTCCTTAAGGAAGCATTGCAGACTTGTATTTAAGACTCTTGTCGAAGAACTTTCTTGATTACACCAGACACGAGGCTGTTTGTTTTCTTCTTCTTATGCATCACTTGCTCACATAGTACTTTAACTAGAAAGAATATTTGAATATTTTTTATAGAACTATGACCAAACTTTCTATTTTGCCAAAAGTTAAATACAAATAAAGTGCCTTTAAGTCTGTGCCTAAAAATAAGTTTATCTGTGGCCACCCTAACCATTGCTAGGTTAGAATGTCATCACACGTTGGCAGTTACTGTGTCAGTAACAGGTACAAGGAGGGAAGAAGTCATTGGGATGAGCCCCAAACAATTGTGTCTCTTATTCTTATGAAAAGGGAGATTTGCACATGGAGACATGCTTACAGGTTGAGCATGCCACAGATGTTCCTGTAAAGAAAAGTGTGTCACAGAATACAAACAACTAGCAGCCAGGCAAGAGGCACGGCATAGACCTTCACAGTCCCTAGAAGGAAGCAGCCCTCTCAAGACCTCAATCTTGGACTTTTAGGCTCCAGAGCTACCGGACAACAAATTCCTACTGTTTAAACCACCTGGACTGTGGGCACCTTGTCAGACCAGCCCAACAAGTGGTTATATCTCTATATAAACATGGGGCCATACACAAATTATCTTGTGACATGTACTCACCATGCAAAAGATGTTATGCCAGGTGTATTAAATAGGGATGATGTTGGGCAGTAGAAGGAATGTGGAACATGTAACTGCAGCTGCTTGCTCACAGGTCTGGAATGGGTGTGACAAGTTGTAAAGTTCCTGGCATAAACCTGCCTATGGGCTGTGAACCAACTATGGTGCTGTCAGTGGGGAGGGACTGAAACCAGCCCTGCCCAGATTCACTCCTGCTAACCCTAGGGCACTGGTGTAGGTAGAGTTGGTACAGGGAGGAAATTTGTCTCCCTCCCTCACATAAGGTCCTGTGTATATATCATGCGTATGTGGGAAGAGGTCGACCCCTACTGAGGTCTGAGAGAAGTCAGTCAAACAAATCAGAACAGGTTTGATACTCTCTCAGAATCCTTGAAACTTTTTGCTGCTCTTATAAAGTCAGCCTCCTCTGGTAGGAATGGAGCAGACTTTTTAGCTGAGGGGTTCTTCATTCCCAGAGACTAAAATGTGGTCTAAATGGTTAAGGAAGTTATGGCTGTGAGTGTTTAAAAAACGTGTGTGTGTGTGTGTGTGTTTTGTGTGTGTGTGTGTGGTGTGCAGGGACTGGTCTATGCTGACCATGGAGATGATGCTAAGAACACAGCTTCTAGTAGCCATAATTCACAAGATGTCCAAATAATGAACTTTAGAAAACTGTAAATACAGCACCATTTTCAGAGCGCTTTGTAATACCTTCCAGCCTAGCCTTCTAAAGTTTAAAATGTTTATATGGAATTCACAGGCCAGAAATGGTCTACATATCTGCCCCATTCTTGGAGTGATTTCTCTGTGAAACAGCAACGATGCAAAACTAGGCAGCTGCTGCTTCCTTTTAAGGTCACAAGTCTAATGCCAGCACCTCGTAGAGATTGAAATAGGAAAGTTTATTTAGGGAGAAAATAGTACGTTGTTTTCCTAGACTGTCAGGTGATTTTTTTTTTCTCTCCAAAATTGGTAGGAATTTAGTCCTACTGAATACCTAAGATATTCTGCTGTTGAGTTGATGTTAGGGCGACTTTAATTCTTTTGGTCTGTGCTGAATTTTAAACTTGTTTTTCAGATACTTATCTTTGATATTTGCCTAAAATCCAAGACTAGATGATCATATTAATTTCATTGACAAACTGGGTTTATTATTGTCTATTTTGAGGCAGTGATATCAACTTCTATACTAAAACATGTTCTATGGGCACACGAGTAGAATATGTAAAATAAGAAATTAGAGCTATCAAAGATATAGGCCCAAATCAAAGTCACATTCCTTTCCTTTTTGTTGGTTTTTCAGGACTTTGTGTGAGGCAATTCATCATGCCTAGACTATCGACTGTTAGAGCCTCTAAACCAGGTTCCTTGTTTTCCATGGGAGAAGAGGATGAGAGTGTTTATCTCAAAAAAGCCACCTGATGGGAAAGGGAATGTCGAATGGGTCAGTGCCTGAACCAAACTAAAGCTTTGGTTGCTGAATCATTTGAAAAATCTGGGATTGTGTTGATTTTTTTCTTGTTTCATCAACTCAAAATGACAGAAAAGAGGTCCATGATAGTTGTGTGACATTAGAGAAATGTTTACTTTGTCCCAAGCATCATGTAAATCTGTCATTTCTCTTTCCCAACACACCCAGTCCATACAGGCATTATGTCATTGTCAGCTCTAAGGTCATAGGGTGTGCACCCACAATTCCTAGGACCCCGTTTAATCATTTGGCTTAGGTGTAGAATTTGCACCTGAGTCATGAATTCCACGTTGGAATGATTAAATAGTTGCTATGGGCTAAACTCTGATAAAAGTGAGAATCGTGTCCGTAGTCAAATAAAGACATGGGGGTCAATGTGTGGACTGAAGAGCATGAAAGTCTGAGGCAGAGGAATCCTACTTCCGCCAGGAAGAGACTCTAATGGCATACAGCTGGCAGTGAGCGGGACTGGGACGCTGTGCAACTCTCACGTCTGATTACTCAGAGTATTTTTTTCACCCCGACTATAAAGGCTGCAAGAGTTGGATTTCATCGTTTTCAAGAACACTGATATTCTCACCTTTTCTATTTAACATTTGAATACATTGGCATTTTTGTAACATTTGAGAAGTGTAATATCTTAATAAGTGTTTCCCCCTTTTAATTCCAGCATATTACTTCACATAGGTCAGTGGCCCTGACAAACAGCCTGGATGTTTCGCTGGGTTAGTGTAAGTATACCAGTAAGTATAGGGTCGCTCAGTTGCAGGCTCATTCCCTCATGTGGTCCCTCATGTTGTACAGCCTGTGTGCCACTGTGTCTATCAGCATGTATGAGGAAGGGGGTGGGGGAACATGGAGCAGGCATTTCCTCTCTTCATGCCCTGAGGTGGAAGTGATGCATTACCCCTACTAACATTCTGTTGTGTGGGATTCAGTTCAGTGATTGTCTAATCTGAACTGTCTAACTTTGTAGTGAGTACAGGAACAGATAACTCTCCACTCCAGCATGCCACAATTTTCAAACAAATGTAAAAGATATGAAACAGATAGACTGTGAAAAGCAATATAAAACATTGGACTCATTCTTTTTTCTAATTGGTGAAACACCAACAAGCAGTTCGAAGGTGATTTACTTTGGTTCATGAGTTAAGGAGTTCTATCCCATCATGGCGAGAAAGGCATAGTTACCAAAGACTTAACAGTAGCAGACTTAACAGTAACAGTGAACACTCTGGACCAGGAAGTAGAGAATTTGGGCTGGATCCCAGGAAGGTCTGCAACCCATCAGGACCAACATCAGGGACTCACTTCTCTCAGCTGACTTCTAAAAGGTTTAAATAGGAGATCCTATTGAATGGGTATACTTTACAATCAAACTGTGACAAACACATTCAAAATGTATAGTGTATACAGAGCTTAGAGTGACTTGGTAGCATATATTATATTCATTTACCCCACAAATACTGCTGAATACCCACTATGTCCTGTTGTACCAGGCTCTTGGAGTAGCCATTAGCCAGACAGCTCTGCCCTCTCAAGTTACTCACATTTAACAGTTTAGTATAGAAACAGACATTAATACAAAGTTGCGAACTGTCCAGATGTGCTTCTGTGATAGTTGTGGGTGGTACAGTGCACCTAAGGTTCACTCAATTCTTTTCTTTGTCTTTCAATTGGCTGTGCAGCCCAGGTAGAGCCCGGCACTTCTGATATTCTTCCTCATCCTCCATTCCCAGTTCAATTTAAATTTTTCCACGTCATGTCTGATTACAACTTCCTAGTGATTGGATTAATCTATTGAGGTATGCTTCAGGCCCAACCACTTTTTTTTTAAAGGACGTATAGTATAAGATTGTCATTTCTCACAAAGTAACTCTGGAAACAAGGATCGTCTTTTTTCAGAGTTGGATCCATTCCACCTCTCTATATATACCCTGCAGAAGCTGTCTCGCATGGAAAATCTTGAATTCTGGTACCTTCCACAACGTGGGTCCCCATCCTCCACAAAACTGCCTCACAAAGTCAACAGCCTAGGGGTTGGCCAGGCTGTTAGAGCGGCCAAAGAAGAGTTGGGGTCTGGAAGTGGATTGGTCAGCCTCTTACCCCAGGACAGGCTCAGAATCTCCTATTATAGAATCTCCCTGGATGCAAGTCAGACTTGTCAGCTCAATGCCTGACTTGAGAAGGGGAGAATGGGCCGCGGTTCCTGAACCTGCTGCCTTATGGTTTTATTAGAATAGGGGTCAGAGGACAGATACACACATTTGGTGATGCTCTAATGGTTCAAGAATCTGATGGCTCTTATTTTTGGAAACACAGAAAAAAGAAGGCATCGGAGTGTAGCCATGTAATTAGAAAAGTATTGCTTTTCTTAAAACTTTCTGACCACCCATGCTCTTTGGGGCAAAGAAGCTTAGAATACAGGGAGAGGCATCTACGATGTTGAGTCTAAACTTCGTCTGAAGTCACTGAATCCTGGGGTAAAGTTGGAATCTATGGAGAGGGCTGTGGCATCTTCTCCCAGGACCAAATAAGAATCTAAATGTATAATAAAATGTTCAATAACCCTTTGAAAAGAAAGGTAATCCGAGAGTCTTTGATCCCTCACAGCGTACCACCATGAAATAAAAAAAACCTTAAATATTGAAAATTCAGTGACTCTAAACTTTGCTGATATTCATGACTGTCACTGAGACAAAAAAAATGTAAAACTTATAAAAATATCAGCCCCTGTTCAATGACCTCAGAAGAGTGCTTATTTCTATATCTTGAAACGAGCTGGAAATGATTGAAAATAAAGCTTAGCTAATTAGGTATTATTGAGAACTCTGGTCCATCGACATTTGGGAAATACCATTTATGTAAACATTTCTGTCTGTAAGGAAGGAGGGCTTGTCTCTGGAACAGTTTTTGAGTTATCTCCAGGGGAATTTGTTTTTGCAGCATCTAGAGTTATAGAACATTTTTTTATCAATTCCTCGTGTGTGTGTGTGTGTGTGTGTGTGTGTGTGTGTGTGTGATGATACATCCTGTATGTACAGCAGTGAAAGACATTTCTAATGAAGACTGAAAATTCTTAGGTGTTGTGGGGAGTCAATCCCAGGATAAATTGTCTCATACCAAGTTATCATGATGACGGGTGACTTGCAAGTACTTCTGTTAGAAATTAAACGATAGAAATTTTCCACTGGAAACTTTTTTGTTGCCACAGGGGGTTTTCCTTCCATTTGTGAAAAACAGCTTATTCTGAAATTTAATGTAAAATTCAAAGTAAAATCCTTTTGATACTGAAGAGACTAGATTGGATTTGGTCTGGTTTTTGTTCTTATTCAAACACAGACCATTAAAACCTGTGTTGGCACAGTCTATCTGAGTTCCTTAAGTGGAGCCTTTTTTTTATTGGATAATTTTATTTACATTTCAAATGTTATTCCCTTTCCCAGTTTCCCATCCATAAGCCCCCTATCCCACTCCCACTTCCCTTCTTCTATGAGGGTGTTCCCCCTCCCCAAACGCCCCCTACTTCCCACCTCCCCGCTCTGACATTCCCCTTCACTGGGGGGATCCAGCGTTTACAGAACCAAGGGTTTCTCCTCCCACTGGTGCCCAACAAGGCCATCTTCTGCTACATATGCAGCTGAAGCCGTGGGTCTGTCCATGTGAACTTTTTGGGTGGTGGTTTAGTCCCTGGCAGCTCTGGTTGGTTGGTATTGTTGATCTTATGAGGTGTAAAGCCCTCTCAGCTCCTTCAAACCTTTCTCTAACTCCTCCAATGGGGACCCCATTCTCAGTTCAATGGTTTGCTGTTAGCATTCACATCTGTATTTGCCATGCTCTGGCTGAGCCTCTCAGGAGACAGTTATATCAGGTTCCTGTCAGCATGCACTTCTTGGCTTCGTCAGTATTGTCTAGGTTTGGTGGCTGTATGTATATGGGCTGTATCCCCAGGTAGGGCAGGCTCTGAATGGTTATTCCTTCAGTCTCTGCTCCAAACTTTGTCTCCATATCTCCTCCTATGAATATTTTTGTTTCCCCTTCTAAGAAGGACTGAAGCATCTGCACTTTGGTTCATCCTTCTTCTTGAGCTTCAGGTGGTCTGTACATTGTATTTTGGGTAATTTGAGCTTTTGGGTTAATATCCACTTATCAATGAGTGCATACCATGTGGGTTTTTTTTTGTTTTTGGTTTTTTTTTTTTTTTTGTGATTGGGTTACCTGACTCAGGATGATATTTTCTAGTTCCATCCATTTGCCTATGAATTCCATGAAGTCATTATTTTTGATAGCTGAGTAGTAATCCATTGTATAGCTGTACCACATTTTCTGTCTCCATTCCTCTGTTGAAGGGCATCTGGGTTCTTTCCAGCTTCTGGCTATTATAAATAAGGCTGCGATGAACATAGTGGAGCATGTGTCTTTGTTTATGTTGGAGCATCTTTTGGGTATATGCCCAAGAGAGGTATAGCTGGGTCCTCAGGTAGTACCATATCCAATTTTCTGTAACCTCCAGACTGATATCCAGAGTGGTTGTACCAGTCTGCAATCCCACCAACAATGGTGCAGGGTTCCTCTTTCTCCACATCCTCGCCAGCATTTGTTATCACCTGAGTTTTTGATCTTAGCCATTCTGACTGGCGTGAGGTGGAATCTCAGGGTTGTTTTGATTTGCATTTCCCTTATGACTAAGGATGTTGAACATTTCTTTAGGTGTTTCTCAGCCATTCGGCATTCCTCAGCTGTGAATTCTTTGTTTAGCTCTGAACCCCATTTTTAATAGGGTTATTTGTCTCCCTGCAGTCTAAGTTCTTGAGCTCTTTGTATATTTTGGATATTAGCCCTCTATCTGTTGTAAGATTGGTAAGATGTTTTCCCAATCTGTTGGTTGCCATTTTGTCCTAATGACACCCTCTTTTGCCTTACAGAAGCTTTGCAGTTTTATGAGATCCCATTTGTCGATTCTTGATCTTAGAGCACAAGCCATTGGTGTTCTGTTTAGGAAAGTTTCCCCAGTGCCCATGTGTTTGAGACTCTTCCCCACTTTCTCTTCTATTAGATTCAGAGTAGCTGATGACCTGAATTTGATCCCTGGCACCCATTTTGTGGAAAGGGAAAACTGAATTCTGCAACTTGTCCTCTGAAACCTACATTTTTCAAGTGGTATGTGCGTGCACGCACGCACACGCAAACGTAAAAAAGAAAAGATTAAAATGATAAAGTATGTGTGCTATGCTTTCTTATGTATCACCAGTAATTTTAGAGAATTACTTGAAGCAAAATCAGAACTTTTGTCCTAAGTAGTCAATGCCTTAAAACAAATGACAAATTTAGTGTTTGCAAATGTAAGCCTTGCTTTCCTGTAGGTAGTTTCTGAAAACCTGATACACACTGGGCTCATCTGGGAAGTATGATTCTCTCCTGAGGAACTGTCTCCATTAGACTGAACTGTCGACGTGGCCATGGGACGTTTTCTTGATTTGTGGTTGATGGAGGAGGACTTAGCCCCTACAATGGGAGGTACCATCATTGCCACTGCTCATGGTTCTTTTTTTTTTTTTTTTTACCTGTACTGAATTTGAGCACCAACAAATTTCTCCTGCTTGTGTGCTGCGGCAGGCTATTTTGTTATAGCAGAGTAAAAATGACTAAAGTGTACTAGTTTGTAAATAAGGTGAACACAATTGATTCTTGGCTATTTCTCTATTGCCTATAGAATTCTTTGTAAACTTTATCATGGTGTTAAAGTGATATGCACTCATTAAAAATTTGGCATTAAATCTTGAATTTTGGAATGATACAATGCCGAGCAGTGATAATGAGCTTTCAGCTCTCATCAGACGTGTGTCATGAGAGTAAACAGCTGATACCGTCGTGTATTGTGTTGCTAAGCTACAGTGTTTGCCGGGAAAGGCATGCTATCCGCACTTTCAACTTCCGATGCTTTCAGATCGCGATGGGTTTATCGGGGTATAACAACAGAAGTCAAGTTAAATCTATATTGCTAGATTTGCTATCGTACTTGGTTTATTTTTATTTTTAACTTATATTTTATATTAAGTTATATTATATAACATATATATAGAAGTTATACTTTTAACTTATATTTTATGTTAAGTTATTTTTAATATTCACTTTACACCTCAATCCAAGCTTTATTTCTTAATGCCCCTTGCCCGGAACAAGACACACAACTCAAGATTCTGCTAGGTGTTCAGGCTCCTTCAGAGTTCTAGGAATATCCTGAGAGTTACTCTTCTACTTTCTTTTATGAAAATATGCCGTCCTGGGCAGACTCTGAACTTAACGGAAGTGGGAGAGCGATGTCATGCTATGTCTCTACTTTTTTCATAACATTATGGTAGTAGCAAGCTGTGAAAATATTACTGCAGCTTTTACAGGGAAGTGGGAAAATGGAAGCTCTAGGCAGAGTTAAGAAACGTCTCATTAAACTCAGTTCTCTCATCTGTCTTGCTTTTCTCCCTTCCCGTTCTTCCCTCTCTTTCCCTCCCCTCCCCTCTCTTTCTGAGTTTCCAGTTACTATTTCTTTTCTTTCCATTTCTCAACTTTTATAATGTTTCTGAAGTCTCATTTATATATTAACCACATCCTTGCAGCAAAACAAACTTGTTCCTCATGCCACGGGGCATTCTTACTGGGAAGGAGGGCGGGTGCAACTCCCTTTACCAGACCACGGACCAGAACTCTCAGGGCAGAGCACACCTCGCTGAGGGCTTGCGTTCCTCTGAATCCTTCATCATTTTCTTCTCGCTTTCGTGCTGTCTCCTAAACCTGCTGCCCTCTGTCTTAGGACAGCTAAAGCCTTTGAGCTGGGTTGAAAACAGGGCAAGACAAATGTGTACCTCAGGGTGTGTCCCAGGGAGAGCTGCTTCACAGAGCAAATTAGAGTCTGCGTTCCATTTCCTTCAGAGTGGTGTCAGCAAACAACTCGATGTAAGGAGGCCATCTTGGATGGTATTTTCAGGGCCCTTGGATGCCCTTAACGCTTAGTGATGTATGCTTAACCGTTGTTAAGACCTTTGTCCCAGCACATAGAGTCTGTGCCACTTTAGTTCTGCTCATTTAAGCTTTATAAACACCAGAATTAGGTGTGAATGTTTCTTCTTTGACTCCTGTGTTACATTTAAACTTTTTTATTTCCCATGCTTCTCAAGTTCATTGCTTCCAAGAGGTGCTCTGGCTTCTCCTGAAGTGAACTGTAGCTTGCAGCTTAATTAAAATAGCTACCCCTCTTGACCATTTGGGCTAGTTTTTCTACCCTTGCAGCACGGATAGCGTGTAACATGAAAAGGCCATGTTGCTGAGTGGGAAAGGTCTCCAGGAAAGTCTAATTTTTTAAGTCACGGTTAGCGTGTGTGTGTGTGTGTGTGTGTGTGTGTGTGTGTGTGTGTGTGTGTGTTCCAACTTGCAGGAGTCAGTTCTCTCCTTTTACCATTTGGGTCCTGGGGACAGAACTCAGGTCATCAGGCTTGGCAGTAAGTACTTTTGTTTACTGAGCCATCTTGCCAGCCCGTGAACTTTTTGATAATTATAACTCATTCTGTTCTTAGTTGCTTCATCTATAAACAGGAGCAAAAAATAAAGCCTACATTATAGAACGGTTATAAATAGAAATTAGATTATGAGTTATCTTTCTACAAAAAATCATTTAAGATTATAATTTGAAGGTGTGGTTGCTGGGAGTCAAACTGAGCCTGGATTTCTAAATTTATCCATGATAGCATTTTATGATAAAGAAAGCCATTAACTGAACCAACACTGTATATTGGGTTCCAGAGAAAACTTGTGTATGCTATTCTGAGTGCTTACATAGATTAACCTCTTTTACAGCCCTGACAATCTTAGATGATTGGCAGCTACAGTTTGAAGATGGAGAAACTGAGTCATGGTGCACTTAACGTGCTCCAGATTCCTGCTGCCAAGGGACAGTGGTGACTCTCATCTGCCCCAAAAGTAGAGCTTGAACCACACAGATATCTGGACCTGTCCCAGTCTTGAGCCAATATTTCATTGTACAGATGCATTTTATGCATTAGTTATGGATTCCATCTAGTACACTGTAAACAGGCAATACAACTCCTGGGGATGTGCCAAGGATTTCCCAGCAAACACAGATTTCTTGTTCTACTGAGGAAGAAAAACCAGAGCGTTTATGGTGTATGAAACAGGTTCGAAGCTGGTAGCCGTTAGAAAAAGTGGCATTTGTAGTAGACTCATTGGGTGAAACAACCAGATTTCTACCTAACTTAGCATGGGTGATGCAGGCAGGGAAAATGGGGCTATAAAAACCAATGGTATTAATTATCCATATGTTTATGTCCTCATGCACATTATCATCATCATTATGTTAGTCATTTGATGTATATATTATACTTTTATCTCTTTATCAGATAAGAAGTTTGAGGCACAGTTAAAATGTGTGTTCAAGCTGAATGTTGCTATTGATGGAATAGAATGTGAACTTCGGTAGGGAGGCTCCTGGCTTGTTCCAGCCTTGTGGATATAACTACAGATCCTTTTCCACACGGATCATGAGAGGGTGTGAGTTTCTCACACTCTGAATTCTTATCAGTAAGATGAATGGCTACGTTATCTGAATAAAATTATTTGGTTGTTCTACTGCCCAAGGAAAACGGTTCATATGGGGTCACATGTCAAGGATTGAGATTTTGGTTTCTCCCAAGAAACCATGCCACCAGGGTGTGGTGTGCTCTAAAGGTGGCTTGGGCTCTGAATCTTTTAACTTTGAGGAAGAAAACTTTATAAGAAGTCATTTCATTGCCTTCATATATGTATATATTTTAGAAGATTTCTACTGCATTAGGTTTCCACACTCTCCTTCAAATGGCCCTTAATTTTCGATGTCCCTTCCTGTATTTCTTCCTACAACCTCCTCTTCCCTCTGCGTCCCCATTTGATTCCCCCCATTCCAGACCCTCCTTCCATCCATTTCTATTTTATTTCCCTTTCCTAACCAGTTCTTTCCTTCTCTCTAGTCCATTATTCTAAGCCCACCCTCTGCGGGGCTGTGGGTTGTAGCTTGGTTGTCATTGACTTAAACAGCTAATATTCACATAGAAGAAAATGTGTGGCATTTTTGTCCTTCTGAATCTGGGATACCTCACTCAGGATGGCTTTATTAATAGTCCCATCTTTTTGTCTGAATATATCATGTTGTCATTTTTTTAACAGTTAAATAATAGTCCATTGTGTATATGTACCATGTTTCCTTTATCCATTCTTATTTTGGGGACATCTGAGATGTTTCTGATTTTGAAATGAAACTTCAGAATAACGGGGGAGATAGAATACCAGTGGGCCACCACTTGTCACCCAACAAAGTTTTCAGTACCAAGTCTGGGTTACATATAATTAACTTGGTCAAAGTGGTTCTATGGGAACCTCCAAAAAACCCAGGCCAAGACTATTGGCTTCTCTCCACAAACTGAGAGCAAGGTCCCATTGCTGAAGACAATGTAATGAGCACGGAGATGTCAAGCTGGTACCTACACAGAGCCTTCACCTTATATTCCATTGTCTTTGTTACAGGAAGGTATTCTGCATGATAGCAAAAGAGCAATATAACCACCAAGCTGTCTGCAAACTGCTTGTCTATAACGGTGTCTGTCCAATCTGCAAGATATGCTAGGCCAACAGCGGCACAAAGCTTGTAAGAAAAACCAGCCAATAACTGAATTGACTTAGGGTCCATTCCACAAAATGTAACCCATACCCAATACCTGAGACCGAGAACCTGAGACGAGCTAGCTCAGAGACTTACCAAATAACACGGATCTAAAAAGGAAAGAAACAAATCTGTAGTAATAAAATGATATTCTGTTATCCTTATAGATCAGTGCCTCGTCCAGCTACTACCAGAGAAGCCTCCTCCAGCAGCAGATGGGACCCACAGCCACACCTTTGACTGAGAGTGAAAGAACTTGGAGCACTCAGATCTAACTGGGGAGGTTCCATTAAAACCCTCCTCTCAGGGGAGTCCCTTGGTCCTGCGGAGGCTCGATGACCCAGGGTAGGGGAATGCTATGGCGTTGAGGCAGGTAGGGGAGCACTCTCATAGAAGCAGGGGTAGGGGATAAGGGGTTTATGGAGGTTAAACTGGGAAGGGGGCTAACATTTGAAATGTAATAAATAAAATAGCCAATAAAAAAATTAAAAAAAAAACCCTCCTTTCAGAACTCAGGGAACCCTTCAGAAGAGGAGGCAGAAAGGGGTAGAACCAAAAGGGACATCAAGAAAATAAGACCCCTCTAAATCAACATGAACAACACTTATATAACTCTCATAGACTGAGGCAGCATGCACGGGGCCTGCGCCGACCCTCAGCTGGTCCTCTGCATATATATATATATATATATATATATATATATATATATATATATATATATATATATGTGTGTGTGTGTGTGTGTTTGTGTGTGTATGTATATATATATATATATATATATATATATATATATATATATATAACAGTTTCCAGTTCAGTGTTTTTATGAGCGTTCCAAGTGAGTGAACAATGGGTCTCTGATTCTTGTGCCTTCTCTTAGGCCCTTTTCCTTCTATTGGCTTGCCTTGTCCAATTCTGAAGTGATTGATAGTTTGTGTTTTATATTTTTATATTTTATTTATTACATATATAATGTATATTATATATGTTAAAGTGAATGGATGGGTGAATCAATGAAAATCTAACCACTAGGGTAAAGGTTAATAACTGATCTGTGATTTATACCTGTTGGGTGAGGGAAAAAAAATCAGTTTTCCCCAGTTAAGCAACACTGGGTTTATTAACCACTCCAGGACAGGCCTCCCCTTCAGAAGTAGGTGACCAACATAATTTAATGAACTCCACAGCAGCAGTTTTTGTTTGTTTGTTTGTTTGTTTTGTTTTCATTAGTGTGTGTGTGTGTGTGTGTGTGTGTGTGTGTGTGTGTGTGTGTGCATGCCTGCATGTGTTGTGATTTTATTCGGTTACAGTTTGTTGCTGTTGTTTTTGGGGTGTGGTGGTTTTGTTTTCTTTGTTTTTGGGTGTTTTGTTTTTGTGTTGGATTTTTGTTTACTTTTTGAGAAAGAACTTAAAGCTGGATGAGTAGGGAGGGGGACAGGATCTGGAAGGACCTGGAGGAGAGGGAGAATTTGATCAAAATATGTTTAAATTTTTTAAAAAAAATTTAATGATAAAAAATATGAAAAACAACCTGAGGAGACCAGAAAGAAGGAACTAGGTAATTGAGATTCTGCTCCCCTGTGTGATTAGGGGATGGGCTAATTTAAAAATGTGGTTTCAGGCCCTGCTGCTTTTCTCCGGGACATAGTTCTAGCCACAGGGAAGGCAGTCCTTAGTTCTTCAGACAGATCCACCAGTCAGCTGGTCCTAGTGCAGTCATTAATAACTCTATCAGAAAGCCTGCAATGATTTGCTCTTTGTGGTTTCAGGTCAAGTAAAATTTTATCCATCAGGCATTTGAAAGAATGCAGTTTAGAATCAAGGTCCACGAGTGGCATTTTCTCGGTGCTAAGTGAGTATGCTTAAGAAAGGGCTCTCACTCTGATAAAGAGAAAATCATTGCTTGTGGGAATGAAACCAACTCAACAGTTAAGCCCTCATAAAAGTGAGTTTGGCTTAGAGCAAATAGGACCTCATTATTCTGCAAAAGTTTAGTTTGTCTTTTATTTCCCTTAGCCTCATCTTTCAATGAATCATAAATAAGAAATGCCAAGTAATAAATACTCGGCACAAAACGCATTTTAATAATTCCAAAGGGCTTCATTTCTGTGACTATCATCTGGAAATGTAAATTACGACTGACACCCTACCCTTCATTTATTGATTTCAGAGGTTCTGGTTTTGCTGGTGCAAATGCTACAAGACTGTGCTAAACATTCACAGAATAAATGAACCTGGTTCTATTAAATGGAACGCCTTCACGTTTGAATAGCCAACAGATATTATCAGAGTCGGCAGGATTGTATTATTATATATAATGTTGTGTGGTTTGGAATTTTTTAAATGAAAACAATCCATACTTGAAGGTAATAAATTGGAAAGTTACCCAAGAGAAGTCAAGCAGCTGTTTTCAATAATGCAGGTAAATTCTAGTCATGGGAAAAATCTCTATTCTGACCGTGCTGTTGGGAAAGTGTTGTGCATTAAACAGGCTCTGGGACAGGGCAACAAATCCCCAATGCAATGTGTGCACAGCCTTTTGTTCCTGTCTTCCTTTGTTTATTTGGTTTAATTTTAATTCTCCATTCTCACCTTCCATCCAGCAAATCTAGAATTTGGAATTCATTGCTGCTTGTGGAAAAAAATACCAGTGTGTGTTTTATAAAGTGCTTTAATGTTTGGAAATCACTCTGTATCCATAGCCTCTGTAAAATACAAAAGCTGTATCTCCCAGGAGCCTCTCGGGCTGTCTGGTTCTTGGATCCACCTCTGAAGTCCTTTGTAAATGGTTTCCTTGGATTCACAGGTTAACAGGCGCTGTACAATGTTTGGTTGCAGGAGTGAACAATCATGATCTCCCAAGAAAACCAAATTCTGTGAAAACGGGTGTCTTGTCTTATTCTCTAAGGGGTTTCCCAAACTGCTCCTCATGGTGTCTTATTCCATTAGGATTCAATAATTGTCTGCTTATGGCTGTGCTGCTGTGGCCTCTATCAGATTGTCCCTGCTGCAAATGGGGTCAAGAAGAACAGGAAGTAGGTGCTTGTGGATTGCAGATCCTTAGTTCACGATCCCTCCCTTTTTGAAAGCCACCTTTCCTGGGTAAGCCATCTTTTCCTTTTGTCTTTCCTTCCACTTCCCTGCCACCATCTGCAAAACCAAGAGCCTAAATTTCAGACTGCTTCCTATGAACCCTCTTATTTCCCAAACCAACTTCTCCTGGTAAATCGCTTCTTCCCTTCCTCATCACCCCTCAATGGCCCCCTC
Organism: Rattus rattus; assembly: GCF_011064425.1. Taxonomy (NCBI): domain Eukaryota; kingdom Metazoa; phylum Chordata; class Mammalia; order Rodentia; family Muridae; genus Rattus; species Rattus rattus. Next base: position 28,279,721 of record NC_046158.1, read on the forward strand.
CTTGCTCCATATCCACGGGTCTAGCTTGGAATAGGTGGCCTTCTAACCTCTCTGATAGAGAGACACTTTTGATGTTGAGACTCTCCTTTCTTCTTCCCCCCTTCTCTCTTCTCACTGCCACCTCTTCACCCTAGCTCCAGATCCATGATTTTCGGGCCATCTTTCCGTGTTCCAATTAAATAGCATATCTACCAGCTTTATAAGCTGTGGCTCAGGCCATATATCTCGTGACCTACCTAAAGAACGTCAGATTATCATACCAGACACAGAACTGGAGAAAGATGTCCACAGTCCAAAGCTTTGAGTTATAGTTCAAGGGGGGAAATACAAGGTCAATGATAGAGACCAGATATTTAACAAGATTACAGAAAAAACCTCCCCAGACTGAAGAAAGACAGAGCCTGATATAAGAAGCACACAAAACGTCAACTCTACAAGATCAGAAAAGAAACAACTCATGGTGATATCATAGTGAAAACACAAAATGTACAGAGAAGAGTTACCTGCAAGACTGAAAACAGAAATCACATATAAAGAGAAACCCATTAGAATAAGAGGTGATTTCTCAGTGCAAACTTGAAATCCAGAAGAGCCTAGAGCTATGCATTTCGAGTCACAATGGCTAGCCTATAATATTGTATGCAGCAAAACTGTTTGGCTATAGTTGAAGGAGAAAGAAAAACTCTACATGAGTTTTTCCTGTACAACAACGAAACCCTAAACAGAATCCAGGAAAAAAATACTTCAAACTGAGAGAAGTATAATAAAATCTAAGTGCCTCTAGAAAGGAAGCAAATAAGCTATAGTTTAATGAACTACAAAGACTTTTTAATACAATTTTGAAATAGCAATGGCCTCAACTCTCCAATCAAAAGACATAGGCTACCTGAATGAATTAAGAAACAAAAATTCATCTTGTCTATAAGAAAGTCCACTTTAAGGGTAGACACCATCTTCAAGTGAAAGGATGAAAAAAAAAAGTATTCTAAACAAGTGGGATCAGTAAGCAAGCAGGCACAGCCAATCTACTATCTGACAAAATAGACTTCAAATTAAAAGTAATCAGAAGCTACAAAGAAGGACATTCAGTCTAATCAAGGAAATCAGCTAATCAGGAAAATATCACAATACTCAGTACCTAGGCACCAAATGCTGGTGCTTCAAATTTCATAAAAAAAGCATACTAATAAAATTAAAATCACAACTGAACATAAACCCAATAATAGCAGGCAATATCGACACCCCAGTTTCTCTAATAGGTTGAAAAAAAGAGAGAAAATTCATAATTAAATTGAATATCACGTCAAAAAGATCTAAGAAATATCTATAGAATATTCCATCCACATGCCAAAGAATATACATTCCACTTAGGAATGAGTACATGAAAGAGTCTCTAAAATAGACCACATGCTGGGACAAAAAAAACCCTTAAAACATATTGAACAATTGAAATACTCTCATGTATCCCATCAAACCATTATGCAACAAAATGTAAAATCAACAGCAAATAAAATTCTAGTAAGTATATGAAGCCATGAAAATCAAACAAATCATTACTAAGTGGTGAATGGAAGGAAGATCAAGGAAAAACACAAATATATATAAAACTAAAAATACATAAAATCTCAAGACAACAAGACCTCTGAGATATATTAAGAGCAATTCTCAGGTGTTTATAACCCCATGGAACCTACATTAAGAGATCATAGAGCACTTATTGATGTACCTCAAGAATATGAAAAATGAGAACAAACCACACCCATAGATGGCAATAATAATCAAAGCAGAAATTAATAAAATGAAAACAAAGAAAATGGTGCAAAATAATCAATGAATCTGTGAGCTGATTATTTCAGAAGATAAACAATATTAATAGACCCTTGTCCAACAAACTAAAAAAAAACAAAACAAAACAACAACAAAAACCAGATGACCCAAAGTAACAGAATCAGAAATGAACAAGGAAACAACAACGGACACCAAAGAATTACGGACAATTGTAAGGGAATACATTTAAACAGATACTTCAATAAGTTGAGACACTTAAAAGAAGTGGGTGAATTTCTTGATTCATTTAAACCACCAAGTTTAAACCAAGAACATAAGAATGTAAACAAATTTAAACTAAGGACATAAATTGACCAATAACAATGAAAGAAATTGAAACAGTAATAAAAGTTTTCTATCTGTAAAAGTCAAGGATATAGTCACATCAGAATTCAAGGAAGAACCACAAGCAATACTTCTGAATTTATTCAGAAAAATAAAAATAGAAGGATCACTCCAAAACTCATTTTAGAAAACCAGTATTACTCTAAAACCCAAAGCATGTAAGGACACAACAACAACAATACCCCCAAAGTACAAAAACAAGCCTACAAACTCATATCTCATATTAACATATATGCAAAAGTCTCCAATGAAATACTAGCCAACCAAATACAAGTATATTAAGACATTCACCATGATCAGGCTGGCTTTTTTCTGGAAAGTCAGAGTTGGTTCAACATACATAAATCAGTGAATATAATAAATGGTATAAATGGGCTTACAGACAAAAATCACATGATCTTATCAATAAATAAAGAAAAAACTCTTTGATAAAATCCAACATACTTTCATAATGAAAGAGTTCATGATTCCACTTCAATGAAGCACGGTGTGATAATCCTAAGAGGGCAGTAGTGGCCTGCATACCTTGGTGATAACCAACAGCTCTTTTGGACTCGAGTCTTTCTCATCAAGAAGACCATGCCTGGTACTAGAAACCTTGCTAATGACTCAGTGCTAGTAAAGTCGTGGTTACTAGAGGAGAACCTAAAACCATCAATTTACTAAACCAGCATAAAGTCTTACTATAAAGTGTCACCAACATGATTGCCCAAATATGAGCTGAATAAGAATAATACTAATGGGGATTGGGGATTTAGCTCAGTGGTAGAGCACTTGCCTAGCAAGCGCAAGGCCCTGGGTTCAGTCCCCAGCTCCAAAAAAAAAAAAAAAAATATTAATACTAATGAATATGCCAAAATTTATAATTAAGAGCCCGTAAATCTTTAACACTTCACAGAGAACTGCAGGCAACTGGGAAAACCAGGTAATGGGAGAAGTGGCCTTCCCCAGTGAAGAGGACACCAATTGGCTGCTTAATGCTCAGCAGTCAGTCCTGAAAGCATATATACAGATATCATTATATGAACGAAATAGGTTATATTTTGGAATATATATGTTTATGTACATGATTTGTGTATAATTTATATATAACACATGTAATAATATATATTATCAATACATAATATACATACAATGCTATGAATTTATGTATGTCATATACACATTCATATATGCATATAATAATAATGAAAAAGAGACTATAAATTTGAAGGAGAGCATGAGGGGTCTGTGCGTGTGTTTGGAGAGAGGATATGTAAAGGAAATGTTACAATTACATTATAATTTCAAAAATAAAAGTCCTAGAGAGAGTGAGACTGAGAACATACCACAGCATAATAAAGGCTTTATATGACAAACCCACAGCCAGCATTATCCCAAATGGGGAAAAACTTGGAGCATTTCCCTGAAAATCACTAAAGAGACAGGACTGACCACCATCCCTACTATTTTTTCATATACTGTTGAAAGCTGTTGCTGGAACAGCAGGACAAAAAATAGAACTGACACAAGAGGAAAAGAAGGAATTAAATTATTCCTAGTGGCAGATGATATATGATATTATACATAAGGTATCCCCCAAGCCCTCCTGAAGAATATTTTATTGTGTATATGTATGCCTCAACTGAAGAACACTCAGGTTGTTTACCTTTCTGGAATAATTAACAGTTTCAGGAAAGTGGTAGCATAAGAAAATCAACCTATGAAAAGTAGTCGCTGTTCTATACACTAACAACAACCATGCTGAAAAAGACATCATGGAGATACAATTTAATATAACATTAAAGACAATACAATGTCTCAAAATAAGCCTAACCAAGTCAGTCAAAGAACTCTACAAAGAAAACTTTAAGTTTCTAGTGAAAGAGATAGAGAAAGATGCTAGAAAATTGAAATGCATCCCATGTCTGTGGATTGGTAAAATGAATATTGTGAAAATGGTCATCCTACTTTAAAAAAAAAAGATGTACAGATTCAATACCATCTTAATCAGAATACCCACAATTTTCTTCACAGAGTCAGAAAAAACAATCCTGAAATTTATATGCAGCGACCAACCAGCTTGTAGAGCCAAGACAATCCTGAGTCAAAAGAGAATAATCCGGGAGATACTGCCATTCTGGGCTTCAAGTGTGTCATAGTGCTATAGTAATGCAAATGACACAGTACAGACATGTACTAGCACAGAACAGACATGTAAACCAGGGGATAAATAGAAGACACAAACATGAATCCTCATAAATATGGTTATCCAATATTTGGCAAAGAGGCAAAACCAAAAAAAAAAAAAAAAACACACAACAAAAAAAAACCCCAAAAACAACAACAAACAAAAACAAACAAACAAAAAAACAAAAAAACAAAATCAAACAAACTAAAACCCAACCCCAAACCTATACATTGGAGAAAAGATAGAATTTTAACAAATAGTGCTGAAAAAACTGGATGCCCTCAGGGAGAAGAATGAATTTGGCCTCTATTACCAGCACAAAAGTATTAGCATCAAGTGGATCAAAGACCTCATTTTGAAGCCTGAAATAGCATGAAAGGGAAAAAACAAATCTCACTGGGTTCCACCCATAGACCGAAAACTACAGGTAACAGTGATTAACTAAGAGAGGGAGAATTAGCCTCTCTCATGGAGTTGTCCCCTAACTGGTTATCCAGTGCCGAGCGGTCAACCTTGAAATCAAATATACATAAACAAACAAACTCAGAAGAATATGTTTATATATGTAGACACGGGTGAAAGGCTAAAGCAGACTCATGGAAGAACGTTTTGCTGAAGCAGACACAGGAGAGAGGATGTTCTGCTAAAACAAGCACGTAAAAGGACACGTGATGAAGGATTCTTTGCTAACGACCATTGAGCTGCGTTTGTCTGGACACCACAGAGAGATAACACACCAAAAAACTTCCGGTGGTGTGCTGCAGTTTCTTGCCGATTCTGTGGACTCCGGTTGATTGGATGCCAAGGCAAGATCCATAGAGGATGTGATGTTTGGAGTATATAAATAGGAGGCAGAGCTTGGCTTGCTGGTGCAGCTAGCCGTGCCACACTTCTGGGTCTTGAGTCTTCGATGATCTTCGCTTCCCTGAGAGAGTCATAACTTAGAACTTCTCCTGGTGCTTCTGTTGGTCCTTCCTGCTGCCTCGAGCCAAGGCTGATGCCTAGCTGTCTCTGCTAGGTCGTGTCACTGCTGTTGTTGACCCAACTCTATGGAACTGGACTGCTGGTGTATCTGTAAAATATTTGTGAGTGGATTGAACTGTGCTACCTGCTAACCTGTGAAATGAAACTGCTGATTTTCAGACAACACAGATGGGAGTTGCTCCAAAGAACCTTTATAAACAGGTCCACCTCCCCTCCCTGCCCTGTATCCTTTCTTTTCCTCTACCTCTGGTGGGTGGCGGGTCCAAGGAGGGTTACAGCATTTAAGAACCATCATTAAAAATAGGTTTTAAAAAATTAAAGTTACACAGTATATTTCAGTTCTTAAAATATGTATGCATTGTCTACTTTGCAGCAGAGAATCACCATTACTTTTTATCATTCTCTGCCCTCATCCCAAACTTTTCATCTTCACCCAGAAGTGATAGGACCAATTTTTCTCTTTGCTTATGAGTAGTGTAGCCATTCTCTTAAGTAAAAGCTACATACTTAGAATGCAATGCTCAGTGCTTTTCCCAGAAGGCTTTCTCTTCTCTTGGAGAAGTCTCTATGTGCAGAAACTTGAAGTTATGTCTGCCTAAGTGTTTTAACTGGCCATCTCCACTCCAGGCTATCCACATTCATACCCAAAGTCCCCCTATCTGTGCATACGACACATGGAGTCTATTGTTTTAGTTTTCATCTACTAGGCAAATATTTACTGTCTTCAAATCCTATAAGAAGTCACAAAAATATCCCAGACACATAATGTTCTCAAGGCATGTGTAACTTATGAAGTAAGGCTTCTGCATATACCTCTTCCCCTGGGAGGAAGTGAGTGCGGCAAGAGGTGCCAACACAGAAGTTCAGGAGATCATAGGAAGGATAACTTCTTTTAAACTATATCTTCCTGGACTGACTGGAATGAGGTCTTGCTGAGAAGAAGGGCTTCAAACACTTGCTAACTTTCATTGTAAACCAGATACCACAGCTGTGTGACGAGAGCAAACCTTTGCAATCCTTTCAAAGAATATCCACTCAGTTGAGCATTTCTGGGAATGAAGAAAATACGAACAGTCACACGGGAGGAGAGGAGAATATTCGATTACACACTCAGGTGACTTCTTTCCATCTCCTCCCCGACCTGTTTGCTTGCCACCCTTATTGGTCTTCTCCCAGGGCTCCTCTCACATAGTGGGAGCCTCGCTCTCTCTGGCTGCTTACTCTGCATCATCTTTCTGCTCTTCCTAGCATCTACTCAGACAGAACCACCAAGGTCCAAGGAGTGCTTCCCCCAGCAACTTAATCCTTACCAAAGGCCATTGTCGATACAAGAACTTTACCATTGCAGCTGTCAACTGAATATGACCGTCTCCAGGTTTAGTGAGAAATTATAATTAACAAATGTGGGGTCATCCTATAGTTATTTTATGCATGCATAGCCCGCCGCTTGATTGCATTTTAACAACCAGAGATGATGAACCACACCTTGTAGCTTTGTCTTTTTCACTTGAACTTGAGGTGATGCTCACACTGTAGGAAGGTAGGGTGGGTAGTAAAACTTCTTGCTCTCAGCAGGGACATGGGACTGGGTACTCCTGAGCCAGTGAAGGCAGTCGCTGCAGCAACTGCAACTAAGGGGTATGTCTGCCCCTGTCTTAGTTCCCGGGGTATTAATCAGGAAGAAGTTAGCTTCAGGAGACCCTGAGATCTAAGTTTAAGGGAGATGTGAGTCTGTGTGATATTGGGGCATTATCCTGAAAAGAACTAAATAAGATGAGTAGGGGGAAGTGAGGAAAACTGCAATGGGTCTGTGAGATGTCTCTCGTGATTAGCCATGGCTAGCATTTATTATGGTGATCTGATGTTCCCAGGTCCAAAACAGAAGCATCTTGACAAACTCCAACCATGAACTCCAGGGTTATATGTTGATATGTGATATACAAATATTCCCACCATCACTGTCAGAATTTATTTCCATGTGTTACATTTTATGGACATAACAAATATGCATATGGTCTGTTTCCCCCTTTACGGTCTAATTACTATAAATAGCCTGAAGCTCTTTTCAGTGTATCGTGTTCTAAACAATCATGTTTTATAGGGTTGTTTATTCCTGTCTTCAGAGGAAACAGGATAATAAAACAATTCTGGAAATGAGAGCCCAGCATTCATGAAGGCAAAACTGTAAATATATCATATGGGTTAGTAGCATATTAAAAACCATACATCTTGGCCTATAGCCAGATAAGAGAAAGTGATGAGCAATCTATGTTTATTACCGGATTAAAACATATGTAAATATTGAAGGCAAAGTTGAAATAATTTATATGAGATCTCTGTGTTGAAGAGGAGACTACAGGAGATAACTCTTCGGAAACTTCTCCATTTGCTTACAGTGTGAGACTCGAGGTCTTTAGTACAAACAATATTATTTTTGTTTGGTATCACAGCCTTGTGGCTGTGTTTGCCACAAAGGTTAAGTGGGATGGTACATGTAGAATGCTTAGAATGGAAACAGGTCTGCCATGCCGCACAGCGTCTATTGGCTGTAAGCATTTATGGAATGATGTGAAGGCAACGTCTGAGTTCATGCACCTTGTGTTTGGAAGGCTCTGGTACTTCATATGCCTTTGTCTCCATTTCTTCTTTTGTATAAAGATGATAATAACTGTCCTCATCTCCTAGAACCATATGAAGAGTCAATGAAATAAAGCAAAGTGCTCAGGGTAATGCTGGAGATTAAGTTCTCAATTAGTATTGGTTACCATTGTATTTGTTATATTGTACAAGTATTACAACTTGTTGTGGTTTGAATGAGAACAGACCCTGTAGACTCATGTTTGAATGCTTGGTCCAGTTGGCAGAACTGTTTGGGAAGGATTCAAAGGTGTGGCTTTGTTAAAGTAGGCGTGCCACTGCAGGCATGCTCAATGTTTCAAAAGACTTATGCTATTCCCAGTGTGTTCTCTGCCTTGTGCCTGTGGTTCAAAATGTGATCTCTCAGGTGTTTTCCTTCCATCCTTCCTTCTGACATCATAGACTTTAACCCTCTGAAGCCATGCACCCAATTAAACTCTTTTTTTTAAGTTTCCTTGGTCCTGATGTTTTATCACAGCAATAGAAAAGTAATCAAGACTCTCAATTTAGAGCAGTTTTCATCACCCCTGCCTAGCACACTTAGTTAAGTTATTGTTAGGCTCCCTTCTTCAGTGCTGTATAGTATCTACTTTATCCCCTCCCCCATTTATTTAATAAAACACATTTGTTGATTGTTTATAGTTATAGAAATCCATGGCTTCTGCAAATCCCAAACACACATGTGACAAGCACCAACATTGGATTGTCCCTATCACTGTTTGTGTTTGGTTTGTCTTTTGGTTTAAGCACTGAGAATCAACAAAATTCTTTACTTCCTGTTTGGACTTTGCAGTGCCCTTGGGTCTAACGGTCCTATTAACTTTCAACAATGGTCTCAATCGTTTCTTCTCCTTCAAGCTCATACTCCCTGAGGGGCCATGCATCAAATTCTGAGGGCTCAGTAAGGTGCTGTAAGTGAGCTAACTGGGTACAATGGCAACTTGGTCCCTGAATTCATGCCCTGGGCACAGGGATGGCAAATATCAGACTCACCAGGCAGAGAACACACTGGGAATAGCACAGGTCTTTTGAAACATGAGTCAGAGGTTACCATGGGGAAAAGCAGACAGATCCAATGTTTCAAAATGATACATTTCCTCCCTCTTTCTTTTCAAAGCATTGATGAAAGGTTGACCAAGTGTTTCTGCTCTGCTTATGTAAAGATTGGCTTTCATTGTTTCATTCGGCAGCACCTTAAGGAAAGAAAGACTTAGATGTGTATTTCAGAGAATCCTTGTGCAGAGAAAACAAGACAGACTTCACTGTCAATATTGATTCAAGTTTAAATGCTTAGGGAGGTCTAAATCTAGACAAAGACATCCAAAGTACAACTGGAAATGTACTACAGGTAATGGAAATTTGCAGAGAGCTGGTGTGACTCATGGCTGAATAATATCTTCTGAAGCATCTCAAAGCTATGTCCTCATTTTACTTTTTTTGGAGGCAAACAAGAGGGGGTCACTTTCTGGCTATTTTCTTGAAAAGCTAGGATATTCATACTTGCTTGGCTTTTAGGACAACCAATAGAAGAGGAAACCAATGAGAAACAAGGTATGAAAAGACAGGTCATGGACCTGAAGGAGAGCATGACCAGGTAGGTGTAGGAGGGGTCAGAGGGAGGAACACGAGGGAGAAATATTATATTTAAATTATAATCTCAAATACAAACAAAAGAAAAGAACAAGAATGAGAGTCCAGGGAGATAGCTCACTGGGTAAAATGTTTGCTTGTAAGCATGAAGACCTGACTTGAACTTCCAAAAGCTTTGATTTTTTTATTTGTTTGTTTTTTGTTTTGTGTTCTGTATTTTCTTAAGCTAGATCTTGAGTTGCTTGCCTGTATTCCCAGGCTTGGGAGGCAGATCCCTGGTATTTGATGAATGTTTGGCAGGTTCCAGATTAATGAAAGTTTTTTTTCTCCAAAAGTAAATGTGGATGTCACCTGAGTAATGACAATTGAAGTTATCCTCTGGCTTCCACACATATACATGTACACATATGCATGAGCATACCACACATACATGCACAGACACACACACACACACACATACACATACACACACACAGACAGACATACACACATACATACATATACACACATACACATGCACACACACATGCACGTACACCACTAGAGTGACAAGGATGTCAGTCTATGAGGATGAATAGGAAGCACAAGGTAGTATAATTAAAAAGGTAAACTGATTTCCCAATACAGATTAGCAAGCTAGTTAAGTTAGAGAAGTCCAAGAAGAATTCAAATACAACATTAAAACTCTATAAAATAAAACAAAATGAAAATACCACTAAAATGTTTAAAAAATGGGAGTGTGCACAAGAGACAAAAACTGAAAATTTTGGAAATTTAAAAAGAAATTGAGGTGATGGGGTGGCTGAGATTGTCGGGCACTCCCTGCCATGGGGAAGGAATCAGTTGACCTTGGAGACTTTTGCTGTTTCTGCTATTGATGCTTTTGCTGAACTGGACTGGCCAAACAACAGATGCTTCCATACCTCTCTTCCTTTCAGATGCCCCGCCTGTTTATGAACCAGAATGCAACCTGGGGGTCATGCATGTTCTTCCCACTCATGTCCTGTGCATAGTTTCTGCTCTAGCCAAGTTAGGTCTTCCAAGTGTACTGGGAAGTCAACAACATTGAGTTTTATTCAGGAGTACCTAACCTCTAGCTTTCAAAACTTCTCAGCATCCAGTACCTTGCTGGAAGCAACTCAAGGTCAGGCTGCCTGCCTCCACACTTATCCTCAAGTGAAGGATTCAGTTCCCAGCCTTCAAGACCAGCTCTGCCAACTCTACACTTAACTGCCTGATCTCAGCCTTAAAATGGGACTTTCTCTCAGACTGCCAGCTCCAGAATAATGACACAGGGACAGTTTACATTTATTATAAGCTTTGGCACTGTAGCTGGGAAGGTCAGCTTCTCAGCTATGCTAACCCCACAATACTGTCCTAGCCCATGTTCCATCATGCAGTCCGTTACCTCTCAGTCTCCAGTTATGGTATCGACTTCTTCCTTTGCTTCTGGCTGGCAAGTCTTCTTGTCTGAGATCCCTTCCAGAGTCCCTATCTATGCCAGAAGTCCTGTCTCTCCTCTCTTGCCTCAGATATTGGCCACTCAGCTCTTAACTAGACAGAATGTGATGGAGAACAACGTTTACAAAATACAGAGGCAGGCGATGCTTTATAAAAATGACACTACCAATGTCTGACCTGTAATAAGATTTCTGCAGGTACAGAAACCAGCATTTGAATAATACAAAGAAAATCTTTACAAAGCACACAAAAATGATCACCACAACACAGCCTCTGGACATCTCAATTTTTGATATGTCAATGTTTGACCCTCACCCTGTTCAAGACTGCTTCTCATGGCTGTCTCTTATCTTAGATTCATGTAATTTGTCACCAAATGGTCTGATTTGTGACAATTTCTATTTATGGGACCCTGTAGGGGAGCTCAGCACTCAATAGTAGGTTCCATTTGAATATAGTACCCAGCCACAGCCCTCCAAGAAATCTAGAGTGACAAAGATAACTTCCTGTTGCCCCAATGTATTAGAGGAGTTACTGCTTTGCCAGAACCCTCAATTGGATTTAAAACTTGGTGGACATGGGGACTGTCCTGAGGTAGGTATTGTCAGTCTCTGTTTAAATAGGAGCTCCAGCTAATATTTGGATCAAGTGTCTCTTTTTGCTTCTTCTGTTGTATCACCCATCTGCTTCTCTGTATTTTATTTGTCTCGCCACCCACTTTGTGATTTCCACACTCCCCCCCCAGCCCGGAATAAAGTGTTACCCCCTCTCTTCTTGTCCACTTTGTCACATGTAGAAAGCTGAATATGCATCTCTTAAGGATGTTTGCCTTTGGTTTACAGACGACCTGGACAGTTAAGATTTATTTTAAAATCTTCAGATACTTCAATTCAACTGTGCATTAATTGCTTTTCTGTTTCTGCAGGAAAATACCATGACCAAAGTAACTTAGTGGAAATGGAGCTTATGTGGGTTTATGGGCTGAGAGAGATAAGAGTCCAACATGGTGGGCAGGTATAACAATAGGCAAGCATTGTGGTGGGACCAGGGAACTGGGAACTCACATCTTGAGCTGCAAGCAAGAAGCAGAGAAAGCATAGGACATGCCAGCCCACCCCAGTGACATCTCAGAAAGGCGGTATTACCTTCTAATACCTCCACCAACTGGAACTGATTGTTCAAATATCTGAGACTATAGGGGATATTCTCATTCAAACAACTGTGCCCCACCAAGTCTCATCAATAGTTTTAGGAAACGAGGGACTTGAAGGCACTATTTTACCCTTCACATGTTGCCTAGAGGATCCATGTGTTGTGATGGAGTTCCGAGGCATGGTAGACATTCAGAAAACTTTGAGTCCTGCTGACAATTATGTCTCTGTTTTTTCCCCAACTGTATATTTGTTTAACTTTGCCAGTGTATAGAAATAATTTCCTTAGGTCAGAAGACTGTGAAATCAGATCTTTAGTATTTTAATTTTTTGGTCCAATGCTCTTTCCAATAACTACATTATTGAGACAATTTACTTTAAGAACAAAATAGGACATTTGAAAGATTTGCATGTGTGCACTGAGAGGCACATTTAGCATTGGGTTGTGTGTGCGGCTCTCTGAGTTTGCCTATGGAAAGTGCACAGCAGGCAAGTGTTACAACCCTACATTGGTCTCTGACCTAGATGCTAGGGCACCGGTTCTAATTCTTCCACTAATGATGTCATGTTAGACGAAATCCTTTACTTGGGTATCCTCTAGTAGTCTCCTCTCTATAAAGGGATTAATGACAACAAGAACACCCAGACGTCTTACCCTTATTTCTCATGAATGAAAAGGTGGTCTAAAGAGTGGCCTGCCGAAGCGTGAGCCTTTCCTTCTATCACCATCACCAGCATCAGTGTTAGTATTGTGAGGAATAGAAAACACATTGAGTTATAGTTATGCACTCTAGAAACCAAACCAGCATGTGAGCAGAACAAGGAAGGGAATGTCAGTTACCAAAAATGGTGTGAAAATAGAAGATGCAGGAAGGCTGCAGAATTCAAAGACTCTGACCAGCTCCTGACCTCCTTGCAGAGGGGCCTTACATAAAAGGAATCATTCCCATGGCATGTTCAGTATTCTTCTCAGGCCTTTTAATAGCACAGTGGGCATCCAGGCTGTGAAGGAACTGCTACAGGATGGAAGGGACTTGATATCTCTGTTGATCCAAGACCTAATTTGTGATTCCAGTCTTGTGACAGAATTCTATAACTCATCCACAGGACTACAGAGAGGGTTGGTCCACACTTGGTTTTCTTCTGAAAACATGAAGACCTTTTCCTCTAAACCATATGACGGTAGAAACTGACCCAAGTTAACACAAAATGAATCGATTGTATTCACTTTCTGGAGTTGACCAGGACACTAAAAAAGAGACCTTTCCTCTACAGGGATTTGTAGATTGGATATCCAAGGTCAAATGTTGTCAGGTTGACTTTCGTCCTCTCTCTTTGGCTTCTAGATGGCCACCTCTCTTTGGGTTTTGCTTTATTTTGATTTTCAAAAGTGTCTCATTATGCAGCACTGGTTGGTCTAGAATTTACTTTGTAGAGGAGGATGACCTCAGAATTTCAGAGATTCACCTGCCTCTGCTTCTGAAGTGCTGGAAGTAAGGGTGTGTGTGAGACCCGGTCTGGTCTGTCCCTGGTTTTTATATGGTTGTGTCAATGTCTCGATTGTGTTCCAATTTTCTTTTCTTATAAGGTTGCTACTCCTATTGGATTAGAGTCTACTTAGTGACCTTCATTTTTACTTAATTAATCTTTGAAAGTCCTCTCTTCAAATGTCAAAAGCATTCTGAAGTTCTCGCATAAATGGTGTAATTAATGTATGAAGTCCAAAGTTTTCTTTTTCCAAATATACTGTATTCAGTTATGGGTGCTGTTCAGTTTTAAACTTCAAAACACATCTTCACATTTTTCTGAAACAGGTTTCAAAAAAGTGTTTGTGCCCCTACAATACTTAGAACTGAGGCTCCAAACAAAGTTGAAACCTAGTCTTACAGAGGGTTCCAAACTCAAACGTGCCAGGTTAAAGTGGATGATTTCCAATATCTTTTCAGCTCTTAAATTTCATTCTCAAGATGATGAGCAGAAATAACTTTTAAGTAAATTATTATCTCCTACTATTACTAGCATACTTGAATTATTCTTTTAACTGAGCTGGTCCAGTGGGTAATTCTCATGTCAGGCCTGCAACATTGTTGCCAGAGAAAGGTGCTGGGCTATTGGTAAGTTCCAGTGGAGTTCCAAGTACCTGGAGCATACATTTCCTATATGGGTTTGGGATCAGGAAGCCCCATGCATCCTTTAATCTGAGGAGATCAGAATGGATTATTCTAGAACATAGACCAAGGGTGGTATGGCTTGATAAGCAGGCAATGGTTCACTTTAAGGGCTGCTTGAGAAAGACAGGCCTAAAGAAATGCTACAACTGGTCAGGAACCAGGTTGTGTCATAAAGCTTGTGAGGTTGGGTGCTTTGCCCATTTTTGTTATTGCTTGTGAAAAACTCTTTGCCCTGGAGAGCCAGTTTTCAAAAGATATGGGAAGCACAGAAATTCATCTCTGTTTCTAAGCTGACTGGGAATCAAAACCAAAACATAAAATACTCTTAAGATTTATTTTAGTAACTTTAAAGAGCTGGCTAAGCCATGTGAGGTCTAAGTTTTGAAGTTATAAAAGGAGGAGAAAGGCTTGCCTTTCAAGATAGCTATTGATCAACTGGTGTCTGAGACTTTGAAAGTGTGTTTTTGTTCCAATAGAATAAAATCTGAGAAGAAATGCCAGCATGAAGGGCAAGAATGATGTCCACTTGATTTTTAGTCAACTGGTGATTACTTCATGGTGGGCATCTCTGAGGACCATCCAAATGGTCAGATAGGATTAGGAGAGTTGCAGGTGAATGACTTTGAGTCTTAAAATAAGATTTGTGCTGTCCCCAGTGCTGTCTTGAGTTATTCTAGTCAGTGAACAGCAGTGAGTGACTGGAAACAACACAAGCATCAAATGTTTAGGATCAGGGTTGAGGTCAGGGCACAGACATGTGCTCCAGGGTGACTTATTTGAGCTGCACAAGAATGGCATCTTTGGTGTCAGAGATTGTGAAAGATGATAACGACTTGGTTAAGGTTATTTGCATTTTTATCCGCGATGGTACAAGTTTAGTGTAAAAGGTGTGCCCATAAGTAAGGACTCAATTGATGGAGACTCTCCTTAGTCACAGGGCCAAAGGTCAATGTTGAAGAATCCAAGGTCAGCTGTAGTTCATGTTACACCAATGAGGGACCTTCTCTGTAATAAGAAAACTTGCTGGTCAGATTTGTTTAGTTGGTTTCTTATGGAGTTCTCAGGCTGGTCACATCCCTTGGAACCAAGTGTAGGAACGCAGGGTATGGGCAGGTCAGTCTTCTATCTTCCTTATGGTGTGACAGTCCCATGATGGTGAAGCTGAGACCAAGCAGTCTTTGGAAAATGTAACTGCATGACCTCTGGCCCCTGTTTTTATTGCCCTGGAAGCCTTCAGCAAGCACTTGACTTTCACAGAGTGGCCTCACTCAGGTCTGCTTGTATTGGCTTCTGTGGGGTAGTTGAATCTAAACAGATGGAGAAGAGCAGTGGTTGGGTAGCATCCCTTTTCCCCTTCCCTTATCCTTCATTATGCCCCAGAAGGAAAGAGGTTGGCTTCCTACCAGGAAGGTTACATACTGACCTAAGGGCATTTATATAAGTAAATGTGTTCTTTAGTTCAAAAGAAACTCTGTGCTCTGACTTTAGGTAGTACTTGGAATCTATACAGATGGTGTCAAAGTTTATGCTACAAAACAGCCAGAGTATAATAATGCAATCCAGCTCTACTTAGAATACTGACATCATATTTTATAAAATAAATTTGGGACTCAGAGATAGCAGACTAAGTAATGTAGAGGTTCAGAAGGAGAAGGAACCAAGAGCTACAGTCATCTAGGGAGCTACTGCAGAAAGGCAGAGTTCTGCAGTGAACATTGGAAGTAGGTAGGTGGGAGACTGAGTGACAAGAGGAGCCCTCAGTTGATGGACAGAACAGCATGAGCCAAAGATGGGGAGTTGGGCTGAACAGTGCTTTACTGGCAACCAATTGTTGGTCAGCTAGATTGTGGAAGTCTTTATCTGCGTAGTACTCAGTCGCCTCACTCGGGCACAGTGAGAGACCTTCAGTTTGTCTTTTGAAGTGTTTCTAAGCAATTTTCTTTCCCCCAAATTCTTATAATCAGCAAACTGCCACTAGCAGGTTCCGGGCCATAACTACCTCCTCTAGCTGCAGGATTAACCATCATTCATGCCTGCAGGGCAAGGGAATGAACCCCACTGACCCCTGTGTTGTCTACTCAACCTCTGCTCTTCTTCTCTGATGCATGCTATGCCTTGAGGGCTTTCTTCAGAAGACAGCCATCCTTGTACCCCCTAAAGAGAGCCCCAGCAACAGCCGACTCCATATGGTACAGGAGAGGGGAGGAGGAGAGAAAGGGAAAGAGGGGGAAATTTCGTCTTTCATACACCATTTTCCACCTGCAATAGCTTTCCATGAATAGAACGTTTATTTGCCCTAAAAAGCACATTTCTTCAGTCATTCCGTTGTCTGTATGGCGATGGCGTTTATCCGAAGGCTTTGGGGTTCACAACGGTGAGTGTAGTATTACGATGCACTAATGTCATCTCTGTCGTCTAATTACATGAGAACGGGGAGGTCTGCATGAGAGGTATGTCCCTGCTGTGTCCCCCAGGTACAGATGCACCCCTAACTGGGTTAATACAGCTCAGTTGCATTATCTTTTCAGTATTGCAGTAAACGGCTGGGACTCATTGTTCTAGGAAGCCTTTCACAAGGAGCACACATCTAAAGGGCCTCCCGCACTTACTGTTTGTTCAGCTGAAAAGTAACTCGGGCTAATGAAATAAGTCATCTCTTTATTGACAGAAGATTTATCTAATTGAGTGAGCATCATGACCCAATATCCAGAGGATATTGTAGAAATGATGGCAAGTTACACTATAAAGGGATACAGAGACTGCTGAATCGAGCAGCCCTTTTCCCCTGCACATTTCCATGCTGCTCCAAAGCATCCCATGCAGCTTTACCTGTCAGTACAGCATTTGGGGCTGAGTAGTAAGAGGAGGGGAAATCAATGAGGTGTGAGGACACTTCTGCAGCAAGGCAGGTATGTCCCGGGAAGCTGTGCTAACAGGAAGCTGGAAGGCTCTCTGTACCTAGGAAGGATGACTTTATGTGCCCTCAAAGACTGGAGTGAAAACACAGGGATAGTCGTCTCTGGACCCTTGTTCCTGGTGCAGCTTTCCTCCTGCTCTGCCGGCCATTCTCAGTCACCTCTGTAGCTCTCGGACCCACCTTGAAAATTTTAGCTTTCAACCACACACCTTTGTTCCCACTCTACTTTTCTCTTCTTTCCTCCTGCTCTTTGTTTCATTTGTGTGTGTGTGTGTGTGTGTGTGTGTGTGTGTGTGTGTGTGTGAGAGAGAGAGAGAGAGAGAGAGAGGCTCTAGTGATGGTGGCATGGGGCTGGCCTAGAATTCATACTCCTGCTTCCTCACTTTAGTGCTGGGATCATAGAATCACATCTCTCCTGGTCTCTTTGTTGCTTTAGTGACTTCTCCTTGTCCTCACCTCCATTCTCTCCCTGTGGGAAGAGATCTGAGGAGACCTGGAGGTTCTTGCTTCTCAAGACTTCAGGAAAATGTGGAAGGAATATGATTCTTGTCACCCTTTGACTCTTATGACTCCTCTCAAAACATGACCTTTGGGGCTAGTTAAGAACATGCACTTGCTTTTTCAGGAGCTAGCCAGTGTTCTAATCCTAGCTGCAGGGGATCTAACAAGGGGCTGGAGGTACAGTTCAGAGGTTAAGAGAACTCCTTGCTCTTGCATAGAACCTGGGTTTGGTTCTCAGCACCCACATCCTGCTTCACACCCAGCCATAATTCCAATTTCTGGGGTCTGATGCCCACTGAGCTCTATAGGCATCAAGGGTGCACACAATTCAGGAAAACATGCAAACAAAACATTAACATAAAAGATAAAAAGCTTGAGGTTTGGTCCTCTTTTTTGTTTCTAGCTATAGCTGCAGTCTTTTTTCCTCCTGAGTGGTCACAACTACTCAGCAGGAATCAACACATCACTTCTCTAAAAATGCCTCTTAACTTTAAAAATGTCGACTCTTTTTTTTCCTTTTCTTTTATTGGATATTTTCTTTATTTACATTTTAAATGCTGTCCCCTTTCCTGGTTTCCCCTCTGGAAACCCCCTATCCCATCCCCTCTTCCCATGCTTCTATGAGGATGCTCCCCCATGCACCCCCCACCAATTCCCTCCTGCCTCACCATCCTGGCATTCCCCTACACTGGGGCATCGAGCCTTCACAGAACCAAGGGCCTCTCCTCCCATTGATGGCTGACAAGGCCATCTTCTGTTACATATGTGGCTGGAGCCATGGGTTGCTCTGTGTGTACTCTTCGGTTAGTGGTTTAGTCTCTTGGAGCTTAAGGGGCTTGGGTGGGGGTTTCTGGTTGGATGGAGACAAAATATGGAACAGAGACTGAAGGAAAGACCATCCAGAGACTGCCCCACCTGGGGATCCATCCCATATACAGACACCAAACCCAGACGCTATTGCAGATGCCAAGAAGTGCATGTTGTCAGGAGCCTGATATAGCTGTCATCTGAGAGGCTCTACCAGAGCCTGACAAATACAGAGGCAGATGTGTGCAGCCAACCACTGGACTGAGGAATGGGCTGCTCAATGGAAGAGTTAGAGAAAGAATTGAAGGAGCTGAAGGGGTTTGTAACCCCATAGGAAGAACAACAATACCAAAAATGCCAACTCCTAACATGTTAACAGTGTCTTCTACTGGTCTTGTGTTTTTCGGTGTTTGTTGTGTATCGGTTCATCTGAGAGAGATGAACTGTTGACTCACATCCAAACTTAACATGATCCAAACTAGATTCATCCCTTTTCTCTTCCATTAGTTGCCTTTCTTGTGGCTGGGACAAAATACTTGGCAAAGTTAGCTTAGGGAAGGAAAAGTTTGTGCTAGCTCACAGCATGTAGTTAACCATGGCGGAGAAATCATAACAGTAGGAGTGTGAGACAGCGAGTCACATGGGCTTTGCAACCTGGAATCAGAAGCAAATGAATGTCCCTGCTCTGTTCGCCTTTTCATTTTGATCCAGCCCAAGATCTCAGGAATAGTGATGCCTGCATTTAAGGAGGGTCTCCCCAACTTCATTAACCCAGGCTTAATATCACCTTACAGATGTGTACAGAGGTTTATCTCCCAGATGACCCTAGAGCCTGTCAGGTGCACAATATTAACAACCATACTACTTCTTACAACTGAATCCAAGGCCTCTGTAATTTATTAACAATAATTTAGGTGGATGAGGTGGTTCAGGGAGGTGAACCTGAAGGTTTAAAAATGTGGCCACTGAACATAATGTCCTTTGAGACAAATATTTGTAATTTTTATGCAAGCTTGGTTTCCTATTCCCTGCTGAACTTTCTATGGTAAACAGCTGAAAGCCTAGACAAATGGAAATTAAGCCACCCCCAAATATATCCAGAGATTACATGGTGCTTTCTGAAACATCTCCTGTTTTATCTTCCAGCTTAATTTTCATCTGGAAGGCAATATCGATCCCATGAATGGCTCTAGCACACTGCAGATGCCAGCTGGGGGAATTTTGCTTGCGGTTTTTAGTCTGAGCCATTAAGCTTCTGCAAAAATTTCCAAGGTTTTCTGAGGCTGGTGATAAACTGCAAGGATAATGCATGTTCTTGATGCCAAAAGACGTGAATTAATGAGGTGAAGGAACCGTTTATCTTGTGCAAATGACCAGAGAAACCTTGCCAGATCCCTTCAAATTGTGTCTTTCCTCTTGGCATCTTCTTGGAAAGGATTCATCCTGGTAATGAGACTTATGTGTGATTAAAGAGACCTTGATGAACTGATAGAGCCTTACGTGACGGCAATTAGTGGTTTGAGAAGATACTGGGAGTTGACAAAGTCTTTATGACACGCCCAGAATGTGTACTAAAATTGATAAATACAAGTCTTCAAATTGGGTGTGGTGGCACGTCTGTAATCCTAGTACACGACCAGAAAATGTACTAAAATTGAAAAATACAGGTATCCAAATTGGGTATGGTAGCCAATCCTAGTGTTTGGTCAAGAGGTTATGGCAGAAGGTGGTAGCCTGAGCTAGTGATCTTCGGTCTACAAACCTGGAGAGGATATGATGGCATACTTATAATACTAGCAGAGAGAGAGAGAGAGAGAGAGAGAGAGAGAGAGAGAGAGAGAGAGAGAGAATGAATCACTTGTGAATTTTAGTTCAAAGCTTGGTCAACATAAATAATTATAGGTTAATCTGGGCTACATAGCAAAACCCTGTCTCAAAAAATAAAGGGAAAAAATTTTTTTAAATTTCATTCTCTAACCTGGTTTACACGATCAATGCAGAACCCTAAGAGTCATGCATATGTAAGCAGATTAGTTACTTGGAATGATAATCTTTAACAATCTCATGATCCTTATTCAGTAGACTCCAGAATAGTAGGCGGTATGCAGGATGGGCAGGGGTGTGGCTTGTCTGTGAAATGGCATAGTTTAACTGCTGCAAATAAGGAAACGGTCTAGAGCAGAGACCAGTCTGGTGAATACTGACAAGGCTGTATCTACAGAGTAAAACTCCTGGGAAGCTAAGGATGGGGCTGTCACTCTGATTATTTCTTCGAACAAGAATTCAGGGCTCATGCCCTCTCCTCTAGATGGTTACAGTATATTTAAGTAGATGACCAACCCACTTCTGGAGTCACACTGATATTTCCATGTAGTCACTTTCCCTTCACCTTTTAACACACCTATGACCATGGAAAAACACTTCTCTCATTTTCTAGACCGATGTTCTTCTCCCGTGGATGCCTTAAACAGATGTTTCCAGAACTCTCTAGAGATGCTAAATCCCATGGATGCTGAAGCCTCCTTTAAAATCTTGTATGAAACTTGCAAATGACCTTTACATATCATCCTTTATACTCCCAGTTCTTTCTGGACCACTACCTCTCTATGGTAGATCATCTCCAGGTCTCTGCAGCATCTAATGCAAGCACTCTAGAGTGCATTGTTTAGGGTATCAAGACAGGACAACATTGTACTTGCTCAAAAAAAAAAAATGCAACTGCTCTAAATGTTTTTAGCTGACATTTGGCTGAATTATAGAACAGGAATCTGTCTGTCGGCCTTTACCCAGCTAAACATACTGTTCTCTAATATAAAACATGAGCTCATAGGATGTTTTATTATGCAGTTTGTTGGGCTCCTTCGTCAAGGGCACTCTTTCTCTCGCTGGGCCTTACTTCACTTTTACCTGTTCTGTTTGCTTGTGTGTGGTCTTCTGTTTCTCCTTTAGGTTTTCTTTGTTCCTCTGTTTCCTCAGTTTGTGGTCACTTCATTCTAGATGTCTAGAAGTGACTGTGGCTCATTAAACATTCCCTGCACAGAGTGTGAAGTGCTATATATGTCATGTAAATAATAAGGAGGAGACAAATTCTGCTCTCACCACTCTCTGGTAATATGTTATGTGGTAATGGACTAAGTGATCGACTGGCAGCCTGGTGGGGTGGGTGCGTGTCTCTAATTGCCTTGAGAATATGTTGGGAGTGGTTTAGACACTGCACAGAATCAAATCCAATGCGTGGGAGCACTGATCCACTTGAGGATTCATGTCCTTAGAAGTTTTGATGCCGAGATCTAATTTCCCATCCACAATGTCATTTGATTTGTATTCAGAGAGGAACGCTCTTCTAGTGTAGCTGCTCAGGGATGGAATGCAGAGCCCAGAAAACCTTTTAAATCCTTAGTTTTTGTTCATTGCCAGTGATACCACATTCATGGCACTCATTGCTCAGAGTGAAAACCCAGTTAAGGGTATGAATGCTCTGGTTGGATGCCTCTGGGGCATTTGTAGCGCAACATCACCAAAAACCGACTCTTATCGGAAGCCGGCTGAGGAGTCGCCTTAAAGAAGCAGGCTGTGTCTATACTATGCATTAGTAATCTCAAATCCCAGTACATGGTGTACACACACACACACACACACACACACACACACACACACACACACAGAGGAATACACATTTAAAACCCTTGGCAAATGGCACAGTCTGCAACAAGAAGACTAAAGACTAAGGAAAGATGTTGATGGGCTGACACTGTCAGAAGAAGCATCATGAGAATTGGAGGATTGGAGCATGGTCTTATATTCAATGGCAGTGTAGGGATATCAGGAAAAAATTACCACCGTCCCGAGAGAACACAGGGATGGACCTATGGCTCCATCTGCATATGTAGCAGAGGATGGCCTTCTTGGGCATCAATGGGAGGAGAGGCCCTTGGTCCTGCTCAAGGCTTGATGCCTTAGTCTAGGGGAATGTCAGGGTGGGGAGGTGGAGGAGTTGGGGGGGTGAGGGAGCACCCTCACAGAAGCAGGGGTTGGATAGCAGGTTTCTGGATGGAAAAACAGAAAATGGGATAACATTTAAAATGTAAATAAAAATGGAAGTAAAAATAAAAATATGTAAATAATAAACTAGTGAAAAAATTTAAAAAAATAAAAGAATTCCAGTTTGTCTGCCTGCTGGCTCTGCTATCGCTGACTAGTTGCTAAATGCCTCTGCCTCTCAGCTGTGTAGGTAGTTTTGCTGAGATCTGTAGCAGATGCTGTGTAAATCAATGTAATGAAATGGAGAGGGGTGGGAGAGAAGACAATGGGGAAAGCCAAGTGAAAGTACAGAGTGCAGAGCAATACTAGTGGGTGGAAGTAAGGCTGCTGACTGGCTATTGCAGAGGGGGTCTGGGGAGGAGTGCCAAATAAGGTGAGGGTGGGAGGAAAGAGGAAGTGGGTGGGTCCAATGTTCTGGGATTTTTTCTTTTTAGTAAACCAGAAAATTCAGTTTCCTGGAGCATTCAGTTTTCTGGTGTGAGGAATTTATGGGAGTTGGCAACCTCCTGTTTATGGCCCAGGTCTTCATGTTGAAGTCATTTAAGTGCAAAGGCCTCTATGATTTCCACATCAGCTTTGCACTTCGTTCCCATCACATGCATTACCCTGGCTTTCCCACAAGATTCTCTCCTACTCTTGAGTGAGGCTAATACTGATTTCTCAGTATCTCAACCCATAGCATAGAACCTGGCCTTGCATGGGTACCTAATGAATATAGATGGAGAGAAGGAAGAGAGGGGAAAGGGGTTAAGAAGAGAGAGAAAAGAGATAGTGTGTGAAAATCGCAGAGATGCTGGTCCAGAGAAGACCAATACTTTGAGAACAAGCACAGACCATGGAATGAATCTTTCAATACACAGCTTTGAGATCTGTGGCGAACAAGCAAAAGCCTCAGCTTTCAGATCCTGGTTGGCACAGAGTTGTAGTGCAGCAACTGCATAGAAGTGCATTTCCCCAGAAGCTCCAACTTCTATCTTTTCTCTAGGTGTTTTCAGTGGCTTATAAATATAAAATGTGCTGGTCAGATAGCTCATTAGATAAAGGCCCATGTCTCCAAGCTTGATGATCTATGTTCAATTACCAGAATCCACAGGGTGGAAGGGGAGGACCAACTCCTCCAAGTTCTCATCTCATGGCCACACACATACCCTGGTATATACATAAACATATGCACAGACACATGCTCACACACCGTGTGATAATAATCATTTTTAATATATAGGAAGCTAACAACTAAAATAGACATATCGAAAAATAAGGGGGTCAGACCCCAAAACAATCACCTTAAGAAGTATCTGTTTTGCTAAGCCCCACTGCTCAATTTTGCCAATTAACACTAATTCTAAAATGTACGTGTCTTTTTTTTGTATGCCATATTTCACATGTCTGTAATCAGGATGTATCTTATAATCAATGACATATTACAATTGTAAATGACTGTGGTTTCTCTTTCCTCATAGGAGATAAACTTGTGTTGTGTGTTGTGGTTAGTTCTGTCTTATAGAAGATGAAGAAGTAGACATCTTAACTAAGTTGATGATTTCAAAGCCTACTCTATAATTTGACTATGGATCTCATTTGGTAATAAGAACCCTGATTTACTCACACCAAGAGAATGGCTAGATTTGGAATGGCTCTTAAAAATTTTGTATTTAAAATTTCATATCCTTCATGATAGTATTACTGTCTTCTTTATGATGCAATAAGCCCATTGTGTTCTAGAATTTGGAAAGGAACAGCTAGGAGACACAAGCATTAATCTTTTTATGATCAGTGTAGCACAAAAGAACATCCAGTCTTTATTTGCATCCTATGAGAGGTAGGCAGAATGCATTTGCCACCAAATTGGTTCAAAGAGAAACAGTTCTACCTGGTGGACCTAAGGGGCTGCTGTCTGTATCCCATGGCCACAATCATTTTCATCACCCTTCTTTGGCCATTTATCAGCCCCTTCAGCCTGCACAATAAGACCTTCACTTGTGGGGACAAGATCAAATTGTTACGTGTTATTGTGCTCAGCGACAATGTGGATTCTAATGTTACAGTGCCCTGCATGACCTTGCAGGAGATTCTAGAAGTCCTAAAGAAGTACATTTCTTTGTATTGTGCTTGATATGAGTGCCTTTCAGTCAGTCACCCCCTGCTCCAAACAGTGAGTGAACAGATACGAGTCTCTGAAGGGAGGAAGGTTTGGAAGCCTGAGGCTTAAGCCAGGCTGCTCGGTGAGTTTCTTGCTGCGAAACACTCATTCCCCTTGATGTAGTTATTTCCCACATGTATATTTTGTGCCGGTCTTATAGAGGCAGTTTTTTTTTCATTCTCAAAGTTTCCATTTGACTCCTATGTACCTTTTGTCATTTGTGCTTTGTGTAATTTATTACACTAATATATGTGGGATAAAATAAAAGAAAATGCCCTTAAATTTACCAAGAATTTGGCATTAAGTTGTTGCAATATTTTCACAGGGCTTGTGTCAGGTGCTTACACATGTGGTGGCCTGGTAAGTGACTGTCCCTGTAGGGTGCCCCATCGAGCAATCTACAGCCCTTGCTCTGAAGCCATGACCTTGTTTTGAAATTCTCCACAGAGAATTAAATGACCCAGCCACTAGTCAATCAATCAGCTAGTTTCAACAGGACCAAAAAAGCAAATTGAATTAGATGCAGGATTTAGAGGCCTCTTCTTCCACATAAAGTGTTGAGATATCAATTCAGGATGAAGCACACTTGGTTATTAAGGGTTTTATGATCTCCACATTATTTGTGGTTGCTGCTCATACACAGTAGTCATAGCTATGATCTAAGAACTATTCTGGGATAAGTTGCTGAGGTTTGATCCTCTGAATCAAAACTTACCTAACTGACTAGCTGAGGTGTGGTAACAGATGCTGTGTTAGATCTGCCTGGAACTTTTGATATTTTTGTCTAGGTTTGACTTTTTTCCATTGAGAAATTTGTAACATCAACTGTCATTTCAATTGAAATAACCAAGATTTTACCTAGTCCTGTTTCTCTGGTTATAGCCTTGGGGGCATCAAAAATTCAAGCTGTGTCTATCAGAATCGTCTTAAGGAATTTAGAGTCAGCATTAAGAAAACAGTACTTTTTCTGCATGTGTGCCTTTGATATGGAACCTATTGAGTCATAGGTTAATGTGAAGGAAGGAGAGATAAAAATAAAGAGCAAAACATGCAAAAGTGAGTATGTAAAAAAAAAAAGTAGAGAAGCGAGCCCTTACAGATTTCTAGTAATTTCCATTTTTCTTATTTAGTTATTAATGGATTTCTGTTTTGAATAATCAATATTTTAAAGTAATACCAGGGAGACATACATTCTCCATTTTATGAGCATTCATGGTACCAATGCAATGCCACGGAGAAGTGAGAACAATGTGGATGTGCCCTCCTATACTCTGTTCTTAAGGCTCTTGGAATCTTGTTGAGAGGAATTAAAAAAAAAACCAAAACAGCAGCTCTGCTTAGCCATTGCTTTGTTTTCTACAGCTTTAACTACTTTCAATCAATGTGCTTTGAATATATAAATGGGCAATTCTGGAAATAAATTGCTTAAAAAAGTTAGATTGGGCACCGCTCAAAGTTGCATGCTAAAATCTTTCAGCATTCCTTTTTGTCCATGGTGTCCATGCAAATGCACATTGTCTACCTGATAGTCACTTAGTATCCATCTTATGTGGACTGTCTTTTCATAGCTCTTGCGCTTAAGTGTCTCAAATTACTTATTAATGTGTCCAAAGCACAATAACAACACCAACAATTTATACATAACACAGAAAAGCTAACAAAAAAAATGTCTGTTAGGTAAAAAGTAAAATTTCTCAACAACAGAGGGAAAAAATGTAAGTTGAAGTAGTCAAAGTTTACGGGACAATAAAGTATTTTGAGAAACATGACATTTTTGTAATTCTTATCACAGGATATTGTTATCTTTTTATTATTTGTCATTAGTCTTAGTTCCTACTGTGTGTAATTTACAAACTCTATCATGGGCATGTAAGAAAAGGAGAAACGTGAGAGTTTATTTGAAGTCTAGCCACATCCACCGCTCACTGCAAACCTTCAAATATATCCTCATTCTGAGATCAAGCTGGAGCATTTCATAGATCAAAGATCCTTAAATATACTACCGGATGGCAGGCACATAAATATAAATCTAAAAAGGTAAATTGTTGCCTAAATGCTGAGGTACGACAGAACGAGCTGGCTCAAGGAAATAATTGTGAAGGTAGGAGTCAGCTATGGACAGTGTTAAGATTATACATGGCTAATAGATACAATGACATAGGATTATACATGGCCAATAAGTGAACAAGTTAGCAATCATCAGATTGCTCAGCCTTAAGGAATCAACCAAAAACACAGCTCATATCTGAAGTTGGAGATGTGTGATACACTAAGCTATAGCAGATGCTACCACATATGACTGTAGCAAAGACATTTCTGATAGGTTCCAAGGATCTGCTTCAAAAGAAGGAAAAGGCAAGCCCCTTTCTGCTTTCTGGGAAGCTTTTGGGCATGAGAACAAAGGTAGGACCATTCCTGCCGGACAGCCTCTGTGCATGGCACATAGGCATGCCTTGCACATCATTATAATCTGAATGTCTGTGTAGCAGAGGATGGCCTTGTTGGGCACCAGTGGAAGGAGAAGCCCTTGGTCCTGCCAAGGTTGGACCCTCAGTGCAGGGGAATGTCAGGGGTATGGAGTGGGGGGTACCCTTACGGGGGAGGGGGAGGGGGAGAGGATAGTGGGCTTATGGACAGGCAACCAGGAAAGGGAATAACATTTGAAATGTAAATAAAGAAATATCTCTAATAAAAAATAAAAAAAAATAATCTGAATGTCAAATCAGTATACGTACAAAATTTAACAATGTTATCTCCTGCTGATAATAGATTACATTCTCTGAAATCTTTAAGCTAATTCTATGGATGGAGAGTCCTGAGGTCATGTTTTCATGGACTGTGGCAGTGTGGACAAAATGAACGGTGACAGTGTGGACAGTTATATCTCTGAATGAAGGATTAAAGACACTCCTTTGCCATACCATACATATTCCATTCTCAAACTGTAATGTGTGAGCAACAAGCCTGTAGCCTATGGGACACCTAGCTCTTCTCTATTCTCAGCACTGTGCTGACACTTATGGAGTGCTGAACTCAGAGCTGGTCTCCTGCACTGATTAGAAAGTGAACAGGAGACCTGTGTAGTCATCTGTTTACATGGAAGTGGAATACCACCATTATTTACCTTACTGCACTTTAAATGCTCATTATCAAGGGTCAGGAGGACAGCATAAAGGATCGCGCACAGTGTGTAGAACACTAGAATATGGTATTTTTTAATATCCTCTAATAGATAAGACCTATCTATTTAGATATTCATGTTGTGTTGAAAACAGAGGTAAGAAGCTTGACAGTGTTCTATGAGATCAAGCTCAATAGCTGATTTTACATAGAAAATATACAGAGAAATAATCAAAAAATTTTTAAGCTTACTCTAATTAAAGTTTAATTTAACATTGTTTTTCTCTTGTAACCAACAAAAAGTTACAGTTTTAGCAGGAATCCCACAAAGAAGGGGATTGGGACTTAGGGTTTGGGTTCTCTTAGATGTGTGTGTAGGGGCCCTGAGCTGCCTGAAGAACTATGGATTACTTGGAGGAGGGAGTTTTCAGCTGCCGGAATCATTTCTGAAGCCTGCAGACATCCTCAACTCCCCTCTGAATTAGTCATTGACATGCGCTTCTGCAGATACAAGATTTTGGTACTGGTGCCGGCTGACTGCCAATCAATGGGTTTTTTGCCCTTTCATTGCATATATTTGGAGGATGGAAAAAATGAAAACTGTTGTTTTTCAAGGGAGTTGTGATACAAAAGTTGGAATAGGCTTAGTGACCACTGAACTTGCTTAGGTCTGTCCATGCAGTGAGCCTTCATTCTACTCTGTAGAAGCTTCAAGCGCAGCACTGATGGGCTGGGAAAAATCCATCCTGGAAGTCCAGAGAAGACATGTTACCAAAAGAAGAGGTCAGAACAGTGACTCAGGTACAACCAGGCAAACTCAGGAAATCATGGGGGAGGAAGAGAGAAGCCAAGAGAGGTTCAGTTGATGCTTAACAGAATGGCACCAGTTCGGGTGTTAGTGCACATGGTCAATCCTAGCACTCAGCAGCAAAGGCAGATAGATTTTTGAGTTCGAGGCCAGCCTGGGCTACAGAGTGAATTCCAGGAAATCCATGGAAACCCTGTCTCAGACATCACCAACTCCCCAAAAACCCCACAAAAACAAAACCCAACACCAATCAGGTGTCTAAGAAACAGAAGATGACTGACTACCTCAGTTCTGGAAGCCAGAGACCTGAAGTCTAGGTATCACTAGTTCTGTGCTCCTCTGAAACCGGAAAGGTAAGTGTTGGCATCCCCTCCTCCCCCTTTTTTGAGCTTCTTGGCCAGTGATCTCTATTTCTTGGATTATTGTATTCTTCTAAACTCTTGTTTTCAGGCCATGTTCTTCCTGTATGACGTCATCCTGTCTTTTTCTCTGTATGTATTTGTCTCTGTTCAAGTTTCTCCCCTTTTATCAGAACAGCCATTTCGGGATCAGATCCATGCAGATCTCATATTGATCTCTTTAAAAATAGTTTCAAATAAAGTTTCATTATGGGGCATTAGATACTATCTCAATGTATCTTTATTTTTTTTTGGACTGGGGTACAATTAAATTTACAATAGTTAACAGGATCATGCTTCCAAGGGGCAGCCATTACTGCGTGGAGCCCAGTGTTGAAGTTCTAGAATGTTTTCCTCCAGTTAACTGTTTGAGGGATCACTAATTATGAAAAATATTATTTTAAAAGCTGAGATACTAAATATGAGAGGAAGAAACTTCTTTAGTGTTACTCAGTATAGACACACAGCTATCGACCCATCTGGGAGGATGTGGGTAGGGTGGGGTGGGGGTGGGGTAAGAGGCATAATTCTAAGAGACATTGGTGTCCCTGAGTGAGGAGCATCTGTGGATAGTCTCCACTGGGGATCCCTGATGAGGCAGCTGTGTCTCCGGGCTCATCCTCAGAGTCCCTGTTACTTCCCATTTTAGTCCTTTTCATTAAATTGTGTCAGACTGCAGATACAGGAGATCTTTGGGGTTTCTCCTGAAGATTGTCCCATCTGCAAATAAGCAAGAGTATCAACTTTGTAGGGCCATCGTGGGTATTTCATGAGCTATTTTCTATAAAGCAGGTGACATGTGTTTTGCTAAATATAAATTCTGGGTGGGCAAGCTGGCTCAGCAGGTAGGCACTTGCTGCCAATCTTTATAACCGGAGCTTGATCCCTGGGTCCCACTCACATAATTGAAGGAGGAACCAGAAAAAAAATGCTGAAGAGATTATTCAGGCTTGCACAAAAGCAGAATCGATGAAACACGGCAAACTAGGCTGAGGTTTTAGAATGAACTTCATAAATCAAGAAATGATAAAATTAAATTGAAAATTCCTATTTAGACTATGCTATGGGATTGCAATAATAAAATTATTTGGAACTTTTAAAACTCAAAATCATTAAGTAAATATTACTTAGTAACTGGGCTGCAATTTGAAAATTCGCAAGATGAATATTGGAAAGTAATTTAAGAAAGTTGTTATGGATTTAGTGTATATTAAAGTTTAAAACAGAAAGTAACCCGAGTGGTAATTTCATAAAACCTAGTCGAGCTAATGAGGAGTAGAACAAAAGTGCTTTTCACTTTAAAGAGAAATATGCAAAAGTGTAGGGATTTTAGAAGCAAGGGTTAAAATTAAATAAAGTATCTTAGCCACATAGCACACATAACACAGTATTCTCTGTATTTCAGTTGTCCTTATGAATTAAGGATTATTCCAGATGAGACGTTTTAATCCGTATCATTGTTTGGCGAAAAATACAACTTTTGATATTTAAACTAGTTCACTTTTATATAAACTGCTGAGTAATCCCATATGGAATGATTATTTTAAAATGTCAGTAAGACACAGGAAATGAGAAATGAAGATAAAAGAAACGAGAAAGAGAAAGATAAATATAGGGAATGGGTTGGGGGAATTCTCTCCCGTTAATGCTCTACAATTTCCTGGCCCCAGGGAATGTGCTTTTATCTCTCCAGGACTGTGTTTTCTGTAATTTGACTTAGCATTTGTTCAGTAGATTAAAAAGCCTTGTCTCCTTGGGTCTATGATGTTGAGGCTGGTACCTCCCCCAGACCTAGGAATTCTGCCCCTAAATCACTGCTTACAGTTCCTGGCTGAGACAGTCTAACTTCATGTCTCTATTTGCCTGAGCCTTATCTTAGACCATGGGAACTCTTGCTTGTCTGAGAAGTTCTCTGGTCAGAGCTAAGGGGGAGGTTCTATTATCTGTAATCTAAATGCTGGTTATCAGAAATATGTTTGCTCATGGAAGAGCAGCCATCAGGCTGTGTGCTGAGTGGGGTGGGAAGTCATGTGACTGTGAAGACACTGGGTAGTGTGCCATGAAACATCCCTTGTCTTTGTCCTTTCTGGTGTCCCTATCCTAATTCCATTTCCCATAATTTTTTCTGTGACACATTTACTTACAGCCTTTTTTATATAAGTGAACTACTTTAATTATGGAGAGCTGATACCCAATAGACTGCTATATTTTCCCACTTTTGTGTTCCTTGGTGTTGACCATCAAAGCTTGTGACTACCATATTACTTAGTGGGGATGTCTGACAAGGGGGCAAGAAGGAAACAAAGCAGAGAGACGTCTGGGAAGTAGCCAAGGCTGCCACATGAATTTTAGTTCTGTTTCCCACTGACTCCCACTTTGTTTTTTCCTGAGGCAGTTCTGGTCAGGTGTGAAAATTTAGTCCTTTGGCTTCTTCTACTGGCCAACACATGAACACAAACTCTGACAGGGATAGCACCCAGTCTCCTGTTGTTGGGAGATTCTCAGCGTGGTCTCTTCCACTGCTTCATACTGTTGGAGGTAGAAAGTGGACAGTGAGAGGGGCAAGGCCTCATCACTTACCTTCCCAAGTAAATCTAATTTCCCTTCTCTGTGGTCCAAGAGTGTTCAGAGATGGGACAAAATTGAGAGAAAAAAAACATCCTTTTACCATTGCACAGTTCTATTAGGTTGTCATGAACTGGACTGGCAGAGGTTTGAAGAACTCTCTGTCTTGAGGTCCTTTTTGAAGACTTTCAAGAAATTTGTTTTTCTTCTCCTCAAGCATTTGGTAGTAGTCTATATTTTTCTGAGATTTTCTTATCTTTAAATTCATTAATGCCTTATTTCTTTTTATTGGGATAAATTAGTTACATAATTTATTTACATAAATTGGATTAGAAAAAGGTTACTTAGTATATACTTTTGCAAAATAATTTATCTTCTGGGCCTTAGTCCAAAAAGTTTACCAATTTATTTGTCTTGAATTCTCATAAAAATGGATGGTATTATTGTCCTGGGCATCAATGATGGCACTCTACCATCTTTTAGTCTATTGAAAATGAATATAGATTAAAGTTGTGCCAAATTTAAGGCAGTGGAAAACTTCAACTACAGTAAGAAAATAAGCCAGTGCTCATATGGAAGTTATTCCCATAACCATAGAGACCATGCACTGCAGTGAGTTAGGTGTCATGATTCCATTTGATAGATGACAAAAGCAAGGCTCAGAAAAATTAATGCCTTGATTGATATCATAAGCAACATTAGGAGACAGAAATAGAATTTACATCTAGGTTGTTCTGATTCCAAATAACAATGTGATAATATGCTTTGTAGTGTCCTGAAATAGATCAAAACATTTTTTAGTGATGTTGCTCCATTTTCAAACATTTAGACACACAAAGCTTCAGGATCACGGTAATTAAGAAAATGTTTGCAGGGAACAGGGATATTATAACCATTCATAGGCCTCCAATTCAGTCAATCTGACAGAGTAAGTGGGTCCAGGATCCTCCCTCCATATTCTGTCTGTCAAGAGGGGGTATTCTTGCTAAATCCTGCAACTGACCCTCAATAACTTTCTGGAGAGGACTCTCTTAGAGGTCATTCTCATTGGACATCTTGAAGAAGACATTTCCTTAGTCCTTGATTTGTTTCCTTGACTTTGGGTCAAAGCCAGCGGCACCATCGCTATTCCAGCATCGTTTTGTAGATGATAAAAAACTTATGCCCTTACAACTCACATGAAGATCCAGAGTATATAATATTCATGTTCTCATTAACACTAATGTTTTAAGTTAGTTTATTCTCTAAGGTGCTGAGTGCTGCTTTGCCATTTGAAAGGGATGGTGTGACATGGTTTCCTTCCCCAGGAATAGAGCCATCAGGGTATTGACCTCAAGGAGCATTGGTTGCTAGGTGGTAAGGCTTTTTTGTATATTTCATTGCATGTTCCTCCTTTGGGGATAATATCCTCTCTACAGAGGTTAATGAGTCCATGATAATCAGAGATAGCATGAATCTAGGAGCCAAAGATGTGTAAAATGGTAGAATGCTGAGACTCTCAGGACAGCCCTTAAGACTGTGGAAAAGAACTCTGAAAACATGAGTTCAAAAATATATCATTTCTCAACTATGTGAAATGTAAGGATTTAATATATAAATTTTATGAGAGGGCTTAACAGAACTTAAAAAAAAAAAAAACAGAGGCAACTCACTATAAGCCAGCTTATCAGAAAAATACAAAGGCAGGCAGATTCTGAGTTCAAATTCAACCTGAGACAGAGCTAATTGAGGTCCCCGTGAGGTCAGAATGGTAATCTCAGGACAGGATCCCACCTAGCTAAATTTATTGTTTGTGTTTATAAAGATAGACCAATCTCTGAATTCAATTGCCATTTTTTTTAAAAGTGGATTTGCTATCTCTTTCGAAGAATTAAGGGGCTAAGGTATTAGAATACTAATTCATGGACTAATAATCAAAAAGGACTGAATTGATATGTAAATAAACTGCTGGGCTTTTGGTCTGCATGAGATCAATATCAATTCTTTTTAGATTTTTTTTCTAGGAAGAGCTGAGCTGTCTGGAGATCTCTGGAGAGTGAAGATAGGTCTTTTAGAAATATTCGAAGCTCTTTTAGAATCTTTCCCTCTCAGATTATCAGGCTGTAGGCTATGGCTATCGCTGCTTCTTGCAGCATCAGGCTCCACCTCGCCTCACAGTCGATCTTGGTGCTGCTCTGTGCAATGCGGTAGGATGGAAACCACACCCTCACTGCTGTTCAGATTTACACTTTCTGTACTTCTTCAAGGACATGTAATAAGATCTTAATGAAAGTGGACATACTTCCTGCCTTCCTAGAGCAAATAGAATAACAGGGATGATACATGGAAATGGTTGTACAGTTGTCCTATCTGTATGAGATTTCCTCCAGTTTAACCCTGAATTACATGAAAAGATGAAATACATTGCCAAGAAATGTGGAGTTAGGTTCCAACTTCCAGCTATGGTCTTGATTTATGAGAATGAAACCGAAGGAAAGAGCTGCCAGTGTATCATGCCTATCCAAAACTTTTCAAAGTTCTCATATTGCACCAGAGCTGCTGAACAATTAAATAACCCACAGCACAAGAGTTACCTGGAACAGGCATCTCTGAAGCAGCAAGAGAACCTGTTTTTTTTTTTTTTTTTTACAAGGTTCCCTGCAGGGGCAGAGCCTGGCAGAAACAATGGAACAGATTCAATGGGAAACAACCATTGATCCCCTGAAGAAGACCTGAACAAACTGATTGACAAGGAGCTCTCCCAAAGGAAGAGCATCACGGATGAGCTTTTTGAGAAAAATCAGAAGAGCAAGGACGGCCACAGTTTTGTGTATGTTGTTGAGGTTGCATTCCCTCTGGATGAGCAGCTACTGTCCTGCAGCTGGGACACAGCATCAGTCGATGAGTCATGAGACCTACTACTCCATGTATCCACAAAGAACAAAGAGTGGGTCTAGAAAACACTGAAACACCAATGATCTATAAAACCAAGACACGACAAAGGCCTATGAGAAACACAGAAATACAGAATAGGAATCAGTCCTCAAGGAGTCGACAATCTAAAGGGAAGGTAACTCAAGAACTTGTAAAAAGGTATTTTAATAATATTACTCAAGATAAAGCTAAGAGCCAGATATTTGATGAAGATTGTAGAAGAGTCAAAACCCAGGTTCCTGACGGTGGACTGGAAAGGTTTTCCTTCAGTGGAGAGGGGCCCATGCTTGGCCCTGAAATGCTACAGACCTTTTTTATAGAAATCGAAATGAAACAAAGGTATGGCCTAGGGAACTCATGACATGTAGATTTGACATAGCAAAAACATTTAAGAAAGGAGAGTTTTCAAAACTCCACTTTCACCTTCAGATAATGAAACCTTCAATTTTACTCTAATTTTCACTGGTTCTTCTACATGATTCATGGAAGGCAAAAAAGCAACTCAGTTTTACTACACTGTGCATTAATGAAATGCCCTGGAAACATGGCGACCCCTTATCTCCCTCTTCTTTGGTAAGAGTCAGATATAATGAACACATTGGCATTGAAGTGAGTAATTCATATGCAGCTTGTTTAGTCAGGATGAATCAGCATTTTGATGATGTCTTGTAGGAATTGAATTATAATTGGCAGAGCTTCTGCCCTATGGGTTATAATTGTAGATTCCGAAAGGAACGAAGGCACCAAGTACTGTTAATTTACTTTATCAAGCATGCAGCCTTATGGGGGACAAGAACAACTTATAGAAGCAAATTAAGAGGGTTAGAAATATTCTAGCTTTAAAATATTCAGGTTACTAAAATTTTGTGGCATCTCTTGAGTTATTTAAAACAATAACTTAAAATGACCCATTTAGGGATTCTCGTCTATGGTTTGCTATCTGTAACATTAGTGGGTTCTTCGAGCTTTACAATTTTTTCCATTGGCCTAATATTAATTACAACTCAATGTGATGACTGAGTTCTAAAGCTACTTATTTGCCTGACTGTTTTCACTGTACTTAGAGACAGCTTACTTATTCAAGTCCAGTGTGGAATAGATGCTTTGTTCCTAATCAGAGAGTTCTTGTCTTTGTTAAGTACACCCTCTCAGCCATTGTGAGGCTTATCAGCCTGACATGGCTTCCTTTCTATTTTCCATCAAGCCATTCACTTTCTGCTGTCTAAGTCTGCTCTAGTGTTCACGAAGCTCTTTGCTGCTTTGTCCTGCACGGCCACAGTCATTCCTGGAAGGATGTCCTAAGCATAGATTTTTAGAACACAGTGCTTCTGAGATGATCTTGGAAAGGATTTTAGAATGTAGGGGAATGATGCATTACTACATCCCTCCCGCCCCCAGGGACGTTCACAGTGTGATGAAGTTCTGCTTTAAGAAGCTTATCTTGATGAACTTGTTGGGTCAGGATTTAGATGCTGAGGAATTCCTCTGTGGAATGTGCCTTAGGAGCCATGCATTGCAGCTGTGAGAATCTGGTTATTAGGACCAAATTGTCTTATATCATTGTCAGAGGGTTTAGTCACTTCTTCCTTACTTTATATAAAGTACTTCTGCTTTTGTATTCCTTTTCCCACGCACCCCCCATGGACTTTGCTCAAAGGTGACCTTTGATTGACAGGAACTGAATAAAAGACAGATATAATTGTCATCCACCTAAAAGTATGCAACTTGTTCGACTTGAAGTGATCTAACTTAGCAACTTGGTCCTCAACTGTCCCTGCCTCTCCTTCCTTTTAATTCTCTAGTCACCACCTTCATTAAAAATGGGCTAAACACATTCAACTTCAAAGACTTGTCATGGGCCTTTGATTTTAGTTCCTATTGCTAAGTCTGGCCTTTCCCCGGGTGTGCAAGTCACAGCTGGTAATGATGGGGACCAGATGATGCCATAGTAGCACATTAAAGGTCTTTTTTTTAAAACCAGGATGTGGTTTGATGGTTTTGCCTGGGTATTTTGTTGTTGTTATTCTTTCTTTTGGAATGTGAATTGTGGCCAAGAATTGCATTTTTGTGCAATCCCTCTGCAATTTGAGAATTATACAAAAACACAACTCAAGCTTATAAAGTTATTCTCAAGATAACTAGTAGACTTGTGTCTGGTGACATTTAGCTGTGAACTTTTGTTTATTCAATAAGAATGCTCTATTATGTTTAATGTCCAAAGTACCATGGCCATGTCTTGGTCTTTCTTCCTGTATACAGGAGGAAATAATATTCCATGTATTTTTAAAATTAATTTGTAGGCAAAGTTCTTTGGCTAATAAAAGAGAAATACTTTTTCACAGTAAGTTCACATCCTAAGGTGAACATGAAGATACTGAATTAAATGCCTTGTATACTCTGTAAAAGTCATCACTATTTCAACTACTTATTGTGGTTTTTCTCAATATAAAATTGTCACATGTTTAGTAGAGATAATTTAAACAATGAAGAAAGGAATAACCAAAAATTATGGTAATCTTATCATTTGAACACACACACACACACACACACACACACACACACACACACACACACACACACAGTTCTTTTGTGTTTTCAAAAACATGAGGTTAGTAAAATCAACAGTCCAGCTATCTATTTTAATAACATACCTGATAGTCTTCCCATTCCTGATATTTATGAGACTCAGAACCTAATTGTTTCATATTCAGAAGTTCTCTGTGTTAAAGTTACTCCATTCTAAGATGCCAGTTTTCTTATATGTATTTCTCTCTATAATTTATCTTTACCAGTTACTAGACTTAGAAATAATTTTCTCTTCAAATATATCCCTCCAGCTCTGGAATCTAAACTGCGTATATCCAACTACCATCTTGATACTTCTATTTAGTTGTTTCTATCTCAAGTGTAACCAGGCCAGCACTGAGTTTCTGAGGCTCCTTTATCTATATTTTATATCCTGGGCATTTATTCTTCACACCTGACCAAAGAGAATCTCACCTACTCGGTGCTCAGCTGTCACCTTCTACAGCTCATGTGGGTCTGCAGAGAAAAAGGTCTGGAGTAACGTCACGTTTCTCAGGGTAAAGTTATGATTTAAAAATGTAATTTATAGAGGCTAACAGTCTACCCATGAGAAGAAAATGGAATCCTGTCATCTCCCATGCTGTGGACAGGCATGAGTATAACAGAACAAATGTTTTCCATATTGTGTAAAAAGGAAGAACCTTTGTGGATGACCAACAATATGTATCAGACTTCAACGACTGCATTACTTTTTAATTTGGCAGTAAAGTCAACCACAAGGGCTGAAATTTTTGAGCAGTGGATTTCTGAGTAGTGGCCAATAAAGAATATTCAACAGGTCGGGTGGAAAACAGCATTCTCAATGAGCCAAGAAACCAGGACAACCTCAATGAGGAGGAGTAGGACTTGGGTTATCTTTTGGGGTGATGTTAACCCATTTGCTCTCTTCCACAAGGAAGCAGCTAGAATGAACTTGTGGAAGTGATAGTGTTGTATGGAGTGCAGTGAGAAGAGAAGGTGTGGAAAGAAGGAAACAAAGCCCATACAATTCATGACTCCACCACTGTGCCTAATGACACTAGGCACCGTTATTTGTGTGCATGCAGAGTGGTATCCACACTACAAGACATTTAGTATCTAAGGTTCTAAGCATCATGAGTTTCTACCACTCATCATAATGGCCAAAAATGTCTGTCCCTATTTCCAGGGGCGGGAAGCTGTCTCAGCTTCTTCATTAGTGTTTCTATCTTGAGAGAATCTCTCTCTCTCTCTCTCTCTCTCTCTCTCTCTCTCTCTCTCTCTCTCTCTCTCTCTCTCTGCTTTTAAAACCTTTTTACTGATTCTTTGTGAGTTTCACATCATGCACCCCCATTCTGCCCATCTCTCTCCCCCCAAATAGAAACCACACATACACACAAACGAACAAACAAGAAAAAAAAAATAGTCAGAGAAAACATCTCATACTGGAAGCTGTAGTATGCCACAGTATGCCCCACAGTATATTCTTTTATCCACACATCTTCACTTGCAAATGTTTATTGCAATGAGTCATTGGTCTGGTTAGTGGTCTCTGGCTTCTGTGACACCATCAATATTGGCTCCTCATTGGAACTCCTTCCAGTTATCCTGTTGTTGCCCTCTGTCATGGAGATAATGCAGCTTTGGATCAGCAGGACTATTCCTTTCACAATTCTCAGTTGTCACTAAGTCCAGTTTCACTGTGCTCCTGGGTGAGGCTCCTGAGTGCTGTTGCAGGTAAGAGCTAAAGCCAGCTCTCCAGAGAATTGCAGCCAATGAAGGGCAGGGCCAGTTCTGCACAGCCCCTGGACAATCCATGGGGTCCCCAGAGTCCACCCTGACCAGAGACATCCCCATACTCTCTAATGGTAATATGAACCACAGAAATCGATAGTAGCCCCTGCCACTGTGCTGCCATAGGCTTAGTCATGACCCTTAGTGGCAGGTCAGCCTAGGACCTTACCATGGTCCCAGGTACTGGGGCTAGCCACTTGGAACAGGCTCTACCTCTCTACCCTGGAGTCTCCAGTTCAATTTCTCTTCATAATGCTCAAGCTGCTCCACTTTTTGAGAGAATCTCGTAAGAAGAAAAGATAAATGAAAAAGAGAAAAACAATTAAGTGTTTTTGCCTCTTGGTGTGGTCAGTCTTAGGTGGATGGGGAAACTTACCTGATCTAGAATGTTCCCTGTGTGTGGCTTTTTAAGAGTTCCTCAAATTGGCAGAGGATCATTACCATCGTTCTAAAGGGGAAATTCATTTTAATTAAGGCATGGCCAGAATTAGGCTCATTTTGCTTTATGAATCCAAAAATCATACTGAGTATAATTCTTTATAAATTCTTAAAAATAAGTGCATGATATACACATTTGTGATGTCCTTTTCTGGGTGATGCACCCCATCAGATTGAGAACTCATTCCGGCATTTTGCAGGTGTATGTCACCAAGTCTAGTGGAATGGTTTCAGTCACATGGAAAGATAGGCGTGCTGCCTAGTTGTTACATCAACTTGACACAAGCTAGAATCATTTTGAAAGAAGGCACCTTGATTGACGTCATGTCTCAGCCAGATTTGGCCCATGTGTGAGTCTATGCTACAATTTCTTTGATGTAAGAGTGCCCAGCTCACAGTGGACAGTGCCACCCCTGGGCTGGTCATCTTGGGTTCAGGAAGAAAGCTAAGCAATCCATGAGGAGCGTGCTTCTCTGGGGTCTCTGCTCATGTCCTGACTTCCCTCAGTAATGGAAGTTGCTGTTACCTGAAAGTACAGGGGAAATGAACCCTTTCTCACTTAGGTTGTTTTTAGCCATGTCATTTTTACCACAGCAATAGAAATATTGATTAATATTGAAATCGGTACCCGGGATGTGACAGACATGACAATGTAGTTTTTGGGAGGATTGGGAAAAGATTTTGGAACTTTGGGATGGCAAAGCCATTGAGTTTTGGAGCTTAATTGGCTACTGTGGGAAATTAGGCACTGATACTGAGATCAACATAGACAATGGAGGCTTTGCTTGCGAAGTTTCTATGGGAACTTTGAGTGTCTTCCAAAGACTTTATCAAAACTGTTTGATGTTTGAATTAAGAACAACTAAAATGAAAACTTTGTTTTCCCGGGACAGTTGATGCTCGTCACCTGGGGCTGAAGAATCAGCTGCGATTTAGAAAAGACTGGCACAATTGAGGAGTGAAAATATGGAAGTAATTCCTCTAGGTCTGCATATGGAAGCAGTGATGAAGAGAGCCAAGGCTATACTTTGTGCTGGCAGCCAAAGTTGAAACTGTCTAAGAGTTTCCCAGGTATTGCTAGTCTTGAAGGCATGAAGAGGTCATGGAAGGTTGCTGAGGTTTGGAAACACAAGAAATGAGAAGAGGCTTTTAGTGACGGGAAAATGTCAGTTAAGTAAAAGCTTCAGGGTTGAAGGTGCCCTGGAGAAAAGTTGAGGCTTGGCACCATGTGATAATATTAGAGTCCCCAAAGGGAAGTTGCGCCCATAGATTAAGGTGTATCCCAGCTACAGTGGAAACTCCGCCATTTTGGAGATGCCGGGATCATGGACACAGATCAACTCCACAGATAACTCCAAGAACGGCAGCAGATATGGAGTCAATGTTTCAAATGGAAGGTTCAGAGAGGTGCCACTGCCAAAGCTCTTTGGAGTCCAGAGGATTGGGAATCAGTTTGAGACATCAGGCTTTTTGACAATGTTAGGATCTGGTTTTGATTTTATTTGATTACTATGACTTGATTACCCTCTCTTGGAATAAGAAAGTGTGTATCTCAGTTTTGATTTTATGGGAGCCCATAGTTAAGAGATTATGGAATTTTAGAGAGATTTTGGATGTACCAATACTCTGGGTATTTTAAAGAGGCTTTGAATGTTGAAAACGATTTAAAGAGACTAAACTTTTAAAATGTTTTAAAGAGATTGAAGTTTTAAAAGACCGTGGGACTTTTAAATTTATAGGTTTTATATTGTGATATTAATATTCACATGCTATAATGGGGACAAATGAGAAAGGACAGGTTCTAACTGGAAAGTGATGTGTCTGTGTAGTAAGTTAACCAGGGGTCAATTGTGCTGGGTAGTTTTATGTCAATCATATTTAAAGAGGAAACCTAGATTAAGAAAATGCCTCCAGCAGGCTGGCCTGTGGGCAAACCTGTGCTGTACTTTCTTGACTGATGATTAATGTGAGAAGGCCCAGCTCATGATTGGCAATGGCAGCCATCATGATATTGTGACATGAAATAATAGGTTGGTTCTGGGTTCTATAAGAAAGCATGCTTAGCAAGCCACGAAGAACAAGCCACTAAGCAATGCTTCTCCACGGCCTCCGCTTTGAGTCCTGCTTCTGGGTTCTTCCCTGACTTCCCTTAGTGATAAAGTGTTAATTGGACATGTAAGAGAATTAGATCCCTTTCTCCCCAAGTTGCTTTTGGTCATGGCCTTTTATTGCAACAATAGAAATCCTAAATGAAACAATGGGTGCATAGGATAATCTTACTTGAAACTAAACTTCCAATGAGCATCTGTTTTATTAATATGCAGATTACAACATACCCTAGTGCTATTCACTTTCCTGAACCTCATTTTTTTCTACCTGTGAGGACACTGATACCTATTTTTACAATGTTTCCAGGAAGAATACATAAAATAATCCTATGAAAGGGCTAATACACACTTCAAAAGCCAACAGATGATGAATTCTACTGATTAATTCACCTATTATTAGGGTATTAGAAAATTAGAATATCTATATACCTAATATCTATATCCATATCCATATTTATACCTATACCTATAAATAGATAGACAGAAGATAGATTGATCTATTGATTGATAGATAGATATGTTATATACCTGGGACAAACAAAACCTTAAAGAAGGAAGGAATTTATGCTTATATTATTATAATGAAACAATTGGTATTGTTACATTATAACAGTATAAACATAAAGATGATAAATATAAAGCTGAAAACCATAGTAATCTATTAAAATAGGATGGGTTCCTACTGGTGTTGCCTTCACTGCATTCTTCTTATTCAGACACTGTCATCTGCTCTAGCTTAACCCCCTTTTTCTGCTTATTCCTCCTGATTATTTATGTGACATCATCCCTGCACATTTCCCTCTTTCAGAATTGTTCCTTGAACCCTATTAATTTTCACATTGTCTTGAAATTATAAGGTATCATTATATGTTTATTCAAAATGTGAATCTAAATAAAATACCTAAAAGAATTGCTGGAGTAAGAAATGTAAATGTCTCATTCTTATTTAATAATTAATCAGACAAATGCACACTTTCCCTAACTGTTTTTATTTCATGTCACAATATCAAAATTAATGACCAATTCAACTAATTTATCTCAGTTGGAGCCTAAAGAACATGATACCTAGTTTCAACAAGAAATACTTTAATTTCTTTTAATAGAAGCTGAAAAAAATGGGAAAGGGGCCCGTGACTTCTGCTTCTCTTCCTGTGTCTTCTGTCTTAGCCCGACAGTTAAATATACCCAGCTCAGACACGAGTCTGGCACTCAGGTGACCTCACAGGGGCTGAAAAAAGAGTAGAACCATCCAGAGATGCAAGAAATAAACACAAGGCTATTGCTGAGATTTATGTCATATTTGAGGTGGGTGGTAATGTCATGTGTAGTATATACATATGAGTGTCTATGCAGCTGCTTTAGAGGCATGCTATCCACTTCTCTTTTGGCTCTAAAAGGGAACAAAGAAATATAAATATAAAATACCTGGCAAACACCCAGGTAGTATACGGCATGCTTAGAAGAAAATCAGAGCACAACCACCCCTAATGTGGCTAGTGGTCACTTTGTAGATAAGACTAGTCAACTTGACAGAGATACTCCAGCTTCATAAACCTGGGCAACAGCAACAGTTAAGGAAGTTGGCTTGGACCATGTTTAGGATCATACTTGGGTATTGTTATTAATGGGTTCATTGATGCAGAAAATTTCATGAAGATTCTTGCTGTAAAGAACTGAAGATCAGACTCTTCTGCCAACAAATCTAAAAAAAGAATAGTCTTTACTCTCCCCTATTTCCTTCCTGTTTGTCAGTGGTAACCAAAGAAAGATAATTCCCAAGACTTGGGTCTTCTCAGCATCTGCTTTTGGAACCCTTTTTTTAAATACAAATTTTACAATAGGAGATTTAAAAGACAGTATACCTTTCCATTTCAATCTGTGACCCAGAGCTAACCCTGTGCCACAGCTCTCTGTACCCAAATCGCACCTG
Organism: Rattus rattus; assembly: GCF_011064425.1. Taxonomy (NCBI): domain Eukaryota; kingdom Metazoa; phylum Chordata; class Mammalia; order Rodentia; family Muridae; genus Rattus; species Rattus rattus. The sequence continues at coordinate 28,323,081 of NC_046158.1, forward strand.
GAGATAGCTGTTCTCCCAGGAGTACTGTCCCTCCTAAGTTCACAGGTGAGACTACCACTATTGCCCCAAAGCCTGGCCAAAGAGGAACCCACCAGTTGCTCACAGGCAATAAGTCACTGAAAGTCTCCCAACCAAAAAAAGCCCAGGACCAGATGGGTTTAGTGCAGAATTCTATTAGATCTTCAAAGAAAACTTAATACTAATGCTCTTCAAACTATTTCACAAAATAGAAACAAAAGTAACACTACACAACTCATTCTGTGAAGCCACAATTATACTTATAAGTAATCCTTACAGAAATACAAAAACCCTACAAACAGAACTTCAGACCAATTTCCCTCATGAATATCGATGCAAAAATACTCAATAAAATTCTTGGAAACTAAATTCAAGAACACAGCAAAATGATGATTCACCATGATCAAATAGGATTCATCCAAGAGATGCAGGAATGGTTCAATATGCAGAATCCACTAACGTAATCCAGTATTTACAAAAAAATAAAAATAAAAAAAACAAAAAACATGATCATCTCATTAGATGCTGAGCATCTGACAAAATTCAACACCCCTTCTTGTTAAAAGTATTGGAATGATTAGGAATTCACGATCCATACCTAAATATAGTAAAAGCAATATACAGCAAACCAGTAGCCAACATCAAACTAAATGGAGAGAAACTTGAAGCAATCCCACTAAAATCAGGGACTAGAAAAGGCTTCCCACTCTCTCTCTACCTATTCAATACAGTACTCGAAGAGTGCAGGTGGTTTGCAATCACCGATATGCTGAAGTGTACACATTTCTGTCTAGTTTAGAAGATATTTTTATAACTTGCTAGTGTGTGAATTTGAAAATGAGCTTGAAAATATGAATTAGCTCATATGAGAGACACAACTCTCTTTGGGTATCCAGGTGAATCATCTCAAAGGCATTCATTCTGGGTCACAAGCAGGAGATCTACATTTTGGGGGAAGGTACTTTACTTCTTACAAGGGGCCATTTGTAAGTCTGTGATGGTTTTTGACTCGAAGGTTTCTTTTCACCTGGTTGCTCTATTTCTCATAGGCTAAGAGATTGCTTCCTCATCTGTCTAGGAAATAACCCTTCCAGCCAACTCCTTTGTTCTGGTGAACGGAGATCGCTAAACACACCGAGGCTCAACTGCTCTAGAACTAAATGCTAAGCTGGTCCTAAGAAGGAAAAAAAATCTGCATATGCTCCTGGCATGGAAAATAAGATCTGCCTGTTTTTAACATTTGTTTTCTGCCTCCAGAAGATAAGTAGAGTGAACATAAACAATTTGTGCAATGCTATTATGTCTATGCAGCTGGGTTTAGAGATTTGATTTTAATATGGAAAATACTCCTAGTTTTTGTGACATATAAAAAGGAAGAGAAGGGTACTTATGTTGGCTTTCATGGTTGTTGTTTCCAGAGGATCATTCTCCACTCCTGAGTTGTGCAGATTGCTGTTGCTGAAGAAAGAAGGTAAATCCTGGAAGGTGTGCATGCCAGGGAGACGTCACGTGGGAGAGATGAGCGAGGGTGTGACTTATGGAGGCAAAAGTGTGGAGTGTGAGAGAAAAAATGACAAGTGCAGCCTGATTTCAGACCCATTCCATGGTCTCAGTGATAGGTGCACCACAAGTCCTTCTACCACACAGGGCCGTGGATCCAAAGGAATTTGTTTTCAGTTCCTCAGTGGCGCCAACTGTGTTGGAAAAGTCATCTTCCCTGTCTAGACTAGATTCTTATATACCTGCCATTCTTTGCCTTCTGTTGTCCCTTCTCCAGCTAGCAGCCAAGAAGGAACTATTAAAATTAAGTCTAGATCAGATATGAGTCTCTCCTGCTGGAAAGCATCCAGTGCCTTCCATCTTAGGCAAAATAAAACACAGGCTCCTTGCGTTGCTGGTCAGGACTCTGTGTGACCTGCCTTCTGCTTAACTAGGTAGAACATTTCAACCATTCAAAAGGACACTCCCCAGTGATGTGCCTTGCTTGACCAGAGCATTTTCTTCAGTAGAATATTTTTCATCGTCAAACATGATAGGGAAATTTATAAGCATGCACTTAATAATTTCCAAAGATAACATTAACTGGGATGTTACTTGATATTTTATTGGACATTTATTGAATTATATTTTCCTACTTGTCCCTGAATGCATTCAACTGTAAAGATTGAGGTTGTAAAAATCATACTTTGGTTCCATTATTCTAAGTCCCAGACACCCAAGAACTTTCTATTCAGTATATTTGAATAGCTTCTACAATTGCCCCTAAACTGGATATATACTGAAGTGAAGGGCACTTTGGACTAAGGGTTATTTTGGCTGAAGACAATTGAAAACCAGCAGATGCAGGAAGAGTTCTTTTGCCTTCATTTATTCATGTAAACATTAGGTATAAATTTTCTTTTTTTATAGTTTTACTTATCTTGGATATTTTATGTATTTACATTACAAATGTTATCCCCTTTCCTCCGGTCTCCCATAATTCCTCCCCTTCCCCCTGCTTCTATGAGAATACTCCCATTCCCACCCACCCACTCCAACCTAAATGACGTGACATTGCCCTATATTGGGGAAACAAGCCTTCACAGGACCAAGAGCTTTTCCTTCCATTGATGCTGGACAATGCCATCCTCTGCCACATATGTGTCTGGAGTCATGGGTCCCTCCATGTGTACTCATTGGTTGGTACTTTAGTCCCTGTGAGCTCTGGTGGATTTGGTTGGTTGATATTGCTGTTCTTCCTATGGTGTTGCAAACCCCTTCAGCTCCTTCAGTCTTTTCTCTAACTCCTTCATCAGGGTCTCCTTGTTCAGTCCAATGGTTAGCTGCAAACATCCTTATCTGTATCAGCAGACCTCTGGCAGAGACTCTCAGGGGACACCCATATCTGGCTCCTGCCATCAAGCACTTCTTGGCATCAGCAATAGTACCTGGGTTTGATGGCAGCATATGGGATGGATCCCCAGGTTGAGTAGTCTCTGGATGACTTTTCCTTCAGTCCCTCCTCTACTCTTTGTCCCTGTATTTCATCCCATGAGTATTTTGTTCTTCTTCTATGAAGGAGTGAAACATCTACATTTTAGTCTTCCTTCTTTTTGGGCTTCATATGAACTGTGAATTTTTGTTAGATATTCCAAGCCTTTGAGTTAATACCCACTTATCAGTGAGTTCATATCATGTGTATTCTTTTGTGACTGTGTTACATCACTCAAGATGATATTTTCCAGTTCCATCCATTTGCCCATGCATTTCATGTCATCATTGTTTTTAATAGTTGAGTAGTACTCCATTGTGTAAATGTACATTTTCTGTATCCATTCATCTGTTGAAGGACATCTGGGTTCTTTCCAGCTTCTAACTATTATAAATAAGGCTGCTATGAACATAGTGGAGCATGTGTCCTTGTTATATATTGGAGCATCTTTTGGGTGTATGCCTAGGAGTGGTATAGCTGAGTCCTCAGGTAAAACTATGTCCAATTTTCTGAGGCTTTGCCAGACTGATTTCCAGAGTGCTTGTACCAGCTTTCAATCCCACCAGCAATGGAAGAATGTTCCTCTTTCTCTATATCCTCACCAGTATCTGCTGTCACCTGAGTTTTTGATCTTAGCCATTATGACTGGTATGAGGTGGTATCTCGCCATTTTGCATCTCCCTTATGACTAAGGATGTTGAACATTTCTTTAAGTGCTTCTCAGTCACTCGGTACTCCTCAGTTAAGAATTATTTGTTTAGCTCTGCACCCCATTTTTTAATTGGATTATTTGATTCTCTAAAGTCTAACTTCTTGAGTTCTATGTATATATTCAATATTAGCCCTCTATTGGATGTAGGATTGGTAAACACCTTTTTCTAATCTGTTTGTTATTGTTTTGTCCTACTGACAGTGTCCTTTGCCTTACAGAAGCTTCGCAATTTTATGAGGTCCCATTTGAGATCGTCAATCTTAAATCATAAGTCATTAGTGTTCTGTTCAGGAAATTTTCACCTGTGCCCATGTGTTCCAGGCTCTTACCCACTTCTTCTTCCATTAGTTTCAGTGTATCTGGTTTTATGTGGAGGTCTTTGATTCACTGGGACTTGAGCTTTGTACAAGGAGATAAGAAAGGATTGATTTGCATACTTCTACATGCTGACTTCCAATTCACGATTCCAATTCTAGCACCATTTGTTGAAAATGCTGTCTTTTTTCCCATTGGATAATTTTTCAATTGGATCCTTTGTCAAAGATCAAGTGACCATAAGTGTGTGAGTTCATTTCTGGGTCTTCAGTTCTATTCCATTGATCTACCTGCCTGTCTCTGTACCAATACCAATTTTTATCAGGATTGCACTGTAATACAGCTTGAGATCAGGGATGGTGATTCTCCCAGAAGTTATTTTATTGTTGAGAATACTTTTTACTTTCCTGGGTTTTTTGCTTTCCTAAATGAATATGCAAATTGCTCTTCCCAACTCTATGAAGAATTGAGTTGGTATTTTAATTGGGATTACAATACCAATTGTAGATTGCTTTCGGCAAGATGACCATTTTTTAGAAACAATAAGAACTATACAAAGAATAGACAAAACCAGGAGCTGGCTCTTTGAGAAAATCAAAAACATAGATAAACCCTTAGCCAGCCTAACCAGAGGGCAGTGAGACAGTATCCAAATCAACAAAATCAGTAATGAAAAGGGAGATATAACAACAGACACTGAGGAAATTCAAGAAGTTATCAAATCCTACTACAAAAGTCTATACTCAACAAAACTGGAAAATCTGGATGAAATGAACAATTTTCTAGACAGATACCAGGTACCAAAGTTAAATCAGGATCAGATAAACCATCTAAACAGTCACATGACTTCTAAAGTAATAGAAGCAGTTATTAAAAGTCTCAGGGTTGGGGATTTAGCTCAGTGGTAGAGTGCTTGCCTAGCCTGGGTTCGGTCCTCAACTTCGGAAAAAAAAAAAAAAGAAAAAAAAAAAAAGAAAAGTCTCTCAACCAAAAAAAAAAAAAAAAAAAAAAAAAGCCCAGGACCAGATGGAATTCTATTAGACCTTCAAAGAAGACTTAATACCAATACTCTTCAAACTATTCCACAAAACAGAACCAGAAGGAACACTATCCAATTAGTTCTTTGAAGTCACAACTATGCTTATACATAAACCATACAAAGACCCTACAAAGAAAGAGAAAGTCAGATGAATTTCCCTCATGAATATTGATGCAAAAAATACTCATCCAAATTCTTACAAACTGAATCCAAGAACACATTCACCTTGATCAAGTAAGCTTCATCCCAGGGATGCAAGAATGGTTCAATATGTAGAAATCCATCAAAGTAATCCACTATATAAACAAACTCAAAGGAAAAAAAACACGTTAGATGTTGAGAAAGCATTTGACAATGTGCAACACCCCTTCATGATATAAGTCTTGGAAAGATCAGGAATTCAAGGTCCATACCTAAACCTAGTACAAGCAATATACAGCGAACCAATACCCAACATCAAACTAAATAGAGAGAAACTTGAAGCAATACCACTAAAATCAGGGACTACAGAAGGCTGGCCGCTCTCTCCCTACCTATTCATTATAGTACTTGAAGTCCTAACCTGAGCAATTAGACAACAAAAAGAGGTCAAAGGGATACAAATTGGAAAGGAAGAAATCAAAATATCACTATTTACAGATGATATGATATTAAGTGACCGCAAAAGTTCCCCCACAGAACTCTTACAGCTGATAAAAACAACTTTAGCAAAGTTGGATAGATATAAAATTAACTCAAGCAAATCAGTAGCCTTCCTCTACTCAAAGGATAACCAGGCTGAGAATGAAATTAGGGAAACAAAACCCTTCACAATAGTCACAAATAATATAAAATACCTTGGTGTGACTCTAACCAAGGGAGTGAAGATTTATATGACAAGAACTTCAAGTCTCTGAAGGAAGAAATTGAAGAAGATCACAGAAGATGGAAAGATATCCCATGCTTGTGGTATAAATTTTCTTTGGAGAAAGAGCCTTTCCTGATCTTCCATAACAGAGAAAAAAAGTCTCATTATTTTGATGGAAACAGGAATCATCATCAGGAGGAGTGTGTGTAAGTTGATGTTACTGAGAGAATCTGTCCTTCAAGGACTGAATTGTCACATATTGTATTGCCACATTAGCACAGTCTGTAACTGATAATATTTGAAGCTCCAGTTCTCTTTACTTTGTTAAAAGGGTCATACAATGCTGAGTCTAATCACTCTTTAAATTTCACTTTCTTTACTGTCAAAACTATTAATAAAATAGATGCATCTTCTGTGGTTTTGTGTATTGTTAAGTAAATTAGCACTCTTAAATTTTTTGAAATTTAGAGAGCAGAGAAAAATTTTCTTTCCTGACAAATGCATTTCTTAACTTAATGAGATTTTAAAAGACACTCAAAAAGTCATGTTCTAGAAGATAGACTATACCATAGACAGAGTAAATCAAATAGTGTAAACAAACAAACAAACAGGCCAACAAAACAGCAAAACCTTTCACCTGCACCAACTGCATACTTAGAGATGTTTTCATAGTAGCAGGGAGAATTTTTGGTGAACTTGTTTATCCTCTCTTTTCCTCTGCAAGAGGTGAAGATCAGGTGCATGATATTCAGGCTCTATTGTCAAGAGAGATACAAGGAGATAAAGAAAAACCTAAGTATGGAGGTAAGCTTCATTTGAAAACAAGTTCAATGGGTTGAACAATTAGACTCCAGGAACTGTGTTGTCTCTGATGTAAGTAGAGAAAGGGTCTCTAAGCATGGATGGATATCAGAATCCAGTGCAATGAGTGGAAGAGTGATACAACATGAACAGGGCAGTGCTTTCTACAACTAGAGTAAGTCGATTTAGGAGCCTACAGAGAAGAGAAGCTTAAAGTATGGAAGAGAATTCAGTGAGTAAATCAAGGGTGATTTTAAACTCTTGGACCACAAAGTCATTGCAAGAATTTAACGCATTTGGAGGGATGGTGTGCTGGAGTTTGCTTTAGATATAGAAAATGGATAAAGTAAGAAACTAGCTGTGACAATAGACAGGAGTAGCTTCCACTTAGAAAAACATTGAATCCATGGAGTTGGCTGTGCATAGAAAGTATGAGGGTTTTTTTTTTGACCTTGCTGGAAAAGTGGTCCCTACTGATAGAAGCATCTGGAAGATTGCATAGTCTCTGACACAGAGAACCTCTTGTTATCTCTGGAGTCTTAGGTTCTAGCAACCATTCCTAAACGAATACCTTCAAACCAGGATAGCGGGTGTAATATCCTCAGAAACTGGGACCACAAATGAACTTCAGAAGAGAAATGTTGCAAACACACACCATGTTGGAGAGCTCTATTATTATGACATCACAGGTTACCAATAAAAATTGAGCATCTTATTAGCCTACTAACTGTGTTCTTAGGTATTACAAACCAGTTAAAGAAAAGGCAAAAGGAAGAGTAGAGGACTTCTTTATGAGTGTACTAAAATGAGAATAATGAAGAAGATCACACATGGGAAAAGAAGCCAATACTAAGGAGGGCATGTCTGCAGAACATACAGAGTAGAATTATCTCATCATGTAAATGTCAATTGATCTGAACTATAGCTCAGTAGAGTTCATCTGAAGTATAATACAAAGATAAAACTATAATGCATATACGTTTTCATTTATCACCAACCGTTGGCAGTAATATTAGTAGCCCCAATGATTATAAAGGTTTTGCCATCTGCTTATTTTATGCACCTTGGAAACAACATCTAACGGAATATTTTTGTTAACATTATTCAAAAATATTCCTACTGCTTAGAAAAACTTTAGTGAAGCACGAAAGCAAATTATTCAAAATATAGAGTTGCAGACTGAAACCTGCCAGCCTTGCTACATGCTTTTGGTCAGAGTAACAGACTATGAAGTATAATAACATCACTGCACTCCGCGATCCTGGGTTTGCATTTCATGAATCCTTCCTTTAGCTCTCATTTACAAGATTCTGAAGTTTCCATATTGATTTCTTGGTAGGGTTCCCTTGAGATATCATCATCTGCAAGCATGCAGTTCACTTGAGGACAGTCAATAATCTATTCTGATCCTGATCAAATCACCTGACGTTTCTGTGATCATGTATCCTCCCACGCCAGAAGCAATCAGGCAGAGAATTATGAGGACATTGAAAGATTAGCCTCATCAGTTACCTGCTGTGGCCATTGGCTTTCTGTATATTCATAAGGAAGAAAGAGTCTGCTGATTGCCATTTAAATTACATGAAGATATATTTGTATTTTGGAACATCAAAGCATTTAAAGGTTGTATAAAACTAAAACACATTAAAGAAGACAGAGATGATTTATCAAATATTTTCCGAGAGACCGAAGTATATACAAGTTGCACTGTGAAGAAGATATAGGCATTTTGTGCATAGTCATTCTCAATTTGAAACACAATGTAATCCAACCAATATTAATTGAGCACTGACTATGGTCAAAGTTCTGTAATAGCAAAATGATGAATAGTTAATCTTCTCATCTAAATTCAAGCTTACATTATAAATGACATAATCCAAAGCCAACTACCATATACAATGAAAAAAGAGCCACGCAACTTCCAACCTTGAAAATATTAAAACTAGAACATAAGAAGAGGAAGAATGTCCAACCACTGTGGTTCTGAGTTTCTGCCTCGGAGGTGGGAGTATCAGAACGTCTTTCAGGAAGGTGAAAGGCAGGAGTACTGGGCTACTTTTATTTCTACCCGCTGGGCTGCCAGGCTTGTGGATGTCAACATGCATGGGGAGGCAAAATACAGTCTAAGATAGGGGTCCCAGTCCGTATTTTTCTGGGTGAGAAATGTTGGGGGCTGGGATAGAGGCCTTGGTTCTAAACCTCCTGGGTACCCAGACACTGCTGGGAACCTTGAGGAGTTGAGAATGAGGGTTCCCATCCTGCTATGTACCCAGATGCTGATGGGGACTTGGAGTGGTTGGGGTCAGGGCCCACAGGCCTATGAAGAACCTGGGGCAGGAGAATCCGACTTAGCTATGAATGAATGCTAGGAGTGCAGAGGGCTGGATGAGAGGCCCTCTGTGGAAGTCTTAGGTGCAGATCTGTATGAAGACACTCCCTCCATGCTGATCTCTGATGAAAGAGACAATCCTTGCTTGTCCAAACTGCTTCATTCTTGGCACATGATGATGCATACGACTTAATCAGGGTGAACCAGAGATTAAATATTTTGCTGAAAGGGATGCCTAGGATAGCATGCTCATTGGCTAAACCCTCAGAGCCCCTAGATACTTCATTAGCAAGAACAACTCTAGTTTCTATGATAGGAGACTGGTAATCATGGTCTTTTTATTGGGGTGTCCTGGTCACATGCTCCAGGATAGGAATCTGGTCAGGAGCTAGCCCAAACTCCTGCTGTTCTCAATTATGAATTTTATTGGGATTATGGACTTTGCTTACCAGTTCTTCTATTTGATGGCACAGTCCAATGTCCCCCCAAAACAGGTTTCTCAAAAATTTGAAACCCTGAGTGGCAGTTATGATGACATAAGAAAGAGGGTTGGAGATTTGAAGGTCCTCTCACATCTTGTAACACACATCATTTTAGTGCATGGCCACAGTTTCTTTATGTTCTACAGCTCTGGCCAAGAATTCTCTTTTGGCTAATGGATCATGGGAGATGACGCTCTTGAGTATAACCCCAAAAGGACCAATGGAGACTTCAGTTCTCAGGTAAGATGACACCAACATGTGGAGGTACCCAGTAAGACTGGACTTCAGTTATCAAGATTAATTGGTGCACACTAATAAATACTACATTGGCTTTTTTTCCTGTTTCAGCCTTTCCTATCAGATAATATGTATTTCCTGGCATCACTTCTTAAATAACATACTTGGGCTGATGTCCAACCAAAAACAATGAGCAATCACAATGCTCCAAATGTAACAAATTAGGCAGTGTACTTAAAAATTAGAGGAGATGTAATAACGTAAAGGAGAAATATTCTCCATAGGTGCATGTACCCAAACACTTGGTCTCCAGTTGGTGGCACTGCCAGAGGAGATCATGGAACTTTGAGGGCATAAATCCTTGCTACAGGGAGCATATCACCAGGGGTATGCATTGCAACCTCCCTTTACTTCTAGCATAGAGTCTCTTGCTTTTCTGTGTATTGAAGAAGTGATCTCTCAGATTTCCACTTTTGACTGCTTGCTGCTATGACTACCCATCACTAATGTACTCTCTCCCTGGAACTATAAACCAAAGACAAATCCTTTCTCTAGTAGTTGGGTTTGTGCATGGTGTTTTATCACAGAGTAAAGCAAAGTAACTAATACAAAAGTGGGTAACAGAGAGTGGGTTTTTTACTGTGAAGAACCTGACCATATTGTTTTTTGGAGGAATATGGAAGACTTTGAAATTTGATTTAATGCTATAAGTAGACCTTAATAGGATGCTCTGTAGGAGGTGAAAGGTTTTAAGGGGAAGCAAGAACTTTATTAGCAACTGTGCTAAATTCCATTCATGGGTTATTTGGTTAAAAAAAATCCATCTTACTTCTGCCTGTGTCCTGAGAACTTGCCTGAGGCTAAATTACTTGTAACTTTAATTTTTTTCAAATCCTGTTTTTAATGATGGTTTTTAAATGTTTTAGCCTCCCTTGTACCCCACCACCCACCAGAGGTAGTGGAAAAGAAAGGATATGGAGGAAATGAACCTATTTAGGAAGGTTCTTTGTAACAACTCTGTGTTGTCTGGAAATCATTTCATCATCAGTTCATTTCACAGGTTAGCAGGCAGTGGCAGCTTGATCCACTTGCAAACACTTCACAGCAATCCAGTTCAGTAGAGTCAGATTAACAACAGCAGTGATACGACTTAGCAGAGACAGACAGGCCTCAGTCTTAACTTGAGTCAGCAGGAGGGACCAGCAGGAATACAACATGTTCTCGACTGTACCTTTCTCAGGGAAATGATGATCAGTGAGACCCACAAGCATTGCATAGCTAACTGTACCAGCCAAGTTCAGCCTCTGTCACTGTCTGTCAAGTCCTATTTATACCCTCCAAATATCACATGTCCTCCACATGCCTTGATTTAACATATGTCTTGTCTCAGCATGTGCATCCAATCAGCCTGAGTCTGCCAAGTCTTGACAAATGGAGCTCAACTACACAATATAAGGCAGACCAATATACATGTGTTAGTAAAGAGTCCTTCATCATATGTCCTTTCACATGCTTGCTTTAGCAGAACATCCTCTTTCCTGTGTCTCCTTCAGTTAAACATTCCTTCTTGAGTCTGCCTTAGCCTTTCACACCTGTGTCCACTTAAATGAAATGTTCCTTCACATGTTTGCCCCAATAAAACACCATCCGACCGACTTTCCAAAAAAAACCTGTAAGTGTCCATGTTAATACCAATCTTTGTAATTTAGTTTATGTAATTTAATATTAGTGTAAAAATACAAATGACTAATTTCTTTGGCACAGAAAATCTTAAGGCAACATAATGTTGAGTATGTGAAATAGTTGTAATTGATTTGCATTTATGCAGATGTACAATGGGAAAAAGAGCAAATGGGGAAAAGAAAAACAAAATATATGGTTTTGAGAGAAAGAGAACTATAAGAAACTTAATTTTACAGAAAAGTCATATGTTGAAAGAGATGTTTTAGATGTTAATGAGAATTAGCACCACTAAGGAGTGGCCATCTGTGTTTCCCTAGAACGATGGAAAGGGTGGGTAGCATTAGGGCACCAGCCCACCCCAATAAGCTTCCAACTTATGAAAGGAGAAAGCCTAGAATATTTCTTGGTTTTAGAAAACAATTGCTTCAACATACAGAAGCTATTGCCCCTGCTATTCAGGAGTGTAGCTGGCACATAAACTTAGTGGTATCTCTTACATGGTACTAGCTTTGGGGGAATGAAAGCATGAAAGATTGACAGTTTCAGAGACCCACTGCAGCCAGGCAACCTATGCTGTGAGAGACCCTTGCATTAATCTGTGAAAGGGAAGACTGGGTGATGGTGGAGACCACATAGTGTTGGAATTGCCCGAGCTGTGAGACATCTGCTGAGTCAAGCTTTATACAGGGAGTGGGATCAGCCAGGGAGAGAGATTATGTTGTAGGCAGCAAAGCCAAAGAAGTGGAGCTCTTTAAGTCCATTAAATCTAAAGCCCCATACACTGATTGTAAAGCTATGGGATTTGTTATTTGCCCTGATGGATTTTGGGACTTGTTTTGGTTCAAGTATTTCCTTGCTCTTCTCCAATTCTCCACCTTGTGTATGTGTGTGTGTGTGTGTGTGTGTGTGTGTGTGTGTGTGTGTGTGTGTGTGTGTGTAAAGGGGCCACCATAAAGATATTGTTTTGAGTTTCAGAAGATAGTTTGGACTTGGATAGACAGTGCTGAGACTGTTTGAGATGATAGTGGCTTTTAAAGTTGAGCTGAGTATACTTTTACAGGGATATGGTCATGATTATGATATTGAAACCAGGGAGTGGAATGTGGTGATTAGAATGAGAAATATTCCCCATAATTTCATGTATCTAATCACTTGGGTCCCAGTTAGTGGTGTTGTTTATATAGGATATGGAACTTCTAGGATGTGAAGCCTATTTGGAGAGAAGTACATCCTAGGGGTTAGGCTTTGAGAGTTTATTGCCTCACAGTACTTCCCGTTGGCTTCCTGTGTGAAGATGTGATCTCTCAGTTTCCTGCTCTGATGTCTCCGTCTGGAACCAAATGACAAAGCAAACCATCTTTTCCACATTTCACTTGGTCATGATGTTTTATAAGAGCAATAGAAAAGTAATTAACACTGCATGTATAAGACAAATAACAGGAGTGAAGAAAGGTATTGTTCTTTTGTTTTATGTGAGAAATTCTATGAAGCACTACAATTTTAATTCTACTGATCAGAAAAACCTCCACAAATTTTGTACTATTAGAAAGCAAAATCATAGGGGTAAACTAAGTTATAGATGGTCATATGCCTATTATTGGATGAGGATTCACTGTACCTGTCTTCAGACACACCAGAAGAAGGCATCAGATCTCATTACAGATGGTTGTGAGCCACCATGTGGTTGCTGGGAATTGAACTCAGGACCTCTGGAAGAGCAGCCAGTGCTCTTAACTGCTGAGCCATCTCTCCAGTCCCTGGACGAGGATTCAAGTCTTTTTCTCTGACATGCAGGAAGAACTTTGACATGTAATGTTTCGCTGTGTCTCCTGTGGAAGTTTTTAGGGGTATTATATATCCCAAATGGAGAGTTCTTCCTCCCTGGGGTGTGTTCTTGAGACAGCCAAGGTACAACACAGGAAAGATTTTATGGGTTGGTAAATGGGAGGAAGAGAATCTTGATGCAGTGTTCAACGTTTGGTCTGAATGATTTAGAAGAACTCAGACTGGTCACCCAAGACTGAGTGGGACCCAAGACTAAGGCCTTAAATAATCAGACACATCTCAATTAGAGTCCCAACCCCTTACTGCTGCTTCTGAGTTATTGAATGAGCTACCTGTTTCCTGAGTTTCTTGGTTTTTATTGAACAATACATGATATTTTTGGTCAGCTGTAAAAATGAGCAAAATGAATAACTTTAAAAGACTTCCCCTGACATATTCTGAATACATTAGCTGGTGCCTAGGATACCTGTACATATAGGGTGGGTTTTGATTTTTTTTAAAAGATAAAGCCTAATTTTGTAGCTAAGGTTATCCTTGGATCCATTTGTGGCCAAAATTAATCTCAAATGCAGATCCTTCTGCTCTAGGTTCTATACTTGCGGTTGGAAACAGATTTAATTCTCATTTTAAATCTCATAAATGTGGCCCCTTCCAAAAGCTCAAGTTTACAAAGTGTGCTGTTCCTTTATTGATGATTGGTATCACAGACTGAGTCTCCCTAGCCTCAAAATCTGATATGTGTAATACTGCAAACAGGAAGTTCTTTGAGTCCTGATGTCATAAAGCATGGTCAAGGTACAGGCGAGGAGCTGAAGACATACTTGGCCAAATCTGTAACTCCACTACCAAGGGGAGTGCAGAGGGGGGATCACTAGGACGATCTGGTCACCATCCTTGTCCCAGGAATAGTGAGAGACCCTGTCTCAAAGGAAAAAGATGGAAAGCAATGAAACAGAGCAACTAAAATCTTCCTCCATGTGCATGTACACCACAGATATATATCTTCCCATCCCATTCACACACAAATGGATGAACCAAACTACCTTATGAAATTACCTTCAAGTTATGTGTATAGGGCATATACGATACAGAAATGAATTTCCTATTTAGGCTAGGGTCCATTCATTATATAATGGATGTAGACCATTCATTATGTAGAAAAATATACTCCAGAATATGATAATAAATTTCGAGTAAAGAGACACTCATCATGTACACATGATGAACATAGATGTACATTCTCAGTCTTCAGAAAACCTGTTTTGGGTTCATAAGACCACTAGCCAGAAGTTTAGTAATGTAGCCACACCAGGAACACTAGCACCTGTGAACAAAACCACACTTTGTTCATACCCTGAAAAGTATACTAATGGAAACCCAGCAAGTTGAGTTTCTGGGCACTGGGCAGAATTTGGCTTCCCCAAGAGCATGAAGAAATCAGACAAGGCATGCTTCACTAAAGAGAACTCATAGTCCATGGATTCTGGAAGGCAAATTAGAATAACTTGGGTTTTTATCAAAAATGATATTTTATATTATGTATTCTATAATTAATTAACACAACACCTTTCTTAGGTAGAACTTGAGACATAGGATTCCTTCAAATATCCACCCATAAGCTGTGGACACTTTCTACTAGAAAAGAATTTGATTAGTGCCAAAGGTGTTTTGCAGGTAATCTCAGCCAATGGCTGTCCTTGAGAGACTGCAGATAAATGCAAGCCACATTTTCTTGCCTCTGCATCAGTATCTTATAGTTTTACCAGAGAGGAGGGGGATGGGAGGGAGGGAGGGAAGAAGGGGGGAAAGGGGGAGAGGGAGAGGGAGAGGGAGAGGGAGAGGAGAGGGAGAGGGAGGGCATGCATGCACTGTTGAGAAAGGATGTGATATTGTTCTAAGGAAGCAGGGAGGTGGAACATGAGTCCTGCTGTAGAAAGGAGTGGTGACCCAGAAATAAGAAGATGGCATTCATGAAGGAGGGTGCACCATGAACAAGAGTGAAAAGCTAGAAATGATTTAGGGATGACACTGAGAAAAAAAATTAGCCTAGGAGGAATGTGATCGACCCAACATCATACCAACCTGTTATGGACCCAACTACAGTGAGGCAACAGGACCATAACTCATATACTGGAGTCCAGACTTATAGTTCCTAGAAGGTAGGGTTTGGTCTCTGAAATGTTGGGGTTAGCCATTTCATCTCCCTATCTGACTTTTTCCTAGTTTCCTTTCCTTAGTGAGAGGAAAATCAAACTTCAACATGGTCTCTACAGCTTGTGTGTCTTGTACCTTCCTACTGCTTTACCTAGCTCTCTTCACTGATGCTTTTATCCAAGCATCTTACCCAGGAATCTTTTGTCAGCTGGGCCTTTAGCCATGCATCCTCTCCAGATCTATACATGGCTTTTGCTTGTTCCAGAAAGCCTTTCTCTCTACTTCTCTCCATTTGTGGAGATGGCTGATGTTCCTTTTCAGATTGTAGACCAGGAAGATTTTCTAAAGCAGGGAACTCTTTCATGCCTAAAGTTAACCCCTAAATTAGATGCTCAACAAGCGTTCTGTTTCTTGGATTCGTGAGACTAAACTGGTTGTGCCCACCATGGGACAAGGCAACTACTGTACACTGCACTGGTTTACAGCCAAGTGGACTAATTGGTGAAGGGAAAGCAAGCAGTTTGCTCAGAGGGCTTTGTCTCAGATTGCTATCCATCGTATCATTATTACAAATTTGAGGAAAAGTAATCGCTTGTTTTATTTAAGAACGTCCTTTTCCTCTTCAGCCATTAACCTTGTTTTTGGAATGATTATTAGTGTACTGGGACAGCAGTTCTACATCCACCCTTATCTTTATTCCATGAAGTCTTGGTGCTTTAAAACTGCAATCAGGAGGGAAACACTCCAATTTTGTGGTTCAGTTCACCTTTCAGTTTCTCTCATATCTCCTTTATTTTGAACATTGTAAATGGTTTGAAGAATATGTACTTTTTTGCATTTATATTGCTCTTATCAACAGAGCTATAAGATCTTTTAGAAAACATGTATTAGTGGTTATAAATAGCTTTCTGAGATACAAGAATGTGTGCCTATGAAGGCCCTTAAGACAAAGGTGTCCATGAGTTCACTGAATAGCAGCATGAATCTCCAAAATCATCAGATTGACTAAAGTGAAAGCCTACAGGAAGCACCACTGTTCCAAATCTAACAACAGCACCTCCATGACAGATACATGGATTTGGAAAGGTCTTCTTTTAAAATCCTGAGTATCTGAAACACTTGCAAATGGAGAAGGGCAAGACAACACTGATCTTGCTGTTTGTAACTTCTTCCAATATTCAACTGACTCACAAACCCAGCCTCTTTCCAGATAAGTACCTATAAAGCTTAGATTTCTCTAAAACCTCAAGTATGTGCTATACCCTGGGGAGTCTGATGTGCAGTAATTTGCTTATTTTCACTGCAAAAAAATACTTTCTAATTTCTAGTAGAATATTTTCTTTGACCCCTGTGTTCTCTCAAAAGGGAATATTTGGTTTTCAACTATTTGCTGGTTTCCTGGTTACCTTTTGAATGAAACTGATTTCACCTTGAATTCACCTGTGATAAGAGAGTTCCTCTCTGCTGGGTGCCACTCCTTTGGAATTTCTGAAGATTGGCAGCAGTGTTCATATACAAAGACTGGTATTACTTTCTAACTGAGACAGTGTTTTTATATAGAGTGAAATCTGGCCTCCAACTCCCTCCTCATGTATCCCTAGTTGGCCTTAAACTTGTAATCCTTTTGCTTCAGCCTTCCCATTGTAGCTTACAGAAATTTCTGCATGCCTAGTTTTTTAAATGTAACAGTCTTTGTAAATGCTTAATCTAAAAAGTATAGTCTTTACACGTGTGTATTCATATATCAGATCAAATTTGATCTGACATAGGAATGCACACATATCAATTAGCTAATCAATAATTAATACACTCAGATCTATCAATGCTCCTGTAAGTAACTCTGGTCCACTAAATGAATTTTTATTTATTTTATTTTTTTAAAAATATATGCTGTGTTTTTTTCTGTATGGAACAAACAGAAATAAATTCCCCTGGAAAATGATGCAACAATAAATATTAAAAATGATTATTTCCTATACATAGGAGAACAAGGCCATATTCAACTTAGCTTGGGTTATGGAATGAGACTATGATTCAAAAAAATCAAACCATACCAATCAAAAGCAAAACATGAAAGAGTGGCCATAGTTTCAGGAAAACTTGCTATTGTAATTAATCACCACAACAGGCATCTCTTTTTTTTTTTTTTTTTTATTAACTTGAGTATTTCTTATATACATTTGAGTGTTATTCCCTTTCCGGTTTCGGGCAAACATCCCCTTCCCCTCCCTTCCTTATGGGTGTTCCCCTCCCCACCCTCCCCCATTGCCGCCCTCCCCCAACAGTCTAGTTCACTGGGGTTCAGTCTTAGCAGGACCCAGGACTTCCCTTCCACTGGTGCTCTTACTAGGATATTCATTGCTACCTATGAGGTCAGAGTCCAGGGTCAGTCCATGTATAGTCTTTGGGTAGTGGCTTAGTCCCTGGAAAGCTCTGGTTGCTTGGCATTGTTGTACATATGGGGTCTCAGCCCCTTCAAGCTCTTCAGTTCTTTCTCTGATTCCTTCAGTCCTACTCTCAGTTCAATGGTTTGCTGCTGGCATTCGCCTCTGTATTTGCTGTATTCTGGCTGTGTCTCTCAGGGCGATCTGCATTCACATTTTGATCATCCGTCTTGAGTTTCATTTGTTCTAGGCATCTAGGGTAATTCAAGCATTTGGGCTAATAGCCACTTATCAATGAGTACATACCATGTATGTCTTTCTGTGATTGGGTTAGCTCACTCAGGATGATATTTTCAGTTCAACCATTTGCCTCTAATTTCATAAAGTCGTTGTTTTTGATAGCTGAGTAATATTCCATTGTGTAGATGTACACATTTTCTGTATCCATTCCTCTGTTGAAGGGCATCTGGGTTCTTTCCAGCTTCTGGCTATTATAAATAAAGGCTGCAATGAACATAGTGGACACGTGTCTTTTTTTATATGTTGGGGCATCTTTTGGGTATATGCCCAGGAGAGGTATAGCTGGATCCTCAGGCAGTTCAATGTCAATTTTCTGAGGAACCTCAGACTGATTTCAGAATGGTTGTACCAGTCTGCAATCCACCAACAATGGAGGAGTGTTCCTCTTTCTCCACATCCTCGCCAGCATTTGCTGTCACCTGAGTTTTGATCTTAGCCATTCTCAGTGGTGTGAGGTGAAATCTCAGGGTTGTTTTGATTTGCATTTCACAACAGGCATCTCTTGATCGCCATTCTCTTTTTGAAAAAGATTAATTTTTATGTGTATTTGCATATGTCAGTGTGAGTGTATGCCACTTGTGTGTGGGTGCCTGTAGAGGACAGAAGAGAATTTCAGATCCCTTGGAACTTGGGATATAGGCAGTTGTGAGCCCCCTGATGCAGTTGCTAAGAACAGAACTTGGGTCCTGTGGAAGACATAGAGCGTTCTCAACTGCTGAGTGGTAGCTCCAAGCCCTGATTGATTGATTGATTGATTGATTGATTGATTTCCTTCCTACCTTCTTCGTTTCTTTCCTTCTTCGCTTCTTTCTTTCTTGGAGAGAGGTAGTGAGAAAGTCATTCAACCTTCTAGGTAGCATATCGTTTGTCTGATCCACTCTTACAGTCTCCGTCTTTTAATGAGAACACTTGACACGCTCGTGCTAATGTGTTTGTTCAGCTTTGTTCTTGCTGCACCTTTATGATCATTCTAGATTTGTTCTTTCCTATCATGTTTTCTACTTCTTTCACTTTATTGATTGTTAATCAGATACGCTTTTGTAATCTATTTAGTAACTACACTCAAAATTATAATTCCCGTCCTCGGCTTTTCCTAGTCACCTGTAATGTAGTGCCTTAAACCTTCTCTACAGTAGAATATTAAGACATTCAATTTCATTCACTCTCTTTCCTCATCTTATTTCACTCCTGATATATATTTTAATTCTTTGTGTATTTTAAGCCCAAAATGTCATTGTTATTGTGTTATAAAGTCAATGTCACCTTTGGTTTGCCTCATGTATTTACCCATTCAGCATTCCTTATTTCCTGAAGTTTCATGCCTCCAACTGTAGCAATTTACCTTTCAGTGTCTTGCACTCTTCCAGTCTTATCCTGCTAGAAAATATTTTGATAAAAAAGCACTTATATTACTTTTTATTGCATTCAAATCCTCTTTCCTTTAAGTATACACGCACAAGAACTTGCAAAAAAAAAAGTAGTATAATGCTTTTTTTCTTCTTATTTTCCTAATGATTACATGTTATATAATTGAGATAGGCAAAATTCCAAAGCTGGTACCCAAGATCCTGCACCATGAATATTCAGTGAGTGTTAACTTGAGTTCTTCTATTAAGGAACTGGGTAGAAATCATCAAGGTCATGGAGCTTAAAGTAATAAGAAAAATCTTTGGTTGTCCAAGTGGACTTGATGACTAGTCCACTAGATAAAAGGCTTGTTTGTAATTTGAAGCAGATAAGTGGTGTAATAGTGAAGCAGAGTGTAGATTATGAGGTAGGGTTTGTTCTGACACATGCCTGTGACTGCAGGGTATAGGAGACATGTGTCCTGTGTAATAGACATTTTCTTGATGTATCATAAGTGAGGGAAATAAGGCGGCCTATGATTAAAGTTGTTCTTTATTTCACTTGTAAAGTCAAATGAAGTTATTACCTTCACTTGACACTGTCAGTAGAACCACACTATCATATCCCGATAATGGAACACCTATAAGGAGGGAAGACATAGCCTTTTCATTCTGTCTTCAGAAGAGTCCTCTTGGCAGTAGATACAGTTACAGATTACATGGTTTTATGTATTCGATTGGATTTTTAGGTAACTAAGGTTCTGGAATAATAGGATTCCTAGACTCAGTATTTCTTAAATTATCAAGTCATCTGGGATTCATGCAAATAAGCAAACTCATAATTACTTCACAGATTTTTCTTTGAAGTCAAAACAAAAGCTTTAGACAACAGATTCAGTTGCAGCTACCTATCACCCTCCTCCTTCTAAGGATCCTTTTAGATTTGTTCCCGTATGGAGTCCCAGTTGGTAGAAAACCGAGTCACTTGATGCTGCTAAATATTGGCAGATTAGTGATTTGGGATGTGTATTTTGGAATTGAACAGAACTTGTATTGATTTTGAGCTCTGTTTCACTTAGCCATTTACTTGGTCTTTCAAATCCATTTCTTTATTACAAATGGATTACCTTATACAATAGGTATTGCAGTAATTAAATTAGAGCATGAAACGATTGTCTTTAGCAAACTGATTTACACACTTTATCATTACATTATTATTGTAAAGAGAGAAACATTGACCTCACATAGAATGTATCTTATTCATTACTTCCCAAATATCACATAAAAATAGTCCACACAGACTGGTTTCTGTGAATTTTTATTGTCATGAAACCACTTTTACAAGTCAGCCCTAAGTCTATATTATAGAAATTTGATAGTCCATTAAAATCATTTGGAATAGATTAACAATATGGAAAAAATATTTGGCTATATACAGTCACTTGTATTCTTTTTTAATATAAATTATTTTTAAAAAGACATATTAAAGAAGGCATGACTGGGAACATACTTGTAGTCTCAGGATTTGGAAAGTAGAGACAGGAGTATATCAGAAATTCAAGGTCATCCTTGGCTTCATAGCAAATTTGAGGTTATCCTTGAATGCATGAGACCCTGCCTTTAAAACACAACAAACATGTTTTTAAAAGTCTAACAGACTCAGCAGACATATAGTAGCAACTTCAATAGTAGGTCAGAGGGATGTCTACAGAACCTAGGAGGCCTGATGCAGGAGGATCTTACATTTGAGACAAACCTGGGTACTAGTCATTTCAAGTATATCCTGGGTTAAACAAAAAGACCCCATTTTGTAAACAAAACAAAAATCAACTATCAAAATCAAAATAAATGCCCAAAGTGGGGACCTGAGTTTGCTTCTTTTTACCAAGTGGTGTCTGTACAACTCCAGGATAGTTATTTTTCTCACTCTCTAGAGTCCAGTTCCAATATAGGCACAATGGTGCTATTAACCCCCACCTCTTATGGTTGCTGAGCACACGAGAAAAGTCAATACATGTAAAATATACAGGAGAGTGCAGAATATCCAGTTAATATTGATTGCAAGTTAACTCTGATCACAGCAACTTTTAGGCTCTTTTTATGTGCCTACCAGGTAATAATTCCAGTGTTATCCAGGGGAAGTGTTGAGGAATGGTATGTTCTACTCTCCTCATGAAAAAGCAACCTTTGCAGTTGTTTCTTCTGTAGAGCTTGAGAGAATCTTGTCTCTCACTGTCCATTACTTGGATGTCTCCTTATTTGTTTTCCTTAGCAGAAGTAGATAACCTGTGGGAGAGCAAGGATACTGTGTCCACAGAGTCACGGGGGGGGCGGGGATTTGTTTTCATCCATCCCTTTGTGGTGAGATGCAAGGCTGACTTCAGGACTACACAGTATTTCCCACTGTTAGAGGAAAAACCCTCCAAGCAGAAGATGGAGAACTGACTCAGCATTCAACATGGGATTATTGGTTAATAATGTTTGAGTCAAGACTGGACTCTGTCCGGTCAGCAACTCTGAACATTCCAACTCTTTCACTGTCTTTTACAAAAACCTAACCGTAATCCACCTTAGGCCTTGGAAGAAGTTGTTTCCTCAACTTTTGGAGGAAATAAACATGTTTTACATAAAAAAGAACATGAGTGATGCTATATCGCCAAATATTTTCCATATTTTAAATCTGTTTCAAATGAGTTTTGAATGGTCTATCGAAGAATTATTTAAATATTAGCCTTCTCTCCTAGTTAAGCGAATACATCCCATTTTTTAAAACTCTGTTTTATTGAAGCGGAACTTCCTACAGCAAAGTGGAGGACCCATCTGAAAGGTGAGGTTAAGTGAGCTTGACAGCTCTGCAGTTTTTATAGCCAGCACCAATCAGTGTGAAGCACGTCGCCATCCTCCCAAAATGCGCTTAGACCCTTTGCAGTGGACAGCTGCATGCTCTCCCCAGCTGCTCACCCTACGGATTCCCTATCTGTCCGTACAGGTTTTATTTTCCTTCATAGACTCTCATGTAAATAGCATGTCACTTGCATTCTTGGTGTCTGAATGGTTTTACGAACTATGCCAATTTTACCATTTTCCAGGCCATCGTATACACAGGAAGTTTGGCTTCTTGTTTTACTCTCTTTTCTCTTTAATCCTGTAATCTATATTTACTACAATTTGTTTAGGCATCCACCTGTTGAAGACCAGGAACTTTGGTTGAGACTACCCTGACCAAGGCCACTGTAGGCATTTATATGCAAATCCTGGGTTGGGCACATCTGCGAGGAGGTGAGCATGCCATCATTACCACTTCCCGCCGTGGCTATAAAAGCCTTGTTTCTGTTTCTAAGATGCATTCTGCGCTCAGTCTCTGGAATATGACCCACGTCATCTGTTTGGCCACTGTGTTACTGGTTACCCAGGACACTGGGGTGTTGAAATATTTCAGGTGGCTGTTTTTAGCACTTTCTACACTTCCCTTCTCTCTGCCTGTGAGCTGACTAGAAATGAGCAAGCGTGGATAGAAATGCAAAGCATATACAGAATTTCTTTGAAGATCTGATCTAATGTCTTCCACGGGAAGATTCCTTCCCTCTGGTCTGTATTCAGATATAGTCCCTTTACAAGCTCTTACTTACTGACCTCCTGGTGTTTTCTTAGCCATTAGTCTTAGTGCTGAAGCTACTGGGAGAGGAGCCAAGAAGCAGCTGCTGCCGAGTGGAGCCACACATTTCAAACCTCCACAGCTTTTACCTTGACCTCTGAACTTGGGATCTCAGTCTATTGTCCACACGAGAGATGAAGCCTTCTCTAGATTATGGTGAAATTTCAACTTTTTTTCTGAAACTGGGGCTTTCCCTTCACTGATGTGTGTGTGTGTGTGTGTGTGTGTGTGTGTGTGTGTGTGTGTATGTGTGTGTGTCTATTATGTGCTTTCAAAATCAATTAAATTCTTTCACTTAAGCCCCACCATAGTGACAATTCTGAAATGCCTTTATAGTTAGTTAGTTAAACCCAAATAACAGTGTGCAGTTGGAAGCTATCCAGATCAGACTTTCAATAATGCAAGTGCCAAGAACCAAAGACAAGTAGATTAGTAGCATCCAGACCTTCAGCTCCACTTGGTGAGAAAGATTCTGAGAGTGAAAGAAAGACTTGCAGTAATGCGTGAGTCCATCAGCCACTGTTAGAGCAACACATGAAGGCCACAGAAGATACCCCACCAAACTGTGTCTTAAAAGGGTGACTAAGAGCCTAATTGATGTGAGAGTCAAATGAATATCATGGAACCACTTTAGGAGGAGGGAATTCCTTTCCATGTATGTTTCATTTTAATGGAATTCATCGAAGCTCTTCAAAATTTCCTATAAAATGACCACTAAAAAGCATGAAGTCTTAAAGGATTGAATCATCTTTTTAAAAGGAAGGGTGACACTCTTTCTTTTCCTCAACCACATGAGAGAAAGAATGTTCTGCTGTAAATTCCGATGTAATCTTAACTGTGGGGACTTTGATCTGAGGGAGGAGAGTGTCTTCCTAAAGAGTTCAAGCTGGTGTAAAGCTTCCAGAGCATGCAAGGCACTGAGGACTCAAGGTTCTCACAGGATGCAGTGGGATGAAGGTTCTTGGGACGAAGGTGCTGGACTGACGTGTTCAACAAGTCGGTTCCAGGGGCAAAGTGTATTCAGCCAGCCCATAGTCCTGTTCTCATTATGCAAGAATGTTGGCTTTGTTTTCTACTTTACTCTCCAGGCTTGACTTGATTTCACTTATATTTCACTACTTAAGAGTTGCTTCCTGTTTTACATAAGCAATGGGGCAGAGAGAGAGAGAGAGAGAGAGAGAGAGAGAGAGAGAGAGAGAGAGAGCACTCAGCCTGATGTTGGAAAAGATTGATTTTTCTCATTGTTATAGCTGGATCCCTTTCAATAATATCTAAATAGGGAGGTAGCCAAGTCTACTGAATGCTTCAACACACAGAATGCAGTTATGACAAATGCTTTGATATCCTTGTCCAGTTTTATCATCTATGCCATTTCTTGGTCAGTTTTTATGGGTAGATTGTGCTCCTCATTCTGTTGTTATTTTATGATTGCTTTGCGTGGTCTGGAATTTTTATTGTATGTTAGACATTACATGGTTTTCTATTATTCTTTAATTTCTGTGAATCTTAACCTCTGTTCTGGAATATGAGCTTGTTATTGGAAAACAATTGTTCCTTTCAAGGCTTGCTTTTCGGCTTTCTTAGGCAATACTAAAGTAGCCTTTAATCTAATTTTACCTGACTGCTTTACCTAATAGTCCAGGTTGGAGAGATGGCTCAGTAGATAAGAGCACATGTTTTGAGAACATGGTATCCAGGTTACTATCCCAGACCCATATACAAAACTGTGCATGGCTTCTTGGATCTGTAACCACCGTACTGTTGGGACATAGACAGGAGGATTGTTGAGACTTGCTGGCCACCAACCGAACTTAAGTACCAGTGAAAGACCCTGTCTCGAGGGACAAAGGCAGAGAATGAGAGAACAGAATACCAGTCTTCATCTAACCTCTGCGTGTGTATGGGTATACATAGCTGCACCCATATATACACATGCATACCCCTGCGCCTCCTCTCTCTCTTTCTCTCCCTCTCTCTCTCTCTCTCTCTCTCTCTCTCTCTCTCTCTCTCTCACACACACACACACACACACACACACACACACACAGAGAGAGAGAGAGAGAGAGAGAGAGAGAGAGAGAGAGACCTTTTTCTCCTACCCTGAGAAGTGAGAATACAAAATTGTGTATAATTGAGTATTTCCCAACTGGGGGTAGCTCCTTGCATTTTTACACTGATTAATACTTAGTTGTTTCTTTATCCAAGGAGGAACGTCTTTCCAGATACCTGGAAGTCTCTCTGTGTGCAGGATTTTCTACTCCAGGATCTTGGAATATAGTTTATATTGCCTTTGTCTCTCCTCATATCCATCTCTATTAGTCAGCTTAGCATGACTATTTGGGGCTCCATCCCTCCACTTCAGCCTGGAAATACCACACAATAATCAGGGAGATCAAGGGCTCTACTTACAAGCTTCTCCTGGCAGAGTGTTTCTGTGTTAAGATCCAGTATTTTCCTCTTTCTTTTATGTACTTTTAGTTGCTTGCAGCTGGCCTTTAAGTCTGTTCTCTGCTTTTCATCTTGGCTAGATGTGGATAGCAAATGTTTTGACTTTGTTGCATATTGTTCCACTTTCCACGAATGGAGTGAATCTAACGTTTGTCTTTGGCTGTACCAACTTGGAATCAGCTACTTGTGAAGTAATTACCACCATTCTTTGACGACATGGAAAAGTCTTCATGTGATTGACCTAGATGTACATTTTCTATATGAAGAACCATTATTCCTGTCCCTCTTCTCTTCATCTGATTCTCCTAAGCATTTTGCTACTTTGGAGTAAAGTCCAAACTCCTAGCTAAGACAGATGACTCATTTCCACTACTGCCTGGGTCCATGTCTCAGTCAAAAAGTAATCGGATCATAGTGCAACTGAGAAACTCTATGACGGGCCGTCAGCTCACATGCACTGCTTGCTCATATTACCCAAGAAGCCCATCAGATGGGCAGCACTGTGCCTATTACATTATCGTCAAGAGTCCTATCAAACCCCACAGTGGATAGGAAATGCTTCCTAAGTGGCAATCCCGGTGTCTACTAATGCCAGGTAAAGCTCTTCTATTCAGACCCTCTGTATCAGAGAAGTGGTGATATAAAAAGTGATGTCATGGAGAATCCGAGAGGACAAAGACACCAGGTATCCATTGTGCAGCTGTATGGACTCTATTTATTCTGTTCCCTGCTATTCTGGAAAAGGGTTAATCTGTGTGCTAAGAAAATTGATTCTCTTTACATTTATTTCTCCCTTACCAGGGCTGACGCAGGTCCATTCATCAACATTTTAAATCAAAGCTGTAAAGACCATGCCATTCTGACTTGCCAACTGATGATGTCTAGTGGAGACTGGGCCATGTCTGGGACAGCATTAGGCACAATACAGTTGCCAGGACTTCACTGACACGCCTGCATGATCAAGTTCTCTCTGTAAGACTTTGTTGCCAGCTCACCTGGAACAGGCCTCAATGACCCTGGAACTGTTTTGTACAAGCTTGCAAATGCTGCAACATGGGCTCACATGGTCCTTGAGTGAGGCAGATAAGCAAGCCCATGCTTTGACCTTCTCCTCTCTCTTGAGGGTGGAGCTGCTGTCTACTCTCTACTTCAACATCCAGTATTTTCTCCTGCTACTTGTCTGTCACAGTTTGTAACTTAGCTCATTGCAAGAAATGGTTATACATTCGTTGTGAGGAAAAAACAACCCCCTGTTTGCATGTTAGCTGGTGATAGATTACTTTTGGCACGGGACACCTGGCTAGATCAAACTAAAGGGAGCATTTCTTAAAACGTTAGAAGCAGCCTAAAATCTTACTCTTATCCCACTTCCCAGATAAAATGTGCCAGTGCCATTGCAGCTGCGTGGGGAGTGGTGGTGCGGGGAAGCAGTCTACCCTCAGCCTTTAAATCGTAATCTGATTCCTCACATGCATTTCCTTTCTGGATCAAATTTGAAATTAATTAGCACTTATTGTGGGCTTATTATGTGCTGAGCACCGAGTAAGTAGTTTCACAAGTTCTTTATATCTCATTAAGCCACAAAGGCAGCTCTGGGAAGTAAATATTTAATCCTCATTTTATAGATAAGCACACTGACACCATAAGAGGTTAAGTGGCTGTTGACGTCCTCCCAGCAAGTTGTTGAGGCCAGATTCTAACCTCTATCTAGTTCTTTTCCCCCAACACAGTTTGGGAGCAAAAGTAATTAACATGAAGATTTGAACACTGTGTGCGTTAAGCTGCCCACTTACGCTCAGCGGGTCTATTACAAAATCATTATCTTTATAAACTGTGGAATTATATACACAGTTTGCAATCAGATGCACACAGAGATCAAACTACTTAGTTTGTCACACTTTAATCTGAGCACAGGAAAGAACCTCTCTGTATCCAGGGAGGAGATCACGAGGCATAATTGCTCGAGGTAAGTTTGAGGAGAGGGGATGTGTGCAAACTTTTAAAGCCTCCGTCTGCGTAGACACTGCTGATGATACAGGCTGAGCTTTGTACATTGAGGGAGTAGTTTGATGTAAGTAAAAATATTATAATGGGAAGTTATGCTGCTCACAAATATGATCTGCTTCCTCACTGATCACATGCTATTTTTATTGTATGAAGAAATGTCTGTGCTATTTTAACCTTCCTAAGTTCCACTTGCCTGGCATATGGATTATTGTGTGTCTGCTAGAGATAAAGTCAGAGGCACAAGTTATATATGTCTTTGGGTATGTAGTCTGTAGAGGAGTGTGTATTTAAAAGAAATTTCTTCTTAAATGTTTGTGAATAAAAAAATTACATAATTTTTTCACTTCATTTTTCTCCCTCTCAATTCCTCTCCTGTACCTATATACCCTTGCTCCTTCTCAAAGTCATGACATTGCTTTAATCACATTGTCTATAATATATGTATTATAATAAAAATAATTCTACATACTATATATAACATGTAGTGCATAATTATATATTGTATATATGTATATAATATATACTACATTATATATATATCCATATATATTCATATGCATATACACATATATATGCTTAAGAATATAAATACAGCCTGCTGAATCTATTTAGGGTTACTGGTATGTATATATAATATACATATTATATATATGTATGATTTCAGGGCTGACCACTTGATATTGAATAACCAATTAGGGAGCTCCTCTCTTGGGCAGACTATTTCTCCCACACTCAGTATTCCTTGGTTGCCGGTAGTTCTTTGTCTATGAGTGGAACCCTGTGAGATTTCTCCTTTCTGTGCTAGCATATCTGGTGGGACTGTACTCTTTCAGGTATTGTTTAGGTAACTAAACTGCTAAGGCATCTTGAGTATCGCTTCCTTATTATTTCTAAGAAACATATCATCATAGCAGATTTCCTCATCCCCTAACTCCTGCCGTATTTCAATGTTCCCTGAGCCTTGGGTGCAGGAGTTGCATTGTAGATGTAGTAACCGTGTCTGGGTATCTCACAGTTGCACGTTCTCTGCTTTTTGACCAATTGTAGGGATTTCTGTAATGATCTATATCTGTGGTAAGGAGAAGTTTGTAGTGAGTGGTGAGAGCTATGTGACCCGTGTGTGTAAAAATAAGTATTTAGGATGCAGTTAGGGATTGTACTAGTTTACTAAAGTGTTCTTCTCTAAGATTCATGACTTCTTTATCCCTGGGTATCCCTGGGTATACCTGAGTATCCCTGGGCTAGGTTTAAGGGAAGGACTGTGGGTTGATTCTCGTATAGAACTTTGTATAGAACCACTTGGATCTTATATAGAACCTTCTGGTACCATGAAAGTTAGTTCTCAGGGAGAAGGCTTTCAAGTCGCATCTGCTGTGGGTCCTCTGGGATTTGCATTCCAAATGCATGATGTTTTAAAAGAAATTCCTTTTATGCATACCTGTAAGGTAAACATTTTAGGAAAAAGTTAAGTTTACTGAATAGGTCAAGTCACATTTTTCTTCCATAAAGGTAAGTAGGTAGAAATACTTACATGTATCTTATGCTTCATTACAGTGCTCTGAAATTTAGAAAGAGATGTTACAAAACAATTTAAATAAATTAGAAACGTATCTCAGAAGACATACCATCCCATCTCCTCCCTCTTCCTTTGACATTCTGCAGAGGCTGTCCTCAAATCTGCTTTTCCATTTATTTGTGTGTGTGCTCTCGCACATGCATGTGTGGGCACTTGAGTGCATGCATGTATCATGGTGCCTTTATAGAAGTCTGCAGAAGTTGTTTTTCTATTTCCAAATGAGTTCTGGTGGTCAAACTCAGGTTGTAAGCCTTGCCAAAAAACAACTTTTCCTGGGGGCTCATCAGCCCTGTTTTAGCAATGTAGGGGTACAACATTGCATGTTATTTTTTCTATACAAATTGTGTATGCACACGAGTACTCCCCTGCTCTTTGTCTGTCTCTCTCTGTCTCTCTCTGTCTCTCTCTGTTTCTCTCTGTGTGTCTCTCTCTGTCTCTCTCTCTGTCTCTCTCTCTCTCTCTCTCTCTCTCTCTCACACACACACACACATTTAACATGTATTAGATAATAAGGAATAGGATCTTATTTACTAATGAAGTACTATTAATATTGGTTCATTTACACCTTTTATGGTAAAAATCTCATTAACCATTTCCCTTTCTGAGAAAACTGCGAGATCGTCAGATAGTCTAGGACTAGGTTCATTTGATTCCGTGACTCCACAGATGAGTTAGTAGGTCACAGAGAACTTGATCAGTGTTGCATTGGTTTCTTTATAGATGCTTGCTTAGTGATAGGTAGGTCTTCTTGTAGTCATTCTGATTTCTACTGCTGTTGACCCTAGAGTATGGAACATATCATAGCCCACCATATGCACTTAAATAGAGAGACACGCAAAAGGTATAATCCGTGCCATGGGATTTACCCTTAGTATGAGCTACTTCTAGAAGGTGGCTGGGTGCCAACAGGTCAACCTGTCAACATGTGACTCAGTTCTTTCACTGGTTTATGCCTAAGCCTATAGAATCAAACTTGACTTCTCCCATCACACCTCATACCATCTCATCTCAAAATCCCACTGGTTTCATTTGCTACCAGTCAATCCCAGTGCAGCACTGTTTCCTTCTAGACCGAGGACCATCATTTTTGCCTGCATTTCTCCTAAGGCTTTTGGACTGGCACCTTGGTCCTCCATGGAGTCTATTCTTAGGTCAGCCTGGGAATGATGTTTTCAAGGTGTCATTCCATGGGTATGAACCATCAACTCTGGCTGAAGGCTTATTACAAGGTAGAATAATGACCCTGCTCCATAACTTATGATAAGAATCTTGGTCTTAACAAGATCCTGGTCACAATAGTGCTTCTTTAAAGGACAGATCAGATTGGTGGGTTGACTTACCATAGGTCCATCTGGTAGTAAAAATGAGCCTCCCAGTTTAATATATAAATTAATACAAAAATAAAAATCTCCACTTTTTTTTAAATGAACTTGACAGCCTAAAAAGACTAAGGTCAAACTGCTAAAGATCATTCATTATATTAGCTCTCTGTGTCAGGACTAAGATATCACATGCACCATTAGAGGCTGGAACTTACTACTCCAGGAGCGCTGCTCTCCTTCCTGTTCAGCAGTTCTGCCCTTCTTCATGCTGGGGCCACTACAGAGGTAATTTTCCCTTCAGGAGTCACTTTGACTTCTTCTCCTTTGATCTCTCTTTCCTAATTGGCCATATTACTATAGCTAACACTCCTTGAGCTTTTGCACAGCATTAACATGTCCATTTCAGTGCACATGCTATGACCACATTCCTTGAAATGTTCTGGCACCTTTTCTTCAACCAACTTCTAGAGCTTGTCTGTTCATCAAGTTTGCCTCCATGTCAATAACTCATTCTCTTTATTTATGAAGTTGATATACTCAGTAATACTCATTGGGAAAAACTGATTGTTTTCTCTTGACAGTGGATATCAGTTACAAATAGTACTTGGTTAGGTATAAGATTCCTTTCTCCAACTCCTCTTCTCAGTCCTGGGACCCTGTCTGACTTGAACCTATTCAGGTTTTGTTTTGTTGCATCTAGAAGACATGGTTTTCTTGGAGAAATCCATTACTCTTGGTTCTTACCATCTTTATGCTTCCTCATTTGTATAGATTCCTAAGCCTTGAGAGGAGGCATTAGTCCCTCACTCTCAGCACATTGTGTTGTTGGCCTGTGTTAATTCCCAGCTCCTACAGGAAGGAGCTTCTTTGATATTTGAGTGAGGCCCTGATGCTCTATTGTATGTAATGTGTAAAGATATTTTCCTGATCTGTATACTGCTGCTTTTCACAAATGATGGGGTCCTTTGACATACAAAACTTTTTCAGCTTCCTGAGTTCCCATTTATTAACTCTTGGTATTAATGCCTATGTTATTAGTGTGCTGTTCAGAGTTTTGCCTATGTCATTGGGTTCCAGCCCACAGTGACCCATGTCTTTTCTATCAGATTCAGGGCATCTGGGTTAATGTTAAGTCTTTGATTCACTAGGAGTTTAGTTTTAAACAGGGTGATGTATACGGTTCTATTTTCATTCTTCTACAGCCATCCAGGTTGACCAGCTCTCTTTCTTGAAGATGCTCTCTTTTCTTCAGTGTGTATTTTTAGCTTCTTTGTCAAAAATCAGGTATCTATAAGCATATGGGATTATGTTTGGGTCTTCAACTCAATTCCATTGACAACTGTGTCTGTCTTTATGCCAATATCATGCTGTTTTTCATTATTGTAGCTCTGTAGTAAAATTTGAGACCAGGGATGGTGAGACCTCCAGTTTCTTTTATTATTCAGAGTTGTTTTAGCTACCCTGTGTGTTTTGTTTCCATATGAAACAAAATTTTCCTTTCAATTTCTGTGAGGAATTGTGTTGGTATTTTGAAGAGGATTGCATTAAACCTGTAGATTGCTTTTTATATAATGGCCATTTTTACGATATTAATCCTACCAATCCATAAATATGGGAAATCTTTCCATCTTCTGACATCTTCATTAATGTCTTAATGTTTTTTTATTATATAATATTTTACTTGCTTGGTTAGAGTTATCCTAAGATATTTTTGGGGTCATAGTAAAAGGTATTGTTTCTTTTTGTTCTCATAGTCAAATTTACATATAAGAAGGACTGCTGAATTTTGTATTGTGTGTTAATTTTGTGTCCTGGTAATTGCTGCAAGTACTTATTAGCTGAGGAGTTTGCTGGTAGAGGCTTTAGGATCTTTATGTATAAAAATATGTTATCTGCAAATAAATGTACTTTGACTTCTTGTTCTATTTATATTCCTTGATAGCCTTTATTTGTCTTACTGTTCTAGATAGGACTTTTAAATATTACATTGACTAGATAAGGAAAGAGTGGACATTTTTTGTCTTGTTACTTATTTTAGTAGAAATTCTTTGAGTTTCTCTTTATTTAGATTTACAGTATCCTTGTGGTTGCTGTAAATTGCCTTTATTATGTTGAGGTATTTCCATTCCCTAGTCTCTCCATAATTTTTATAATTTTTATACTGGATTTCCTTACATGTCTTTGTGCATCTAATAAGATGATCCTGACATTTTTGCCTTTCAGTCTGTTTATGTGGTGGATTACACTTATTAATTTCCATATGTTGGACCTCTGCATCTATAGGATGAAGCTCACATTATCATAGTAGATAGTCTTTTTGAAATGTTATAGGATTTATTTGCAATTATTTCATTGCGATATTTTGCAACATGTTCAGAATGGATATTAATCTATATTTTTCTTGTTGAGTCTTTATGTGGTTTAGGTATCGAGGTAACTGTAGCCTCAAAAACTTGAGCAGTCTACTTTCCCTGTTTTGTGATAAAATTTGAGAAGTATTGCTGTTAGTTCTTCTTTGAAGTTCTAGTAGAATTATATACTGAATCTACCTGACCCTGGGCTTTTGTTTTACTAGAGGTTCTGAGTCTGTTTAAATTGATTTAACTTTGGGAGGTTTTATATATATATACATACATATTATCGATTTCTTTTAGGTTTTCCCATTTTGGAGGAATACAGGTTTTTAAAATATGTACTTAGATGTCTTAGAATATCACCAATGTCTATGTTTACTGTAATGTTCCCCTCTTCATTCCTAACTTTATTAGTTTTGATCTTGTCTCCGAGTCTGTTGATTAACTTGGCTCAGGATTTAGTTGAGTCTTGGTTATTTCCCAGAGAACCAACTCTTCATTTCATTGATTCTTTGCAGCTTGTTGTTTTTATTTAATTGATTCCAGCTGCGAGTTTTATTTCTATCTACTCTTTTTTTTGTATTATTTTTTCTTACTTTTTCGGGCTTTCAGGTGTATTAAGTTACTACCCTGAGCTATCTCCAGTTGTTTTTGTGTAGGCACTTAGTGCTCTGAACTTGCCTCTCAGAGATGTCTTCATTCTGCCCCACGGGTTTGGAGATGTCTTGTTTTCACTTTCATTCAGTTCTTTTTTTTTTTTTTTTTTTTTGGATTTTATATATTGATATAAAATTAAGATTATATTTTGCACATTTACCTTTTAACTTTTTTTTTTAATTAACTTGAATATTTCTTATATACATTTCGAGTGTTATTCCCTTTCCCGGTTTCGGGCAAACATCCCCTCCCCATCCCTTCCTAATGGGTGTTCCCCTCCCCACCCTCCCCATTGCCGCCCTCCCCAACAGTCTAGTTCACTGGGGGTTCAGTCTTAGCAGGACCCAGGGCTTCCCCTTCCACTGGTGCTCTTACTAGGATATTCATTGCTACCTATGAGGTCAGAGTCCAGGGTCAGTCCATGTATAGTCTTTAGGTAGTGGCTTAGTCCCTGGAAGCTCTGGTTGCTTGGCATTGTTGTACATATGGGGTCTCAAGCCCCTTCAAGCTCTTCCAGTTCTTTCTCTGATTCCTTCAACAGGGGTCCTATTCTCAGTTCAGTGGTTTGCTGCTGGCATTCGCCTCTGTTTTTACTGCATTCTGGCTGTGTCTCTCAGGATCGATCTACATCCGGTTCCTGTCAGTCTGCACTTCTTTGCTTCATCCATCTTGTCTAATTGGGTGGCTGTATATGTATGGGCCACATGTGGGGCAGGCTCTGAATGGGTGTTCCTTCAGTCTCTGTTTTAATCTTTGCCTCTCTCTTCCCTGCCAAGGGTATTCTTGTTCCCCTTTTAAAGAAGGAGTGAAACATTCACATTTTGATCATCTGTCTTGAGTTTCATTTGTTTTAGGCATCTAGGGTAATTCAAGCATTTGGGCTAATAGCCACTTATCAATGAGTGCATACCATGTGTGTTTTTCTGTGATTGGGTTACCTCACTCAGGATGATATTTTCCAGTTCCAACCATTTGCCTACGAATTTCATAAAGTCATTTGTTTTTGATAACTGAGTAATATTCCATCGTGTAGATGTACCATTTTCTGTATCCATTCCTCGGTTGAAGGGCATTTGGGTTCTTTCCAGCTTCTGGCTATTATAAATAAGGCTGCGATTTCATTCAGTTCTTAAATGTTTTTAATTTACTTCACGATTGACCCAACTTTTATTCAGTAGTGAGTTGTCCAGCTTCCATGAGTTTGTATGCTTTCTGCTTTTGACAACCAACTTTACTCCATGGTGGTTAAATAGGATGCAGGGCATTCTCTAAATGTTCTATCTGTTGAGACTTAGTTTGTATCCAAGTATGTAGTGAATTTTGGAAAAAAATTTCATGAGCTACTGAGAACAAAGTATTTTTCTAGTGTTTAGTTGAAATAGTCTATAGATACCTGCTACGTCTATTTGATCTATGAGCTTATTTGGCTCCAACGTTTATCTGTTTAGTTTTGGTCTGGATGACCTGTCTTTTGGTGAGAGTTGAGTATTGATGGCGTCTACTCACTGTGTGCATGTCAATATCTGAGTTTACCTAGAGTAATGCTTCTTTTGTGAATGTGGATGTTTTTGGGTTTGGTGAATTAATGTTTATAATTGAATATACTTCTGGTAGATTTTTCCTTTAATAAGTATGTAGTATGTAGTGTTCTTCCCTATCTCTTTTGATAAGCTTCAGTTTGAAATTTATTTTTAAAAATATTAAAATGTCTACTCTTGCTTGTTTCTTGTAACTGTTAATTTGTAATACATTTTTCCATGTTTTAACCTTACAGTGATGACTATTATTGATGGTAAGAAGTGATTTTTGGATCCATCACAAAGATGGATCTTATTTTCTAATCTATTCTTTTAGTGTGCCTTTTTATTAGGAATTGAGTCCTTTGATGTTGAGAGTTCTCAATAAGCAATATTTTGTTGATTCCTGTTATATTCTTGTTAAGGTATTGTTTCACCCCACTCATACCTCTTTAATTTACTACTTTGAAAGCATTGTTCCTTGAGCATTCTCAGGTGTAGTTAACCTCTTAAGACTGAAGTTTCAGCTAAGGTCACCCTTATGGGATCCTGGGAGCTTTTCACATCCCAGGTCTTCGGGATTTTTCTAGAGGGTCTGCCTAACCCAACCCCTATAGCTGCATATTTCCATTCATACTCTTGGTCCTCTGACTTCTTCTCCTCCCATATCTGATCTTGCCCCCCTTTCCTCTTCCTCTCTTCTCTCCCACCCAGATCTCTCCCTCCCTTTGCCTGCCATGACTAATTTGTTCCCCTTCCTAAGTGGGATTGAAGCATCCTCAGTTGGCCTTCCTTCTTGTTATACTTCATACGGTCTGTGGGTTGTATTCTGGGTAATCTTTTCTTTTTGGTTAATATCCACTTATCAATGAGTATGTACCAGGCATGTCCCTTTCATCTGTGTTACTTTGCTCAGGGTGATACTTTCTAGTTCCATCAATTTGCCTGCAAAATTCATGATGTCCTCATTTTTAATAGCTGAATAATATGCCACCATGTAAATTAACCACGTTTTCTGTATCCATTCTTCAGTTGAGGAACATCTGGGTTGTTTCCAGTTTCTGGCTA
This sequence comes from Rattus rattus, assembly GCF_011064425.1. NCBI lineage: Eukaryota > Metazoa > Chordata > Mammalia > Rodentia > Muridae > Rattus > Rattus rattus. The sequence continues at coordinate 28,359,088 of NC_046158.1, forward strand.
TTCTAAAAAAGGCTGATATGAGCATAGCGGAGTATGTGTCCCTGTAGTATGATCTAGCATTTTTGAGTATATTCCCAGGAGTGGTATAGTTGTGTCTTCAGGTAGAACTATTTACAAAATGCCCAATAGTGGGGAGGTGAAACCTGAAGAGACCACTTCCAGTAATAAACAGTGCTCCCAGAGGAGGGATGGGGCCACCCACTTATCTTAAAAAAAATTTGACCTGTAATTGTTCCTGTCTAAAAGAAATATGGGGACTAAAATGGAACAGAGACTGAAGGAATAGCTATCCAGTGACTGGCCCAACTTGCAATCCATCCCAGGGGCAGATACCAAACCCTGACACTATTACTGATGCCATGTTGTGCTTGCAAATAGGAGCCTAGCATGGCTGTCCTCTGAGAAGCTCTACCAGCATCTGCCTGAGACAGATACAGATACTTACAGCCAACCATTAGACTGTTGTGAGAGACTCTTATGGAGGAGTTAGGGGAAGGATTGAAGGAGTTGAAGGGCATGGCAACTCCATATGAAGAGCAACAGTATCAACTAACTTGAACTTCTCAGAGCTCCCGGAGACTAAGCCACCAAGCAAAGAGCATGCACGGACTGGTCTGAGATCCCTGGCACATGTATAGCAGAGGACTGCCTTGTCTGACCTCAGTGCGAGAGGATGCACCTAATCCTGTAGATACTTAATGCCCAAAGGAAGGGGGATACTGGGAGAGTGGATGGGGAAGGGGTGAGTGGGTGGGTTGGTGGGGGAGCACCCTAAAGAAGCAAGAGGAGGGAGGATGGAGTGATGAACTCTGGGAGGGGGGACCAGGGAAACGGGGAAATATTTGGATTGTAAATACATAAAACAACTGAATAATGAAAAAGAAACGGATGTTTTTCTTCTAGTGTCTTCTATAGTGCTGGCTAGGTAGATAGAAAATAAATGTGGTTTTACCATGGAATGCTTTTCTTTCTCTGTCAATTGCAATTGATAATTTTACTTGGTTTAATAGTCTAGACTAGAATCTGTGGTCTCTCAAAATTTATAGAACTTACTTCCAGGCCCTTCTCATTTTCAGAGTCTCCATTGAGAAGTTAGGTGCTGTTTAATAGGTCTGCCTTTATATGTTACTTGATCTTTTCCCTTCCAGCTTTTAATATATGTTAAATGTATAATTTAATATACATATTTGATCTGTCCATTTAGTGATTTGACTATTTGTCATGGGGGACTTCTTTGTTGGTCTTGGCTATTTGGTGTTCTTCAGGCTTCTTGTACCTTAATAGGTATCTTATGCTTTAAGTTGGGGAAATTTTCTTCTATGATTTTATTAAAAATATTTTCTTTGTCTTGCCCTGGATTTCTTCTTCCTGTATACCAATTATTCTTAGCACTAGTATTTTATAGTATCCCCAATTTCCTGGATGTTTTATGTCTGATTTTTTAAAAAAATATTATTATTATTTTAGATTTAACATTTTCATTGACTGAGCTACCCATTACCTTGTCTTCAACACCTCAGATTCTCTCTTCCATGTCTTTTAATGTGTTGGTAAAACATATTTTCATTTCTACTTTTATTTCAGTTTGTGTTTTCTTTAGTGATTCTATTTATTTGTTAAATTATACTTTCTTGTCTTGAATGTTTTGGTTATTTCATTCAATTGTTGGTTTATATATTTATAAGTTTCACTAATGGATTTATTCATAGCATCTTTAAAACCCTCAACCATCATAATTGCTACTTTGAAGTCCCTGTCATATGCTTCAGCTTTTCTCAGGGCCCATTGTAGTGTTGTAGTATAATTAAAACAGCGCACAACCTGTTCTGCAACTTCCCACTCCGTGGGAATCCACATGCTCTAGCTGTTTCTCTGTCAGCCACTTTCACACATTGTCCCCTTGTTGGATTGTTACTTTTGAAGCATACATCACATTCAGTGGGCATTTTCTTAATCAGTGATTGGTCAATTGGGCAGTCCATTATTGGTAGTGGCATCCCTAAACTGATGTTCCTGGGTTCTATAAGCAAACAAGCAAGTTAAACAGGTCATAAAGAGCAAGCCAGTAGACAGCACCTCTTGATGATGGCCTCTGAATCAGATCCTTTCTCTAGTTTTTCTGAACTGTTTGAGACCCTGTCCTGACTTCCCTCAGTGATAAGTAATGTAAGCTAAAGTTCCTCTCCAACTTTCTTCTTTTTGTCATGGTGTTTCATCAGAGCAATGGAAACCCTAACTAAGCCAATGTCATTTATCTCAGATGTTTCTATTTGGGTTTTACTGGGATGACCCTGGATAGGCCCTGGATCCTATTTATTTATTCCAGTCTTCTAGCCTATGTCTTTTAAAGGGCGACTTGAATTTAATCATATTTGGTTATTATTGAAAGATTAGTTCCTGTTATTTTTTTATAGTATTTGATGACTTTCTTCTATTTATTTACTTAACTACTGGTCTAGCACCGTTTAATTTTTCTTTTTCTTTTCTTTATTATTTTTTAGTGGAAGAATTAGTTTATTTGGGTTTTTACTTACAGAAGGATAAGAGTCCATCACAGTTGGAAGCACAGAGGCAGGAAGTAGGCATGGTAGCAGGAACAGAATTCCTAGAGCTCTTATCTTTATCACAAGCATTAAGCAGCTTTAAACCAGTGGTTCTTAATCTCTGGATGGTGACCCATTTGGGCGTTGAATGACTCTTTCACTATGGTTACCTAAGACCATCAGAAACAATTGTATTTTTTAGGTATTTTATTCCTTCCAGCCCTTATTCCACTCTAACCCCTTCATACCTAGACATTTTTCATACACACTAGGTATGAAAGAAATAAAAGGATAGATGGGAAAGGGAATATAGATGTCTTTTGACTACTTCTTGGTGATTAGGGACATTGAGTTCCTTGGGGATGTGATCCACTCTAGACATTGATGCAAACCAGACTTCCACTTTCCTAAATTCTGCATGGCTTTGTTCAAAAATGTCTTCTCCACTATTTAGAGATATTCTTCATGACATCAGCTTTGCAGTCTCAGAATATATGATTCAGGGAATGTTCAGAGTGATCAAGGTAACCCATTCAGTAAGGATCTTTGGTAAAATGGCACCTCATGGCTGCTCCTATCTTACATAAAAGCAGTAAGTGCTATCAACCCCTGAGCCATCTTATCGCCTCCCTTTAAAGTTTTTGTTTTTTAGTGGCTTTACTCTGTCCATCTCCTTTTCTGTTGCTCTCCTTTTCACTGTGAGTACAGATCTCCTTGACGGTGTCAACCCTTGGGATTGACTCTGCTTTGGAAATTTCCCTATCTAACTTTGCTATCGATACTAGAGATTTTCAGCATTACATGCCTCTTCTGATAGCTCTTGTCTAACTTTAGTTTATTCCCTTGAGATTCTAGCAGATCATATCTACCTGTTGTCTACCATATAACAATCAGCTTTTCAGTTTCTATTATTTACAATAAAGCTGATATGAATGCCGTGGTAAAAGCACACATTGGTGGACATTTTCAGTCATCTTTGGGAACTGTAACTAGCAATGGCATTCTGATACATAACACAAGCTGGCACTTGTGAATACTGATGAATGACTTTTCAAATCACTAAACTAATTTCCACTCGAATCAATTGTGTTTGAGTTTGAATCGCTTCCTATATTTATTAATGATTCATTTTGTCATTTTTGTCTTTAAAAATAAAATGGAAACTTCTACAAGACATCACAAAAAGCAGTTTTCACAAACTCAATACCCAGACTCTGTGACATCTTACGTTGTAACATCATGGTGCATTTCTTACAACAAAGAAACAAGTACTCATACTTGGCTCAATGGAGCACAGTCTTCTTTACTGAAGTTCCCTTAACTGTAATCTAATATTCTTCTTTCTTCTGGGTTCTGACGTTTACATCAGGTAGTGAACTCTCCTTTGTCTCCTCTTATCTATAGCAAGTTCTCAGACATGCCTACCTTTGGGTGAACTTGCCTGTTTTGAATAAAGCTCTGACTTTTATCTCTCTCATCAAATGGTCTCATATTTGATGAGTTACCAAACCCAAGTCATTCTGCACTACATAAAAATAGGTCAATAAAGTTGAGAGGCAAGGAATATGGCATCATTAGAAAAGCCAACTCAGCAAGAAAGTGGAAGACTCTCATCCAAGGTCCATCTTGGCAGGCAGCTCATTTAGAAGTGATTTATATAGGTGGCTAATGGGCAAGTCTCTGCTCGGGGCACAGGGAGCATTCTCAAATGACTGACCACATGATGCACACTTGATTCTTGTCAGCTTGGGTTCTGAAATTCTCAAAAACTAGTGCCATTATTTCCTCTGGCTGTTCTTACAACTGATTATTTCGCCAATGTGCAATTTCTGACATAATACATAATTGGCAGGTTACAGCGGGGCCGTTGCCCTGGGGTCCTCTTGCTGATTGCCAAGCTCAGAGGAAGGAGAGAAACCATCCTTAATGCAGGGATTCAGAACTCATCTCCTGTTGTCTTCATGATTAGACTGAGATCACGGGTTTGGAGGATGAGGTCTACAGAAACATAAAGTCATTTGTCTTCATGTTATGTCAAGGACACATATTACCAGCATGATTCAGAACTGCAGATGCTAACTATGATCACCAGGTTGAAATAGTTTGGCAGATTTCACTGAAATAATGTTATTTTTTCTTTACTCACTATCTATTCACTAACCCGCTTTCTGTATGGTACTCTTTGGAGGGAAGTCTAATGATGCTTAGAGAGCAGAGAGCTAGATTTGACTTCCTTGAGAAAGGAGTATCCACATAATTTTTCTGCATGGAAAACTGTTTCTTATTCCCCACTATATTTATGTAAGTGTTTACTTATATCAGTATGGATCATAGATGTATGTTTAGTTCTTTCAGTTTTGACTGAATTCTACTTTATTTTGTCACTCAAATTGTTGTAGGTTTGGCCAGTAGCAGCTCATCAAGTTGTGACCTGTCTGCCTTTGGCAGACAACAATCTCTCTCATCTCTCTCTCTCTCTCTCTCTCTCTCTCTCTCTCTCTCTCTCTCTCTCTCTCTGTGTGTGTGTGTGTGTGTGTGTGTGTGTGTGTGTGTGTGCATGTGTGTGTAGGGGTGGTATTTAGACATTCCTTAGTCTCTGACATTTTCAATACTCTAAATTTACTTCGTGAGTTTCCTGCTTTAGTCTTAGAATAGCCATGTATCCTAGAGGCCCTTGTTCCTTTTATTTTACACTATTAGAAACCAAGATCCAAGTGCTAATCTCACTGTACTTAGAGCACTGCCAACCTTTTGATCTCAGCGCTTCTCTCCATGGGATTTTAATTTTCTCTTTCCTAATGAACCACCAAGCTGAACACAATCTTTTTGGGTCTTTAAATTTTTTTGTCTTGGGGTTTTCTTTTTATTAACTGTCAAATATTTGACTATTTCTGTTGTTTTCTTTTGATAATTGAATTGTAAGAATTCCTCCATATTTTGAATGTGATGGCACGAGTCTATTAAATAAACACAGATGTAAATGAAGATGCTGCAAATATACTCTTGAAGTCTGAGTTGGTATAATTACCTTCTAGTTATTTCCAATGTACACCCAATGATACTGAGAAACTTGGGTGCATGTACAACTAACATACTAGGGCCATTTTGCTGTTTTTCTCTTCCTTTTGTCTCCTGTTTCTTGATTTCTCTTCTATTGCCTTCTCTGAGGATACATGAATCTTACGGGGTTCAATGATCATTTATAGAGTGTTTAAGTCTACAGATACTAGTTGATACAACTTTTGTAGTGGCTGGTCTAGATATTTTAGATTCAATGCCTAATTTATGGTAGTCAACTTATAGCAATGTTCAATTAATTCTTTCAAATGAAGCATAGGAGTATTAATTCCATTTGACCTACTTTACTTCCTTACTAAGCTGTAATTATCTGAGCATTTTCTGCATGTACATCTTGACTACCCCCTGGGTGCTGTTGAAAGTCAGCTGTAGTCATCCTGTAGTGTTCTAATTTACTGTATCGACTTCCCACAGCTACTCTTTAAGGTTGACTTGCTAGCACTCATGATTTTAGCTTTCCTTGACTAAGACTATGTGTACATCCTTCTTATTTCTGAGGGATGCTTTTCTTCAGATGCGAACCTGGTCATTGAGTCTTTTCTTGCTTCAGTTCCTAAAAAATGTGAAGCTTCTGTTTTGCTGACTATACGTTTCATTCAAACTGGGGGTTCCATGATGAGTAGTAAGGTGTGGTTTAAAACCTTCTTTCTGTTTTTGATTTTTGGATGCTTTATCATGATGTGTTTTGGGGGTGTTTGAATTTATTCTACATGTGGTTTTCTTGGCCTCTGAAATCTGGAAGTTTATGCATCTTCTAAATTAAAATTTTCAATCATTATTTGCTTTGAATGCTTTTTCCTTATAGAGATTTATTTAGTTTTTGTTTCTTAAATATGCCTGGTACCCTCAGAAGAGGGTACCAGATCCATTGACGCTAAGGTGATAGACAATTTTAGAACCTTTACATGGGTGCTAGGAATAGAATCTGGGTTCTCTGAAAATTGCAAGTGCTTTTAACTGCAGAGCAGTTAAGAATGAATAAGTTATTTTTTTCTCCAAGTTCCATCTAGTCCCCGACTTATTTTGACATTTTGTAGTGGTTTGTTTGTTTGTTTGTTTATTCTAGAAGAGTTTCTAAATGTTTTTAAGTATTTTTTGATGGTAGCTGTAAAGTTCTCATGAGATAGTTTCAATATCTGATTGTTCTAGTTTTGGCATCTGTGGATTCTTTTCTTACTGTAATATGTATGCATATATATTCCTTGGTTTGATGAGTAGCATTTGAATTTCTCAGACTGTTTGGATGTCATAAAACTCTGGATTTTGTCTTATATTTTTAAATGTTAATTTTTTTCCACGGAAACGTTTCACAAGAGCCGCAAGCCATATATGTGACCAACTGTGGAAATGTGAGCCACTGACCTGCAGTGCTTTGTGGCAGAAGGCTGAGTGAAAGAGCTTGGCTATCTCTCATCTTCCCACTTTGTCAGGTGGGAAGTCAGGTCATAGGTTAGACCAAGTCTGTGACACCAACGATGAGATTATTGCCACTTTTGTGGAATTGTACTGATACCCAGAGAGGCAAGATGCTGTGAGGAAGTGTAGATTAAGACCTCCTGACACCATCATTTTTACCTCTTGATTTGAGTAAGAGTTAACAGTCAAGTCCTTATTGCATAGCAGTTGTATTGAGGTGCTGGTATACAACAAGTGCTCACGAACTCTACTTTGCATTATTTAAGTCTTCCATTGCCATGTGGGACTTGAGGCTTACCTCACGTCTAGATCCTGCCGAAACAATGTGAGCTCACTTCTAGATTCTCCCCAGACAATGTGCAGGATAGTTAGAGTTCCCCCTGCATCTGCTAGTCAGGAAACAAGGGCTGAACTCTATACTCAGCCTCACTACACCCATCTGCCCAGAGGCTGGAGTTTTGCTTGCTCGAATCATGTAGATGCTGGAAAACCAAATGTGTCTTTGACCCAGCTCCCCAGTAAGCGGGGAACCTGGAGTATCACTGTCTGCTTGGACTGCCCAGAGGTAAGGGAGTGTCTAAAAATTATGATTAGGGGCTGGAGAGATGGCTCAATAGTTATGAGTGCCAATTGCTCTTCTAGAGTCTTCAGTTCCCACATGAGGCAATTCAGAACTGCCTGAACTTCTGCTCCTGGAACTCCAATATCTTCTGGGCCTCCTCAGGCATCTGTGCATAACATAACATACACTCCAGACATAGACACATAAGACACAATATTGAAGAAATATACAAAACTGAAATAAAGTTTGTAATGTCTTCTTTCTCAGAATAAAAGTCAATACTAGGTTTAAAAAAATTCAAGTGGGGGCTGGAGAGATGGCTCAACTGTTAAGATCACTGGCTGCTCTTCCAGAGGTCCTGAGTTCAATTCCCAGCAACCACATGGTGGCTCACAACCATCTTAATGCAATCTGATGCCCTCTTCCGGTGTGTCTGAAGACAGCTACATTGTCCTCATACAATACATAATATTTAAAAAAATTTCAAGTGATTTTGGTAATGATGGTTACAGGACTGTTCCTTTCTGAAGCAGTATGACCCTCTTGCTTATTTTTAAGCTTCATAATGTATCATATAATGGAATATAAAGTTCTCATATGCATGATATTACAGAATACCTTTCAGAGAGAGCACACTGAAATCCAGTCACACCCTTCTCAGATGTTTTTAGGAAAGAGACAGCAGTGGGACTTCACTTCCAACTCGTGTTATTCTCCACTGACCAGCTCAGAATGACAGAGTGTTCAGTGTTCTTCTAGACTATATATATATATATATATATATATATATATATATATATATATATTAAACTGCTTCTGTTTTGAATTAGGTGTTGCATCTGTCCTCCTGAGTGAAGGAGCCCACAGAACCTGGAGGAGGTTGGATCCCTTGGAGATATGCTTACAGAAAATTGTCAGCTACCTACCATGGGTACTGGTAGTGAAACTCAGCCCCTCTTAAGAACAGTAAGTACTGGCCTAGACTTTTAAAGACAATTTTATCAGAAAACTTTTAATTTTTAAAGACTAACAAAACAGTGGGATTTACCCACAAAATCCTTGATTTCGAGTGATTTTTGAATCTTTGGAAAATGAATTATTTGTTATTTTTTCATGGTATTTGGAAAGATGAATTGCTGTCTTTATCATATTTTCTTCCTTAGTCTTCACAACATGTCTGCAAGGCAGGGAAGGTTATCCACACTTTATTTTAATACAGACAAGGAAGTTCCCATTTGCCATGAACAGGGGCATAGCCCAGATCCTACTCAGTTCTTAGAGTCCTTGGATCTACAGCTGATCTGGTACAGAAGAGTGACACACTGCAGGGCTGGAACAACCAGAGGCATTCTGCATTCTTTTCCTTTATTTACATTTCAAATGTTATCCCCTTTCTGGTTTCCCCTCCGGAAACTGCCTATCCTGTCCACCTTCCCCCTGCTTCTATGAGGGTGCTCCCCGACCACCCACTCCCTCCCACTTCCTTGCCCTGGCATCCCCCTGCACTGGGCCATTGAGCCTTCATAGGACCAAGGGTCTCTCCTCCCATTGATACCCAACAAGGCCATCCTCTGCTACAAATGCAGCTGGAGCCATGAGTCCCTCCATGTGTACTCTTTGGTTGGTGGTTTAGTCCCTGGGAGTTCTGGGAGTTCTGGTTGGTTGATATTGTTGTTCTTCCTATGGGGTTGCAAATCCCTTCAGTTCCTTCAGTCTTTTCCCTAACTCCTCCATGGGGACCTCGTGCTTAGTTCAGTGGTTGGTTGGCCATGAGCCTCTGTATTTGTCAGGCTCTGGCAATTCATAGACCATATGAAGCTCAAGAAGAAGAAAGACCAAAGTATGGATGCTTCAGTCCTTAGAAGGGGGAACAAAATACTCAAGATAGGAGTGTGGAGCAGAGACTGAAGGAAAGGTAGTCCAGAGACTGCCCCACCTAGGGATCCATCCCATATACAGACACCAAACCCAGCCACTATTTGGGGTTACCAAAAAGTGCTTGCTGGCAGAAGCCGTAATAGTCGTCATTCTGCATTTAGGATACTATGAAGACTCTTCCGGGAAAATTCTTTGTGACATGATGAATGTTCAGCTATGAAGGAAGCAATGCTAGACCACAGAAGAGCAATGGCTTCTCAATAATCTTTATGTTTACCCATAGTCATAAAATTTTGTCTTGTATTCATTTGAACATCAATAATCAATAAATGTCAAGAACAAAACAAAAATCATATATTTTGGCACAGTCTGTCAGTGTCTCTCTCAGAACTGCCACACCTCTTCCCTAATTGCTGGGTTTACAGTTGAAGAAGGACTCATACTTAAATCATTCAGTAAATGGAGGAGCTATCTCATGAAGAGGAGCCGAGGGTATCCCATAGTTGTGAAACTCCATGAGATAGATGCAGCCTCCATTGATCCAACTTGACCAACCTACGGACAGATGTGCCAAAACCAATATGAACTTACCTTTTTTGCTTACATTTTTACCTCCTTTTTTTCTTTTTTTCTTTTTATTGTATATTTTTATTTACATTTCATATGATATTCCCTTTCCCAGTTTCCCAGACATAAGACACCTATCCCATCCTCCTCCCCTTCTTCTATGAGGGTGTTTCCCCTCCCCAATCACTCCCCTTCCCAACCCACCCCCCACATTCCCCTGCACTGTGGATCCAGCCTTGGCAGGACCAACGGCCTCTCCTCCCATTAGTGTCCAACAAGGCCATCCTCTGCTACATATGCAGCTGGAGCCATGGGTCTGTCCTGTAGTCTTTGGGTAGTGGTTTAGTCCCTGGGAGCTCTAGTTGGTTGGTATTGTTGTTCTTATGAGGTTGCAAGCCCCTTCAGCTCCTTCTATCCTCTCTCTAATTCCTACAACTGGGACCCCATTCTCAGTTCAATGGTTTGCTGCTAGCACTCACCTCTGTATTTGACATGCTCTGGCAGAGCTTCTTAGGAGACATCTATATCAGGCTCCTATCAGCGTACACTTCTTGGCTTCATCAATATTATCTAGTTTTGGTGGCTGTATATAAATGGGTTGTATATCCAGATACCTCCTTTATTTCTATTGGCCTCTTCTGGGAGCTGTCTCTTAAAATCTAAATGGTTTGTAGACTCACTTTCTGCTCTTAGCAAATATTTTACATTTAACTATTTAACAATATAACCAACAGAAGTTATCTCCCTTTCCCGTGTTTTAGAGTGGGCCTGGGACCCATTTGGAGACACACAGATACTTGCCTCAGTTTTGTTTGTTTGTTTGTTTTCTTCATTGTGGTCTTCCAGTGTTAGAAGAATGCTGGGTTTAGACAATGCAAATGTTGTTCTACTGAAGTTGTATGACATGCATGTCTCATATAATTGATATTTTTGGAGCAATTTCTAAAAGTATGGCACAGGGCTAGGCCAAAATTAATGGTCATCACCTCGTTCTTCTCGCAAGGTCTGGAAGTCCTTTTGTAATCACCTTTGTGTCTGCCTGCCTCAGGTTTTCTTGTCTGCTCCCCATTTCCCCTGCTGGCGGTTGCCTAGCTGTGGTTTGTACGCTTGTTGGTTTTACCAGACTGGAAATACAGCAGACATAAAACAGGAGGCGATTCCCCCTCCATCTGATGTGGACACCGTTCATTTATAACAAAGCTGGTTTGCCATCGCTGGGGGAGAAAAAGAAAAGCAAACAGCTGGCTTGATGGAAAAGCTTCCCTGATCCCCAGAGAACAGAGAGTTCAGATGTGATATAAGCTGACAGAGGGTGAAAAAATATAATCTCAGGCGGATGACTGAGCGCAGGAATGATGAACCAGGCTGGATGGCATTCGCCAGAGCAGAGGACGTGGAGTAACCTGAAGTAGCCCGGGACATTAGGAAAGGTGACATTGGAAGTGATAATGATCAGCTCACCCGTGTTTACAGCATGGAGAGAGTGGTGAAAAATGTGTGATTGAGGTTTTGAATTACGCTCACAGGAAAACAAGGTTTGTCTGCTCAGGGTTCTTTAAGGAACTGGTTTTGTGCTGCTTGATATTTTCCTGAACACCAGTAGAGGCCTCCAGATTCTTCATTAAGTAAACAAACATGCCAAGCTACTGACGGTCTGTTCAGGCAGGAAAGAGAATCCACTGACATTGGGGAGGAACTAATGACACCCCTGATTTTAGCTGGGATAAGAGGAAGTGCTTCACCTCATGATAGAAGCTGCCCCGATGCCCATTAGAAACGTAGTTGATCTAGAATGGAAGGCGGTCATGGTAAGTGTCGCTGTTTTAATTTGATATTTCATTTAACTAATAACCATGAGGTGAGGTGGCCACGTCACTGTTGACTGTTAAGCCACTTCATTTATCCAACACTTTTTGGAATAAAATATCACGGAAGGAACAAACCATAAACAGGGGTCTTTGCAACCTCCAATCAGGGATCCTTAGCAACAGAACACTTTCCTGTCTCCCTCAAATCTTAAGTTCTGAGCTGCACATAGTCCTGAAGGACGTAATTATTAAATAGTTACTGGCTACGAAGGCCTCCCAAAACTAGAACCAGCAGCTCATGCAGAAATTCTAACAAGCAGCCAAAAGCTTGCTCCATATTTGTGCATTTGTACACGTGGCTTCCAGTGGATGCCAAGATCTGCAGGACTATTATTGATGTCCCACACGATCTCCATGCCCTGGGTTTTAATGCTCAATCAACGTTAGAACCACCCAAGTCCTCTCTGCTCTCCCTTTGTGTGGGACAGAGACTGCTGCTGTGACAAATGACCTTCAGATTCTAGTGACACTGAGAAGTTCCTTTAGGCACCAACCCTTCACTGACAGCCTTAAGCAAGTCAGTGACTTAATGCTTCACCCACCTGCTTGAGTAAGACTTCCCCTGGTGAGGTACATACATATATCCACTCAGTTTGCTGTCCTGATAATTGATTTTTAGCTCATTAGGAGCTTTTGTGGGCCCTAATTTGATAAGGAAGTGTGAATGTGGATTTTTCCCCCCTACAGCAGGTTTTCTTATTTGCAGGTTATTAGGGGAGTGTTAATGAGGCACCATTCTTCTGTCACACAGAGAATTTAAAGCCCTCACCTTACAAACTAAACCTATCAGAGAGAAAAACCACGTTTCAGCCATCTAGGTTGGCTAGCTGTGGAGAGGCCTGTGAAAGAAGTGGGTATGTGTGCTTGCCAAAGATAGGCCAGCTCTGCTCTTCCAGTCTTCAGTGTTCCCCAGGGCTCAGCATCCCACCCCAGGTGTCTGCAGAATCCCTGCCTCTTTATTCCTCCTCAACCCTCCCAAATCCCTCTTGGTGTCCTTCTTGGTCCATCTTAATTTTCAAACAAGAGTCACGGGTTTTGAAAAACACCAGCCCTGAAGCGTTTGCAGATGCTCTTGTGAACAGTTTGGGGCCTGGGATTTCTTTGTTCAGTTTCATCTGCTGATAGGAGAGCTGGGCAGACTGTCTGCTGTCTGACGGGCGAGAAAAGGAGCAAGGGAAAGAGATTCCTGCAAGGAGCTGGTTTGTGGAGGGAGCCCATACTGTGCCTTTTGTTTATTTGTGGTGATTTTCACAGAGAAGGGCTGAGGGGGCATGAAAAGGAATCTGTAGCAAGGCACCATTTAGAAGGAAGGAAATGGGCTTCATGATAATGAGGTTTTGCATTTGGAAGCTGACAGAAGTCCTCATCTGTAGTGTGGGCTCTCTGAATGCCATGGTCATGCTGGTTAAGGCCTGTCTTTTGGGCTTATGGTTTTCTCTAGTAAGTTTACATCGGTCATTTGCACATTTCTTCCCTTCCTGCTTGTGACCACTTTATACATTTCAAAAATAAATATGACTGTCTTCGTATATCTTTTGGTGAATCACAGAAGTAAATAAGATCATGTTTGCACATCTTTCAGTAATTGTATCCTTCTAGCTAGAGAATGCAAATTAAGCCTGGAACGCTAGTGTTACAACCAACAGAATGTTGGAAATGTTACAGTGTTCCTTAGAAATAGCTGCTCTTGTGTGTGGCTTACCAGTGTCTTAGAATCACAGAGCATGACAGGATGGATAGAGAATACATGACTGTCTAAAAGAAGACTTGACCAGTTGGATAGAATTTGCTATTTGAATTCTCCATCCATTCATTGCTCATGAACTTGTTTCCTTGGCCCTAGTAACTTATCGTTGTCTCAGTAGAATGCAGTTTATGATGGCAATGTCCTAGCATAATGAAGCCTGAATTTGGCGGGCATCTTGATGATCATCCTGGCCTTTCTTAATTTCAAAACTGATAATACAGTTATTGAGCAAATGCTGGCAAATAGTAGGTACTCAGTAAATGCCTGGAGGCCTAGCATCACCTCCTGTGTGTGTGTGTGATTACTCTCAGTGGCCCCCAACCCTGTTACTATGAGTTTCATGAACACCAAGAATGTGTCTGATCCACCATTGTCTTCAGCTCCTTGTCTGAGGAAGACACTCAGTAAACATTTATCGCACAGCTCAATGAATGACGGGTTTCAGGTCTTCACCTTATTGGAAATTTTTAAGGAGTCATGATAGTCATGGGTTACTAGGGAAGCTGGATTCCTTTGGAGGAGTTTAGTCTCATTAATAAAAAAAGAAAATTCAAGAACAGATTCGCATGGAACAGTTTTGATAGAGTTTGAAGGAAACAAAAAACTTTAGAGAGTACAGTTTCCAGATCTTGTGCAGAAGATCAGAGCAGGAGATGGAGAAGAGGAAGAGAGAAAGCCATGGCATTGAGTTCGACAACAGTATCAACCACATGGCAGACCAGCAGCCACATGGTGATGGGGAAGGACGCCACAGGGAAAGAGTTAGGAAGACCAAAGTACCAGAAAATGCACCCTAAGGCTCTGGCTGACACTGGAAAGTAAGGCAGCTGAGGAGAAAAAGGCAAAGCCTTTCTGAGTCCTGACCCAACAGAACCTTATGCTGGTTCTGGAGTGACTGCACTAGGGGGCCAGAGCTCTGGAAAGGAAAACTCATCAAAGTGAGAACTACTTCTCCTATCAATTTAGCATGTCTTAAGGTAGAACTGCCTTTCTGCGAGTTTGGTCCTTTAGTAAGGTGGTTGGCCTGGCCACAGGGAATGCTAGCTCTCCACCCAGGTCAGAGATGAATCGTTTGACCAGAAGAGAACAGCTTTCTCTTAATGGGTCTTTACTGCCACCGTGACACTTAATATTTATACTGCTGCTTTTTGTTGGTGTTAAAACTTACCAACTTAAGTTTTTCTAACATAAATTAAAAAATATATATAATTAATTATCATTTCCCAGCAGAAAGTTATCAAAGGAAAAAGGAAGTCTGTCAATAATGTACTCCCATATCAAGAACAGAGAGGAAAAAAGTGATCAGATCCAAACCAACAAAGTAAATGAAGGAAATTCTAAAAACAAATCCAAGAAACAGAGTTCCTAGAAACATAAATGAATTTAATGATAATGAGATTGATGACATAGAAGAAAAATATGAAATAGAAAAAGATAGATAAATCAAATTTGATTTATTGTAGGCCTGATAGTTGGTCAGTCTTTAACAAGTTTACCACATAACAAACCTGGAATGACCATGCATGCACTTGCAACCCCACTGCTGTTGTGTGGGGAGAAGACACCCTATGGTCACTGCAACATGCTGGTTCCCCAGCCTAGGAGGGAGAGGGACAGTTATTACATAGATATATCATAATGTGTTTAAAATGCCACCCTTATCTAATTAAACGGCTTAGGTGGTTTTCAGGCCACTTAAGTAGTACTCATATGGACTCCCTCTCCTTTGTGGTGCTCGGCTTCTTCGAATGACAAATGTCTCCCATTGTCCCGGGTATTTGAATACTTGGTCCCCAGTTGGTACTGTGGTTTAGGAAGCCTTAGGAATCATGACCTGGCTGGAGGAGGTATGCCTTTCGTGTGCCCATTAAAAGTTTAAAGACTTTCCAGTTCGCGCTATGCTCGTGCTTGCATTCTGAGATGTGTTCCCTCGGCATCCTGCCCCAGCCTGTTTTTTGCTGCTTTGGTTCCCATCAGGATGAACCCCCATCTCTCCTTGTCTAAGTTACCCTGATCACGATATTTTATCACAGCAATGGGGACGTAACTAAGACAGCTTCTAACAGCCTCATGCATACCCCGCTTCACATCACTCACTCTGTCAGCCACATGCTATGCACGGGAGAGTCCTCCCAATGCAGTCCCGCCCTTAAGCTCCCGAGACAATTCTTTCTCAAAATGGCCTTTCCTAGGGATAGGCGTGCCCTGAAGTGTTCTTAGAGACATGTGCTGTTTTGAGACTTGAGAAGCTCCAGGGAAAGCAATGCTTTTTTTTTTTTTTTTTTTTTTCAGAGCTGGGGACGAACCGGGGCCTTGTGCTTGCTAGGCAAGCGCTCTACCACTGAGCTAAATCCCCAACCCCCGAAAGCAATGCTTTTAAGAATTGTTTCATGATCTCCTCATGTTGGCTCGGAAAATTGAAGTGCCAAGTGCCATGGTGCAATTGTTCGAGAACATTCTAACAGTTAGCATCTTACATACTTTTAACCTGAATAGGTTCAGATTTTCATTTTATAACCATTATTTATTTATCATATCTTCCCTTTCCAAATTTTCTTATTGCAGCAGAACCGAATTCCAGGTTGAAAAGTGAAATAGAAAGAGATGTGAATCTCTGAATTTTCTCATGCCCGTACTTCAGTGTAAGTGAGTTGGTTACTCAGAGGTTCAAAATCTATAGTTCAAAGCCAAGGACAGATTCAGAGAGCAGGTGTAAGGACAAATTTATTTTAATGAGATTCCTTCCAAAAAGAAATGATCTCTGCACTGGAGATGCAACATCCCCACCCGGGAGCACGAGGGCTTTCTCTCTTCTCCTCACCACAGCCTCTTAGGGCAGAGAAAAAGAAGAGGATTATAAATCCAAGAGTTGCAGAAGCAAATCTGGCCGCGGACTCAAAGGCTGTACTACATGACTAGAGGAATTCTTGCAGGAAGAATATCTTCCTCTTCAATATATTTGGTGGATGGAATCTCCTTCTTCCCTAATAATACAAGATGGGTGCTGAAATGAAACGATTCATGACAATTTATAGGAAATATGTGTCAAGAATGACTGGATCATTTGTCTTAACAAAGTGGTTTTCATTCTCTTTAATCTGTCATTTTAGTCCAGCATGTAGCAAGTCTAATATATATGGAACCTTAAGGGGAGAAAAAATCTAGAATCAAAGTGGAATGAGAAAATGTGCATCGCTGGTTTCATGGTTTCTTTTCTCTTAGTCTTTGAGGGACAGATCTTGCAACTTCATCTTTGAAGGAAAAACAGAGCAGCCCCTACCTGTGTCGGTGTCATCTCTGTTGTTGTTGTTGTCATTGTTTTAAATTATTTTTGTTTTGTTTTGTTTTTATTTATTTTTTCTTTTTTTCGTTTTTTTTTTTTTTTGGTTTGTTTGTTTGTTTTGCAACTGACCTTAGACAGTCCCGCCAGTGAATTTTTTTCTTTCTCCTTTCAAAACTAAAAAGCCACATTATGATTTCCACGAGGTAGAAAAGGAACCACTTCCGATCCCAAGGAAGGTGACAGCAGAGTGGAATGAATGCACTAATTGTTCTTCAAATAAAATCTGTGAAAAATTTAAATGAACATCTGTTTGTAGAATAGAGCTATTAAAGGGAATGTTCTGCACAGACAATATGCCGTGCAGGATAGTTGTACAAATAATGCTGTGAAATTGTTTAATTAACTCATAAAAGAGGGAGCCTACTAAAGGAAACATCAGCACTGCACTCTGGAGATGTTTGACAGTCTTCAAGAGCAGACGTGATTATGATTATAATTATTTTAGTAAATTGAGCTATAATTTCTCTTTCTGTTGTAAAATAAGGTATATTATGAATCCTAAATAGGATAAACCTTTAAACATAAATAATTCATTCAAACCTGACTTCAGCACTGTGAGTCTTCCTCGAAATGTGCTTGGGTAAATATAACCGAACCGAGCATGCATTCAATGTGAGACTTGAACCGTAAGGAGATCTGGCTTCATGTGTGTGCTGTGGAAATTGGTTTCAATATTTTATAGAGAGAACTTCTATCACAGATTTGGATGTTTGCCCCTAGGAAGCACCAATTATTTATAAGATAATATGGATATGGGTAATTTTATTTTCCTAATAACAGAAATGCACTCAGAGGTCTTATGGTATTGAACATGAAAGGCTGCAACAACGGTTTTGTGTGTGAGGCCAGCCAGTTTTATTTGAAGCAGATTTATTGACTGTTCATTATGTACCAAGTTTGTTTAATATTATTATGTAAATGACTAAATCTGAGCTACTTTATTATTTTTCATTCTCCATTTTGACAATTGCATATTTTTATATTCATAACTTTGGTTGGTAATTACAGGAATGTTACATTTTCTGTATATTTCCTTTATCACTCTTATTAACTGAAATTACTGCAGGAAGGAAATTAATCAGACAAATTAGTATGCTTATTCATGAAACCTAGATTACAGTAAACCCCAAGATTAAGACTAATGAAACAATTACTTATTTAATCATTATTGAAAATGGGAACATTGTTCAGCTATCTGACAGTAACTGCAGCAAGCCTCGGAGATAGATAAATGAGTGTGTTTTTCTTGACTGCTCTTTCATGAAAGTAAGATTATTATCAACTGCTGGGAGTTTTGATTTCATATTCGACACTTTTTTCCTGGAAAAGGTTTCTTTTTATTGGAAAAAAAGAAACCCAATTTTTTCAATAGGCTCCTCTCCTTGAAAAATTATCCCTGCTCTGAAATCTCATAAGGTAAGATGTAAGTCAGTTCTGTAGGCAGAATGGATGCGGTCCTTTTGCTTTTTCACACAAATAAATAAATGTTGCACTAGAACTAAAACTATTCACCTAAAAGGCTTAAAGATGTCAATCTAAGTTAACAGCTTATTTTTAAAAGGAAACAGTAGAACAGCAGGTTAATGATGAAACCCCACAATCTCCAAATGTCACTGTAGCAGCTTCCTGGTGCCTGGAGACAATTGTTATTCAATTGTTTCCACCTTAAAGGTTTCTGGCCATTATTTTCAGGTTGAATTGCTTTTTCTGTTTCTGAATAGTAGGTGTTAGTAGAAAGCTAGTGATTTTTATTTTTTTTTTAGTATACATTAGTCCCTTGATTCTTACATCCTATTTACAAGCTTAAAATGTTTGCCTAATAAATGAGATTTGTCTTAAATTTAAAGTACTAATTTTTATTGTCAAATTCATAAGCCATCTTCTGATCCTCTATGGCATAGCATCAGTGTTACTAATATTTCCTTAACCTGTTTCCCCACATTTGGTAGCAGGATAAAATATAACATGTTACATTTGTTAAAGACAGCAATTTTTTAGTGGGTGTCCTAATTTTATTGTGCTAAATGACACTATTTAAAAATATTCCATTGTAAAAATGAACAGATTCGTGTTATTTTATTAGTTACTTACAAGTGTAAAATTTTTATTAATGAGATATAAAAAGTGAGCTAGGCAGAGGCAGGCTGATATTTTCTACAAAGTAAGTTCCAGACCAGCCAGGAGGAAAAATATATGTGAGCATATGTACATGTACATGTATATGTAATATATATTATTTTTATATATATTTCCTATATACATATCTTTACTACGTATAATTATTATATATATTTACTCCATATACCATATTGTGAAACCCTGTCTCAAAAAGAAGAAAGAATGAATGAATGAGTGAAAGTCAGCCAATCAGTTCTTGCAAAAGCCCCAAAGTTGAGGAAGGTGTTTTATGCTTAGAAAGTGATGCTGGAGGCTGGAATCAGGAGGAATGGGGGAAAGCTCCAGTTAAGGAGCAGGTAGGTAGGTGCCCAGGCCACTATGTCAAATCTGTCTCAGAATTTTGTGACCACCCAGCAGGGGAGAAATTTCTTTCTCATGTTGTTGTTATGGAGAAACTCAACTAAAAAAAAAAATCTAAAATCAGGAGCTTGGGACTGTTATAGCTCAGTAATAGAAAGTTTATGTGGCATAGAATATGTGAGTCCCTAGGCTTAATCCCCAGTACTGAAAAACAAAACAAGTGAAACAAAACAAGACAAAACCAAATAAATGAACCTAATCTCGACAGGAGCTGGATGTGACCTTGAACTGGAAAGACGATCTGGGTTCAGTCCTGGAAGTCCTCTGGCCAATGCTCTCTCCCTTCTTGGTTCTCAGAATGCTGATCAAGACTGCTTTTGCCAGAGACTAGATGGCTCCTATCATGGGTCAAAAGCCAGTTCTTAAGCAAAAAGCTTACAAAACATGTCTTGAGGGCACTTCAGGTGACAGAGGAAGGCTCCAAAATCACTCATCCATCCCAGGAGCTGTTGGTCCACAGCCTTTGCAACCCACATTTTTCAGTTCTATTTAAACCACATCCTAAAAAATTCCTGTCAGGGAAAAAAGTCCTTCATATGAACTCTCCAATGTGACAGATCAGAAGGAAAAAACAGAAAAGGGAAATCCAGAGGAAACGTTTCTGATAAAACAAAGAGTAAAACTTGAAAACAAGCTGCAATTTAACCCTAGTAAGATAGGACAGTATCCTGGAAACAACAGGGCTCTCCAATATGGAAATGTCTCCTGAGCAAGAAAACACTCTGGCAAGCTATAGCCAAGGAGACAGAACTCTGAACACGCAAGCATATGAGAGGCGGTATTTCCAGAGGCATGAAGAGACAACGGCTGAAAAAAGGAAATGAAAATTAGAGAGAGAACAATAGTGGTCTGGGAACAGAATCCAGGCTTCTCCCTGCATTAGATCATGGGAAAGAATTTAGGGAGACACAGGTGTGCACTGTCGTGTTTATAAATAGGTTGTGGTAATAGAGAAATAACTGAGAGTTAAAGATGGTGACATTGCCGGTCCAGACTAGCTTTGTATAAGCTACTTGACTTTTTAAAGTATGTGTCTGCATTATTTTGCTATAACTAAACTAATAATTCAAGAGATAGACAAAACTATACTCATGCAGATGTGCTGTGCTTTCACATCTCTCCGACTAATGGATCCCAAAGGAAAATCAAAGGAAGAAAGATTTTTTTTTTTGCTGGATGGTTTCAGAGGTGTCTTTCCTCTGTGGCACAAGGAGTGTGACCCAGCAGACCAGCTCAGGTTGTGGGTTAGGAAGCAGAGAGAAGTAGGCAACCCAGGAAGCAGCCAAATACAAGTATAGCACCTGCTGACAGCGCCCTCCAGCCAGACTCTACCCAACTTTTAGTCGTCCTAATAATGCTGTTGTACTTTCTAGTTTCAACTTGACACAGCTAGAGTCATCAGAGAGGAAGGGGCTTGATAAATTTATGGAGGGAAAAATGCCTCCATAAATGTGAGCTATAGGCAAGCATAGAGCATTTTTTTCAATTGATGGGGGAGGGCCCAGTCCATGGTGGGTGGTGCCACCATGGGCAGGTGGCATTGGATTCTAAAAGAAAGCAGACTGAGCAAACCATGATGAGCAAGCCAGTAAGCCACACCCCTCCATGGTCTCTGCGTCAGCTACTGCCTCCAGGTTCTGTCCTGTTTTTGTTTCTGTCCTGACTTCCTCCAATGATGAATCATGATATGGAAGTATAAGCCAGGTAAACCCTCTCCTTCCCAATTTGCTTTTTGATCTTGATGTCTCTTCAAATGATGGAACATTAAGATAGCTACCACATGAAATTATCAAGGAAATAGTCAGCCCATTGGCTCAGAGAACTCATGTTCTGTTTCTTGAAGCACTCTCACAGACACAGCCAGAGAGGTGCTTTGCATTTATTAATCTAATCAGGTTGACAATAAAAATTATCTATCCTAGCACTATGATTTATGAACAAACAGAAGCAAAAGAATTTAAGCCACAGGAACTTAGTAAAAGAAAGCACAGGGCTCCAGAGTCTAGTTCTGACTAGAGAACCGTGGCCATTTTCCAGCTTAGAAAAAGATGAACTATTTTCCAGGGACAGTTCACACTTTATAACTTGCCAAGAGGTGAGCCATGAATATGGTAGGTTGTTCTTTGTGCTCAGAGATCTGAGGACTTGGTAAGAAAAGGCGAGTTATGTGATGGATCCCTAGTGGTACTGAAAGTCAATGACCCAACATGGCTATATGCCAGGAGCCAGAGACTTGATATACTGCATCTTTCCTGAACTTTGTAATGGTGTGGGTCTGAAATGTCTCTCCCAAGCTTTGTTTTAAATGCTTAGTGTCCAGCTTGTATATATTATTTTGAAGGCTATAGGGCTTTTGGGAGGTGGGCTTAACTGTAGTGGGTCCCTAGAGGTGGACTTTGGATAGTTATGGCTGCCCCAGGTACCATTCTAAGTCTTTTTATTCCTGTCTCCCAAAGTTTGAGAAGATCCTGCCATGCAATACCCTCCTGCTTCTGCGAACTCGCTCTCCCTTCAGTGCTGTGATAGCCTGACATCCTTCTAAAACCATAATCCAAAGTAAATCTGTTTGCTTATCAGTTACCTTTGCTAAATATGCAGTCACGGAAATGTAAAACTTAAGACCAACTTGGTTTCAAAAGCCCAGATGTTATGGCAGTGTAAATATAAAAATTCAACTTTTGTAGAGCAAAGCAATTGTTAGAACTCAGTCATTTGGAATTGTGAAGTACTGTCCGAGGACCCAACATAGTTATTGTTTTCAGTTGTTGTGATTAACCATAACCTTAATAATTTTGTGTCCCTTAATGTTCCATCGTAGCACAGGTGAGCGGGCGAGCTCACAAACCCCCTCCCTGAAGAGATATGAGCAGCTCCTCACAAAACCAAGAAGCTTTGAAAATGTCAATCATAATTTCAGACTTCAAATACTGATGACTTAACGAAAAAGTGTGGGCCACGCTCTAGGAATCAGGCTGATGGTTACTGTGTATTGTCAGCTTGCTCTGGAATTACCTAGAAAACACCTGCAGGCATAACTGTGAGGGACAGTTTAGCTTTCCATCACACCTTTGAGAATTGTCTTTGGTTAACAGAGGTGGGAAGAGGCCAAAGGGAGCAGCACCATTTTCTGGGCCTAAGAAGGGGAAAGCTAGCTGAGCACCAGCATGCATTGGTCTTTGCTCTTGACTGAGGATATACTGTGATCAGCTGCCTTAGATTCCTGCTGCTATGAATCCCCTGCTTTGATAGGCTGTCACCTCAAACTAAACCAACATAAACCACTCCTTCCTTACGTTCCTTTTCAGAGTATTTTATCACACCAGCAATCAACTAAGGCAATCAGTGAACAAAACATCGTTACGGCATGAACGCCATTCTTCAGCGTATTGTAGAAATCTACAGAGAGAAATCACTCATTTAAATTTAACACAAAACCTAAAAGCATCTGATGATTTGAAAGGAACACCCAGGGTTTACGAAGTTCTTCATAAGGGAGCGTTGCTATATGTGTGAATTGTTATTGAACTTATGGTTAGATTTTAATTAGTTGAGAAATTCAACATTAGGTAATGACATTTGACATGGCGCCTCCTGGGGTCTGTGCAATCAAAAAGTGACACCTAAACACTGCTGAGCGAGGTTGTAGTTCAGCTAGCATGACTTGTTACAGACACTTGGTGACTTTTAGTCAACAAGCAATTAGTGACAATCATATCATTACAAACTGTAGGGGGAATTATATGGATGTAGAATGTCTTGAAAATATATGCTCACATCGCTCTCTCCTGTCCCATCTTCTCTCTCTTCATTTCCAACAAGTTCCCCTCTTGCTTTCTTATCTTTCTTTTTCCCACCCACTGAATTTTGTTAAAGTTGCTGGCAGTTGTTTGTTGGAGAACTTACAAGTCTCTACACCGATGAAGATATTCTTCACCCAATAATGATCAAATTTCAATACACCCCAGCTAGGGTTGGGATCTTCCAACCCCCTCCCCCATTACAATGGAAGGCTAACAGATTTGATCTTGTGTGGTCCTTGTGCAGATCACCACAGCTGCTGTGAGTTTGTGAATATAACACCAGGTCACATCCAAGGGAAATGTTTCAGGCACTCCTCCTTACCACCCAGCTCTAATATTCCTCTCATCCTTTCTTCAAGATGTTTTCTGAGCCTTGGAAAGGGTGACCTTGATGACTCACTTAGGAAAAACACTCAGACACTTATTCTCAATACTTGGGCCAGCTGAGAGTGTCTGCATTCACCAAGACGGAGAGCTGCAGCAAGCTATCAGGATAAACATATATTTTCAGAAAGCAGTTTGGCAATATTTCCATTTTATCAAAATAACAGTGGTGGCTTCCTCTTTATGGTCTGTAATCTGCTAGCCCATGAGCTTTTGACTGGGTTTACAGAACCAATCATGCATTCATGCCGTGGTACAGGTCTCAAGTCCAAAGTGACTGCATGACCTCCATGCCACTATTACGTCATTGTGCACATGTTGCCAGGCAAATCTTTATTGTCGCATTGTGCACCACTGGGTAATTTCTGATTTTTCTACTGTAGTGGCCAGCCTACCAAGTAACCATCAATATTATGAAATCGAGACAGCAGAGAGAACATTTCAAGCTCATAAACATAACTCTTAAAAATAAAAATAGTTCACAAGATTATGTTCTTGGCATGCTTCCACATCTAAAATCTTATTGTGGTAAATAAAGCATTCACAATAACCCTATAAGTAAGTCCTGCTATGAGGGCTCCATTACAAATGAAAAAAAAAAAGATAGATTCCTAGATGAGTAATTCATAAGTTTCTTCTTCCAAGCTTATTTTAATTCATAGCATTAAAACTAGAATTTGTTTTTCTGGGCAAGGTTTCTGTGTGTAGCCTGGGCTATCCTACAACTCTCTCTGAAGACCAGTCTCACCTGGAATTCATAGTGATCCCCCTGCCTCTGCCTCCTGAGTGCTGGGATTAAAGGTGTATGCTGGTGTCTTTTAATACAGAGGCAAATGCTAGCAGCCAACCATTGGACAGAGAATGGGGTCCCCATTGGCGGAGTTAGCAAAAGGATTGAAGGAACTGAAGGGGCTTACAACCCCATAAGAACAGCAATACCAACGAACCAGAGCTCCCAGGGACTAAAACCACTACCCGAAGAGTACACATGAACAGACCCATGACTTCAGCTCCATATGTAGCAGAGGATGGCCTTGTTAGGCACCAATGGGAAGAGAAGCCCTGGGTCCTGCCAAGGCTGGACCCTCCAGTGTAGGGGAAAGTCAGGGTGGGGAGGCAGGAAGGGGTTGGTGGTTGGGTGGGGGGACACCCTCATACAAGAAGGGGGTTATGACGATAGGAAGTTTATGGAGGGGAAACTGGTTTTGTTTTTCATGTCTGGATTGTGTTTTAATCTTATTAGGTAATTAGGACAAGGGGCAATGGGTCTTGTCTTCTTGTTGATAGTAAATCAATAAAGTATACAGGGTCTTATATCAGGGAAATAGAAGAATTTGGAGTGTGTGTGCGTGTGTTAGTGCATGCATGTTATATAACCAAAGGCGAAGTGTTCAAACTGGAAAATATCCTCTTCAAAATTTCTACCTGAACCATTTCATTCGTAAGGTCTTATACCTTCCACAACACAATCTAATTTATTTTCAGAAGATCTGCTTGCTGTGTCCTGTAGGAACCAGAAGTAAAGATGAAGCTCAAAGCAGAGGGAGAAGGAAACCTTCTGGGTGAAATGTACACATTGTATCAAAGTGGAAATGGAGATGGATAGCCACTCCAGTCACGTGCTTTCAGTTCCAGAGCCCGGCTTTGCTGAACAGATTTTTCTCTTCCATGCAGTTCTTTTCACAAATTTTACTTTTTAGTATGTTTGTAGCTAGGTGTCCTTGATTGGAAATATGCCCATATTGCCATAGTTACCATTTTGAGATGTGTTTCCTATTTACTAATTCATTAGCTCCTTAAACTTAAATGAAGAAACAATGACAATTATTCTCATGATTTGTCGTCTTTCCTGGGCACTCATTTTATTGTGATAAAATGTGCTATAATGACCTAGAGCAAGGAAATCTTTTCCTTTGATATTTCACCCGAACAAGCACTTTTTGATTAGGCATCACTTCATTTTCCAATTTCTCTAAGGAATCTAAACTCCGCTCTTGAAAAAAAAATGCTGAATAATACAAATATCTTCATGTTCTTCTGTGATTGAGGTTTTTTATTTAAAAGACCAGGTTCATAAAATGATCATTATTTTGGCAGTTTATGATTGCAGTGTCTAAATTAATAACGGAAGACCCACAGGCAAAAATCAAGCCCCATCACTTCTCTCTAGCGGTGGCACCTGTCAGCAGGGCTGTGTGGGAAGATGGAGTTTCTTAATCAAAATTTCTATAAATCTTTGATATCTGCTTATTTATTTTCTGTAGAAAAGCAGCCTCTTTGTGTTTGATGTTCTAGAAGCAAGGGACTGTTTCTTTTGCAGTTGATTATAGAAAGAGGTCTCCTCCCAGGGAGCACAGCTGGGTAGATCCTGATGTTTGCCTGTCTCAGGCAAGGAGCTAGAGGAGGAAGAAGAATATTGTGTATTTGTGCTACTGACAGAGCCTCAAATAATTTGTTCCGTTACCCTCCCTTCCAACTGGTATCTTCAGCAGGTAGCAGGATGATAGACAGCATGCAAAACCCCAGGCAAAACACCTTCCAGGGCTTTCCAATTCTGTCTACTAGCTTTGTTGCATGAGTGTTGTTTGCAGATATATGTCTGCTTCTGCTATGCTGGTGTTTAATCAAGCCACTCATAAGGAGCATCAGCACAGTCTGGTTGTAGTGTTCTACCAAATATTTGAGTAGAAATTAGGTGGTTATTACAGCAAAGAAAAAAGAAAGACCAATGTTTAGAATCTGGCCCCGTTTCAAGAACTATTAAGTTTTATTGGTTCTGGTAATGTGTCAGTCTCTTCAAGGTTATGGGGCTGACGTTTCTTTCCCTTTTATGAGAAGGGAATTAGATTAATTGGTAGGGGATGTTGTTTGGAAGCGCTTGCTTTAAGGGTTGGTTCTGAGTTCATTCCTGGAAAAGAATGAAACTGGCAGGGACTGAGTCAGTTTCCTATTATATCTTTTGGGCTTTTTCAGGCACGTGTGCTTAGTCAAACTACAGGGATGCCTGACTCTAGTGTAAACGACCAAAGGAAATGTCCGCCTGTAGAAACTGTAAAAGTCTTTTATAACATTGTCATTCATAAACTTTTCACACAAGGAAAAACAAGGAGGAAAATCTTGAGCAGGGAACCTATTATCTATCTATCTATCTATCTATCTATCTATCTATCTATCTATCTATCTATCTCATATATAAAACACATACATGATATATATGTTATACAGTTATATTTAATATGTAATATCTATATATCTATATCTTTATACTGCTATCCAACAAGTGGAAGAACTCTTTATCTGGTAGAGAGTCTTACTGTTCCTGCTATTTCTATTGACCCATGAGGGTTAGTTATGCTGGATTTGAAAGAGACGTCACAGTGATGATTCAACATTCTTAATAGCCTCTTGGACTGGCTTGGAATTTTATTCATGTAGACTAATTTAAATGACATCTTTAATAAATTAGCAATCTACATTGTCATTAAACACCTGAGACATTAAATTTAAAACAGCAGCATTCTTTATTTATTATCTGCCCAACACATATTCATTGAGCATCCCTTGAGAGGCAGACATAGGTATTTGTGGAATAAAGGGAGTAAAATTGAAATGGTTTTACTTTCATGAAACTTTCACCTAATGGAGTCTCAGATAATTGAAAGTTTTGTTAATGCCATGCTGTCTATTATAAGCGAAAAGTGTGCGTTCATTCTCAACAGCTCCTGTAGTCACGACCTCTCTCCGTGGGTTGTATACGCTTTTGTTGAATGAATCATGTATGCTCTGTGTGTCTGATTCCCTTGACACAGCATCAATGCTGCCTGAGACAGGGGCCTCTGCTTTTGGTAGTCCCTGTGATAAAGTTAGCTTACGAAAAAGCAGAGTTTCTGCTGGTGCTTTATTTATCCGACACCTACAGTAAGCAGGTGGAGTAGTATAAATGTATTCTTGTTCTGGTCCTCAGGAACCTAGAAATTACTGTATATTCCTAATTATGCAAAACTATATCAACCTGGTCTTTTAAAACTTACTTGCTTTTTTATGGTGATGTAAATTGCTATTTTACATCTATACACTAGATATTTTTAAAGTGAATCTGGAACTTATTAGTCATATAATCTGTGTAAAGTCTTCCCCCCAAAAAGTCAATGTTTTGATAGTTTGTAAAGCATCAATGGAATTATTGTTCATTTCATTTCCAGATGTTGTTACCATGTAATGCACATGTGGCCATGATCATTAGTGTATAATATATTGTGTGTTTTTGGGTTTCTTCATGGTTATATTTAAAAGACACAAATTATGCACAGTGTATTAAACGTGAGATATCAACTCCGCATGGTCAATTTTGAGTGTTAGCCTAATTGGACTGAGAATAGATCAGGACCTCAGTGAGGCACTTGTGTGCATGGGGATGCAGGCATGTCCAGAGAGGATTGCCTCAGGAGAGAGACATGCTCTGAATGTGGGTGGTATTAAGCAATGGGTGTTGGAGTTAATAAAGAGGGAAGAGGGGAGCCAGCTGACTTGTGGTTTTTCTCTTTCTACTTTCTGATCGATGAAATGTGAGCAAACAGCCTCGAGCTACACCCATGAATAGGAGCCAGTCCAGATATCCCACCTTCCCTGCCTGTTGCCTGGAACTTGGGCCAAAACAAATCCTTCCCCTCTCAGGTTGCTTTCTGTCAGGTGTTTTGATCACAGCAATGAGAAGAGTCAACCAATACAAGCCAAGTAAGGAACAAGGGAAAGCACAGACGCAGGAACTTGCAACAGCAGAAGCAGCTACCAAATCCAGGTCTAAAGGTTGAAAGGAATGGAGCCAGTAATTTACCACATCTCTATGCTCAGGCCATCTGGTCTACTTGTTTTATTGACTTTACAACAACTTCTATAAGAATTACTAACATAGAAAGAAAGAGAAGAAAATACCCTGCTTTCTCCCATGTCTCCATTGTTCCTTGTCTACATATCTATGCCAGTTGTCCCTTTAGACCAAATCCAGCCAGAAGCTAACACTCACAAACCTTGGAAAACGGCCTTGCAGGGGTCAGGCTCCCTGTGACACAGACAGAGAGGAGGAAGAGCAAGGAATGAATCGGTAAGTACACAGGACAAAGAAGGTAAGGACCGGGTAGAGAGGAATCAATGCAAATCATTTTTCATTCACATTCATATCAACCTCTAGAGGAAGCAAACTGACTACAGATATAAAACAAGCCTGATTTCCTCTAATAAGCTTTTTTTCTCTTTTAAGTTGGAATGAATTTCATTCCTCCACTACTTTATTTAACTTCACATATTTTCAGATCAATGTGATGATTTCAATGTATAATCATGAATCGTGATAATTAACTTTGCCTTTTAAAATGTTTATTATTTCCTTCATCGAGGAACCTCTATCTCCTAGTTTATCCTATAAAATGTTTAATAAATTTGTACAATTTAAAGTCACCACATTGTGCCAATCATGGATTCCAAAATAATCAAGAAGCTCTCAATGATATTTCTTTTCTCATTAAATTTTATATATACATAGTTTGCCTGCATGTAAGTGCACTACAGATATGCCATACCTCAAAAGCCTAGAAAAGGTATCAGACCCATCTTAGAACTAGTTCCAGATGATTGACTACTAATTACAGGTGGTATATTGCCTGCCATAGGAACACTGGGAACTGAACTCTGGTCCTCTTCAAAAATAGCAGGTGCTCTTAGCTACTGAGCCACCTCTCCAGGTTTGCTTTCAACAATCTCGCTTTAGGTTATTGTGAAATAAAACTGGAACTTTTACTCATCTCCTCTTTAGCATTTGCTGGATGAATATAAAACCCAGGAGATGGGAGGCGAAGAAGATATCTGAGGACATAAAGTCACTTACCTCTAAGCCTGGCAACCCAGGGTCAATTCCAGGTTCCCATAGAATAGAAGGAAGAAATTGGTTCCATTCAAATTGTCCTCAGATCCTCACACGGAAGCCATGACGTGGTGCCCATGCACACCCACATCTACATACAATAAACAAGTAAACAAACAAGTAAATACATGTGATTAAATTTTTCTTAAAATAAAAGACACAGATCATTCATTACTGGGAGGAATCCTGTGGGTATTTTTCTGAAAATATTAGAGAAGAATTTGGCTAAGTTACTTAAAAATCTACTTAAAATTTGGTGGGTTTTCTCAGTTGATTATTTTGACAGGACAAATCTAGACATTAATACTTATATAAATCTTGTGTTCTTAGATAATTATCACTAAGAGAGATTTAAAACAGGGAGAAGTTTTCTGTAAAACAAAAAATGTGGATGAAAATGATTATATTTGTAGGCTTTTTCACACAGTACAACCTGTACAGATATCTAGATATGTAGAAGATTAGGAATAATTTGCAGACACTATATATAGAAAAAAATAACTCTACTACTTTAGCAAGAAGAGAAAAGCATCTACCAAATATTTATTTTATATAGAATTTTGGTTCTCAATATGAAAATTGAGCATGGAGAAGACCATCAAATTCTGTATGAAGCTTTGGAAACAGTACATGATGTTTTTCTTAGCTACAGCCTGTGTGCCTGATTTGTATCCAGACAGAATCCCAGGGTCTTCCCACTGAATGAAAAGGACTTTCCAGTCACACTTTTGCAAAGAGAATGAAGAATATCTTCCTTCTTCGGGAACATGCATCTTCTTTATTATAATAAAATTGGTTTATTTTGTGGCTAGAGGAATAGTTTGGTGGCACAGTACTTCCCCCGGGTTCAATCTACAGTTCTGTACAAAGAAACAAGCAAGGCCAAACTTACTCAACCTAATATTACAGCAAACTTTCTATCATGGATCATGTGCAGGATTTTACCATAGCTCTTTGTGTACTCAAGTAGGTAGTAAGAAGTTGGGTTTCTTTAAAAACATAGAAATGTTACAGGAATGTGGTTTTATTTCAATCCCTGGTGTGGTATATGGGGCTGCTTCACAGTAGCACATCATTTGCCCCATTCTCTGGTAGGGCCATAGCTTTGCCAGCTTCAGATAATTTTTGCAACTGTATGGCATTTGGAATTCTGGAGACTCTTGAAAGGGTATAAAAATGTTAGAGCCCAGAGAAGAGCTGCAGCCTGTTGTGAGTGCTGCTGTTCATGCTGTTGCTGGTTGCTGGTTGCTGCTGGCTGCTGGCTGCTGGTTGCTGGTTGCTGGTGGTGCTGGTTGCTGGTTGCTGGTTGCTGGTTGCTGGTTGCTGGTTGCTGGTTGCTGGTTCCTGACTGCTGGATGCTGGATGCTGGCTGATCGATGTTGGATGCTGTGTTGCATGCTGGTTGCTGGTTGCTGGTTGCTGGTTGCTGGTTGCTGGTTGCTGGTCGCTGGTTGCTGGTTGCTGGTTGCTGCCTTGCTGGTTGCTGGTTGCTGGTTGGTTGCTGGTTGCTGGTTGCTGGTTGCTGGTTGCTGGTTGCTAGGTGGACCTCTTCTGACAAGGAAGATCAAAATTATACCAGGGAATTTGGTGCTCTTAATCAGCAGGTTGTAGTTTAATGATATCAATGACTGCTTTTCCATTTAGCCTTCTTTCCCTCCTACCTAGTGTTGGGGTAGGGGTGAAGGGGATAAGGTTGGAATGGGTGGTAGAAATAAGAACCCATTAAGTACCCAAAACTCTAGTTACACAAATACATATAAGCATGTATACATGTAAACAAACTAATAATAACAATGAAAACAATAATGTTATCTGATTTCAAGCAGAAGATATAAATTTTGTTATTGTTTTGCAACAGGAAATTATCCTTGTTATTCCAAGGAATGTCAGCTTGTTAAGTACAATTAGCTTGTGTTATGAAGTAATGACATCCATGTGTATCTCATAATGTTGCTATGATTGTTATGTTTGTAAAGAATTCAGGCTAGAGGTCGACTCATAGTAAATGCTAAAGAATTGCTTAATGAGTAAACAAAAATCAGTAATTCTGTTCTGCTTTTGTCACATGAATTCTAATGTTCATGTGAGACATTACAGTATTTTTTTTTCTGTATGATTCCCACTTCTCTTTCACACTGCATCCTGTAACATTCAAATTCTGCCTTTCAACATCTCTCTCGACAGTTCCGGTTTGTACCAGCCTCACCTTTACACCCTGTTGAGCATCTGCACAAATGCTCCATCTAATGTAGATTCTTCTTACTATGGGCTCTTAGCCAGGAGGAAGGCATTAGAATTCTGACATTTCTAGGTCCATCTCTTAGATTTTACAGGAAGGGACTCCTGTATAGAACCAAAATATGCTCGTTTTTAAGCAAGCTCCCCAACAAGGCAGATATAAGTCCCTAATCAAGAAATATTGATCAAAATAGTCTCTTCTTTGGGTATGGAAAGATGTGTGAGTAAATATTAAGAAATATTGTAGCCTTTTAACCCGTGCTAGCACCAGCACCCATGGGGTCACATGGCACTCTATCTCAGTGGCTCTATGCTGCATTCAAGTACTCTTTGACCCAGGTGGTCCACAAGGTGTTCCAGCATGGCACCTTGTCATAATGGTCTCTAGTGCTAGTTCTGGTACTCATGGGGCCAAATGAAACTAACTATAATTTATCTCTCATTAGTATGTCTTCCACTGGCTCTCTGCCAGCCTCGAATTCTCTGGTTCCAACTACACTGTAAAATCAGGGCTCTAGAAATCCAGCATTGGCTGCCCTATCACGGCTCCCTGACATAGACTCTGCTCACACTCCCAACAACCCAGTGAAACCATTCAATAAACTGTAATTTATCAATCAGATTTATATGTTAAATTCTCAATCCACAATACAACCACACAATAAACTTACAACCAGTTGATAAGGATATAAACTGCCCACATACATAAGATAAATTTGCCTACAGAAATCCATTCCTTAAGAAATATACATAACTACCTTGGCAATTCAGGACCACCCAGATCTGGGTCATCCTTCTCCATCTCCATCTTGGTTCTCCTCCTCCTTCCCTTTCTCTCTAGCTTTACAAAAGCTTTGTCCCTGCCTTGTTTTTTTACAGTCCAACCATGGCCTTCACCTAACTTGTGCCAGCCCTCACTTGCATATAGACATCAACCTACAGAAAAACCTTGATCAACAAAGCTGTAGACTTTTTGTATTCTTGTATTTTTCCCTGTGCTGATGCAATTATGACTGCTACTGAATAATATTTCTATTTTTACTGCAAGAGCTCTGGGTATGGTTTAGGATATATAACAAGGGGTTGAGAAGGACAAAGAGAATTATGCAGGGATAGTTCACCTAGTGTCAACTACACTGTGTCATGGATGGCTACAAATTCACCTTTGGACATGTTTCTGGAGCCAGCACAGACACCATCCCTTCTGAAGGTAGCTACATTTAGGCAACTGCATTCCCTTAAATGTTTCAAATGTCAGTTAACTGTTTGCTGGAGTTACCTAATCCTCTGCAATGTGATGTGCAGCTCACTCATGAATCTGTGGACTTAAATCTCTTCTGACACTGAGCCTCCTCCTGGGGCCAATAGGAGAGAGACAGGGCAAACTTTCTCATGGCAACAGCAGAGGACAAAGTGATATCAGAGTTGTGGAAGTCCATGTATTGTGTCAGTCACACAAAGGAAGAAGCCCATTGAAGAGGGAAGGACCTCTACATTATATGACAAAAGTTATAAATACAGGTGGGTGAAAATAATTGATGTTGTTTTTCCCAAAGAATGATGATGGGGCTCTTTATAATATCACATTTCTGTACACATCCTGTTGTGATTTGAATAGGTTTGGCCTCCAGAGACTCATGTATTTGAATGCTTGGCCCATAAGGAATGGCACTATTAGAAGGTGTGGCCTTGTTAGAGGAAGTATGTCACTGTGTGGGTGAGCTTTGAGGTCTTCTATGCTTAAGCTTTGTTCAGTGTGGAATTTGTGCTTCCTCCTAACTGCCTGCAGAAGAAAGTCTCCTCCTGCCTGCCTTCAGATGAAGATGTAGAACACTTCAGCATCTTCCTCCAGCAGCATGTCTGCCTGTGTGATGCCGTGCTTCCCACCATGATGATAATAGACTCTTAACTCTAAAACTGTAAGCCAGCCCTAATTAAATATTTGTCTTTATAAGAGTTGCCTTGGTCATGGTGTCTATCCACAGCAATAAAACCCTAAGACAGATTCCATTCTGACATTTCACTGAAGGTCAGTTCTCTGTGTATATCATGTAGGGTTTCTTTAAAGCAGATAACCTTACAACTGAGTAAGCAAACAATGTCCTTTGTTCAGAACAGGGAGTGTTACACATAAAACACACATGAATGCCATTTCGTACACCGTGGAATAAAAAAAAACTTGCATTTCACAGACTTCCTGTCACTCAGATAATGGGCCACACTTCATTTAACAAAAACATCAAATGCAGAAAACAAGATATTTGCTGTTCGATATGCCTATCTGTTACTTGAATGAGGTTTGAGAAATTGTTAACATGATGTGATTGAATCTATGAAACTAGACCAAGAACCGTGACCGAGAAATGATAAAGATGCTACAGACTTGCTTTGCAGTGGTAGAGCATCTAGTTATCACCGATGATAAGACCACTGGCTTCATCTCTATTAAGCAAAGTGTTGCTTAGTGAACTGTTAAGGAGCAACCCAACTTAGTAAAGCTAAAGAAACACTGTGGGGATGAAAAAGGATTGTTGCCAGTGTCCTCAGTTCCTGGGAAAGCCATGCCATGTCTTTGTTGATAATATTACCCACCACGACCAACTATAAATATATAATATACATCCACCCATCCATACACCACACATACAAACACACACATTCTTCATCAAAATAACGGATATCTTATTATAGTGTTTTTTAGAATGGGTACTATAGTTCACATACTCAGAAAGAATCATTTACATTGTTTCATTTTTTTAACTTACAACTAGAGAATATACTTTATTGCACTGGTGCTGGATCTAATATACAAATATTTGTAAACTACTCTAAGAGAGATGGCTTTACAGTCTTGCTGCATCTTAACTCTGCTATGAGATTTTAGGTAAATCACACAATCACCAAGTATTCTTATAGAAGAAAAATATATGAATAAACATATATCCTGAAATTTTGTAATTGATAGAGAAGAGAGAAGATGGAGCCTTTCTCTGAGAAGTTCAGACATTTTAAAGTGGTCCTTGAGTATATAGCCAAGAGATAGATAATGAGACAGAGGCAAACTCGGAGTCTGCCAGATAGTTGCCATCATTCTTGGATGTCTGAGGAAATGGGGACCCAGATCCATGGGTGTACAAGCTGCTCACGGAGTATTTACATATACTGCACATGTTCTTTTATATACCTCATTCCTGAACCCTTCAACCTCTAGATGTATAGCCATTGATATAATGTAAAATCCTTCTTCAAAGATCAATTTTTTTCCTGTGTGTCATGTGTGCTGCAGGGAAGCAAGAACAAGGCACTGGATTTCCTGGAGCAAGAGTTATAGGTGATTCTAAGCTGCCTGGCTGTGTACTGTGATCTGAACTCTTGTTCTCTGGAAGTATGAGCAAAGGCTTTACTGCAGAGCCAGCTCTCCATAATCACAGTGCAGGTGTTCTGTAAACAGTTGTCACTGCTGTGTTTGGGGAATGATGAGAAGAAAAGTCTGTACTTTTATCCACACAGATTATATATATATATATTCCCCTGAAGGTTTTCAATCTGCAGTTGGTTTAATTTCAATGAGGGACTCACACGCATGAGGGCTTACTTGTCAGTTGTACAGGATCTGGCAGATTTGCCTTTTATTAAAGGTGTTGGCATTGTCTTGCTTGTGTTCATTTCTAATGGGAAGGGCTTTTGCTTCTAGGATAAAGGAATCACCAGGCATTTTGGAGACATAGCCCGAGGTGTGACCTCATATAGTAGTTCTGCAATGCTTACCAGCTTGCAGCGACCTTTCCTTCACAAATGCACAACTAAAAAGGATGAGTTGAGATGTTATTCTGGTGAAAAGTTTCTTCTGAGATTTTGTAATTGCTAGAGAAGAGAGAAGACGGGGCCTTTCTCTGAGAAGTTCAGATATTTTAAAAGTTTGAGTATGTGATTAAAAAGGAGCAGGAAAGGGGGTCGGTTTTCCTAGTAAGTGAAAAATATGACAGCTTCCATTGCATTAAGAACCCTGTGCCTCTTGAACAAATACTATTGTGTGCCCACCTCGTCTCTAGGCAACGCATCCCTAGCAGGAGCAGCCTGCTAGAAAGCCAGGGTCTGTAGGAGAGTACTGGTCAGAAGCCTGGCTTTCCTTGCACTAATGGAGAATGTTTTGGAACTAACATTGCGATTTCTCTTTTAGTCAGAATGAAGAACTAATAGATTAGGAATTTGGTTCCCTTAACGATCCTTTGCTGGAATGGTGTAGCTGAGAAGTTTTAGCAAGTATTGGGCAAACTCAGGTAGATTTAGGGCACTCTACAATTCAACAATTTGTCAGGATTCTGTGGCGGAACATAGACTGATTCTTCCCTTCATGGGACCAACCCACTTTGCCTTTGAGGAAGGGCAGTTGACAATGGCTATTAAGGCAATAATAGAAAATGAATTATTTCAAAATATTGTCATCAACAGATTCTGTGTCTTTGTCTTGCACAAATATCACAGTGTATAAATACTTAATAAGCAGATGTGATCTTGATGTTTAAGTAAATTAATTTTAAACTTCCTTTGAGGGCAGTCATGGGACAAGCTAAAATTGGAGCTCTGTAATTTTCAGCATTTGAAAGTTAAAAATTTGATTCAAATGTTGTCTCAGAGTGGAGAACAAAGGACAAATCTATTCTTTAAATGACAAAAAGGAGAGAGAATAGGAAATGGATAACTAGCCTAGCCAGATGCAGTGGCACATGCCTGAGATGTACAAGTCCAAGGCCAGTCTGGGCTACACAGGAGGTTCCAGACCAGGGTTCTCTCTCAGTGAACAAAGAAACAAGCAAGCAAAAAGAAAGTGATAACTAATGCCTACATCCCTAATCCAAAGCAAATGTGTGACTGGGTATTTATTAACATATTCCCCAGGAGAAGAGAATATACAGGTTTCTCAAGGGCCAGTATTCCGGGCGATTTACATAAAGCAGTGGAAACAAAGGAAACATTGTGAATGGAGGTGAAGTGGGGTACCATCCAGCAGCCATGGCTTGCTTTACTTGTATTGTCTCCCTTATTTAACCCCAACAGCCATTTCTTCGTCTGTAGGATATAGTAACCAGGATTGTTCCAGTTATCTGTTTGCTGGAAAGTTTTGTATCAACTGGACACAAGATAGAGTTATTTTGGAAGACAGAACTGCGATTGAGAAAATGACCTACCAGGCTGGCCTGTGGACATGCCTGTGGTGCATTTTCTTGGTTGATTATTCATGTGAAAGCCCCTCACCCATCCCCACTGACTGTGGGAAACCTCCAACTTCCTGCTGCAGGTAGTCCCAGGTTATAGGAAAGCAAGCTGAGTGTGTCACGAAGACCTAGCCAGTAAGCAGTGTTCTGACAAGTCCTTGACTTCAGTTCCTGCCTCCAGGTTCCTTTCCTGAGTTTCTGGTCTGTCTTCCCTGGATGACAGACTACAAGCTGTTACAAACCCTTTTCTCCAAAGTTATTTTTGAGAAGGCTAGGCTAATTCCATGACAGACTTCAAATTGGCAGTTAAGGAGACTAGGCCTAAAAACCGAGAAAGTCCACGCAAGTCAATTACTAATAGAAAGAAAAAAACCCCAGGCTCCAGCCTTCACACCCAGGTAATGAAATGCCCTAGCCACTGGCCTGAGACAAGGACAATGGGTTAGCAGCAGTTTCTAAACTTCCTCAGCTACTTCCTCAGTAACTGTTCCCAAATCTCCCCAGCAAGTTTCCAGTCCCCACATCCCCGTAATGGAATATCAGTAGAGATGGACCCGACAGAGTAACACAGAAGCCACCTACCCTAGAATTCCCTAATGTGCTTTAAATCAGGCCTGCAAGCTCACTTGGTTGTCTCTATCTTGGTAATGGGAGACCCCAGCATGCTAGACTTCTGCAGAATAAAACACTCTTTGCACTTACACACTATTTGAGTCAGGGAGGTCACTCTTCAGCAAATCATGGACCCTTACACATTTAGTCATGGTAGGTTTGTTGTTGTTTTTAATATTTAATTTTTTGAAATAATAATTACATAATTTCTCCCTTCCCTTTCAACCCTTTAAACACTCTCAGCATTTCTTAAAAAAAAAAAAGATCTTGCTGCAAATGAGCAGATATTCTGCTCATGTTTCCAGCAGATACTTTAAATGTATTTTATTAAGATTACAATACAGTTATATTATTTTGTCTTTCCTCCTTCTCTCTCAAATCTTCCCATATACCCATTCTTTTTCTTTCAAGTTAGCGGTTTCTCTTTTTATTTTGTATATATACATATGTGTATATATACATATATGTGTGTACATATATGTAAGTCTATAGGTACCTGAATACAACCTGCTTATTCTGTATGTTACTTGTATGTATATTTTTAGGTCTGGTTATTCGGTATGGGGTGGCCAATTACTTTTCCAGGGGAAAGACTATTTCTCCTGCTCTCAGGATTCCTTTCTTATCCTTAGTTTTTTTGTCTAGAAGTAAGAGCTCCTGAGCTCTCCCAAACCCTCATACGCTGTGTTTATATGTCTATTGGTGCCCCCTTGTTCAGTTCATGTTTAGGCATGAGACATTTTTTGATGCTTCATATGATGAATACTGAACTTACATAATTTCTCTCCTTCCCTCTCCCACTCTGACTCCCTTTGTATCTCCTTCATTCCTTTCCAAATTCACGAACTCTTTTCCTTTATTGTTGTACACACACATACACACACACACACACACACACACACACACACAGTTTGTTGAGTTTATTGGGTGTTGTGTGTAGGGCTCATCCCTTGGGAATGTATAAACTATGAGGGGCTGATCTTAGTCAAACTTCTATTGCTATGAAGAGATACAATGACCATGTCAGCTCCTATAAAGGAAAACACTTAGTTGGGTATGGGTTACAGGTTCAGAGGTATAGTCCATTATTGTCATGGCAGGAAGAATGGCAGCATACAGGCAGACATGGTGCTGGAAAGGTAACTGGCGATTCTACATCCAATTGGGCAGGCAGCAAGGAGACAGAAAGAGAGAGAGAGACTGGGTCTGCCTTGAGAATTTGAAACCCCAACCAACGTCCACTCCCAGTGACACACTTTCTCCAACAAGGCCACATTCACTCTAACAAAGCCACACCTTCTAATCCCTGTCATGAAGAGATACTCCCTAATGCCTGAGCATTCAAATCTCTGAGCTAGTGGGGACCATTCTTATTCAAATCATGGGCAGGCTCATCACTGGAGAAAGCCAATGGGGACCATTCTTATTCAGACCAAGGGTGGGCTCATCACTGGAGAAGACCTCTCTCACTTTCTCAGTGGTCATTAAGTACAGTAGCTCTTTATCTTGGTATAGGGTCTTTTGGGTTTATTCCGGCCACACTGGCAGTGCAACTACTGTGTTGTTCAGGTCTTGTTTGAGGAATCCACTTTGGGATTTCATGAGTGTAGTTTCCCTATTATACATAAGACACCATCTCAGAGCAGATATTTTGGTCTCCAAATCTTAGTCTTTCCACCCTGTATTGTGTTACATTCCTTGGGCCTGGGATTAGAGTTTTATCTTAGATGTATCAAGTAGGATTTGGTATACCACACTCCACTGTTCTCTGGTTTTGACCAGTTGTAGAATTTTGTACTTGTCTGGGTGTGCTACAGAAAGAGGCTTCTTTGAGGAGGGCTGAGAACTACACTTACCTGTGGGTGTAAGGTAGCTATTTGGAATGCAATTATACTGGTTTAGGAAACTAGTGGTAACTGGTTCTCCTCCAGGATATTTTTAGAGCACGTTAGTTAACTGTAAAATATAAGAAGAGCGTTTCTACTGACAGCATTTGCTCAGTGGAAACCTTGCACTCTGGAAAATGGATTTGCTCCTGTCTTTATTGGGATCCACTTTCTGTATCTTAGAAAGACAAGTTCTGTCATAACTATTCCAAGTTTAAGAACTAAGTCCAGGAAGCCTTTTCCAGCTGTTCATCGTGTGAGCCAAACTGTCTACATGGCATAAATAAGTTGTTAAAAATGGCATAAGCTATAAAGGATCCCCTTGAAAAGAGCACAGCAAAATAGAAAAATCCATACTATATATAACTGAGAAAAATGGATATAAAACGCACAAAAGTAGTCATTTTATGTTAGATTAATAGCTTCTGACTTTAAGACAAGGAGAATTTTCAGAGCATCTTCAGATACAGATAGGCTCATGTCTGATGACATCAGACTTCAAGGACTTTCTTCATCCGTGGCATTTCTCCTGGGAAAAAAAAGGAGGCCCAAGGAGGGATATTTTTCTGTTGAATTGCTGGTAATGCCATAACTTTTGAAAACAATTTCTTTAAATCAAATATTTAGCAACATCTATCCTCTAGGTTTTCTATTAAACTCCTAGCAAGTTGACTGTCAGGGAAAAGGGAGACCTGATTTTAAGACTGTCAGCCTATGTTGGACCTCAGTTACTTGCTGAAATGTGCAGGACCCATGGGCCATGTAACCTCCATTTTGGCCCCTCCTACTGTATCTTTTAGTTAATTGATGCAAAATATAACTCAATGCAGAAATAATGATTGATTAACTTTCAACTTTATTTTTTTTAAAGTATGCACAGGAATACAATCAGCTACTCAACATGGTTTTTAAAATTAGAGTACACATTACTGAAACAGCAGTTATCAGATGACTGTACACTAAAGATTATATTACACACACACACATGCGCGCACACACACACACACACACACACACACACACACACACACACAAATGTTTTGCCTTAAACCAATTTACCAACACTTTTCCCTCCTTTTCAGTAAAAAATGACTTTGTTTTTCCTGAGCGAACACTGTTGCTTCCCACTGGTCCTTATCCTGCACATGTACCCTGGCACGTTTCTTTACCCAGCAACCATATGATACCACTGAAAACAAAGCTTTACTGTGTTCTACCAATGCTCTGAATCACAAGGTGATTTCCTGTGGCAGGCAGGCTTCTAAGATGGCCCCACTTGGTATCCTTATACTCTCTGGTTATAATGGACAACACCTAAGAAG
Organism: Rattus rattus; assembly: GCF_011064425.1. NCBI lineage: Eukaryota > Metazoa > Chordata > Mammalia > Rodentia > Muridae > Rattus > Rattus rattus. The sequence goes on from NC_046158.1 coordinate 28,400,003, forward strand.
GTTCACCTTCATGTATGTAGACTGTCTGGTTATCTATAATAACTTATTGATGCAAATAGAACTTGTAAATACTCTTGATATTCTTACACTTCTTGGGAAAATGGATTGAGCCGAGGGGACTAAGGTGCCCAGATCAATCCTTGATCTGAGATAATCAAAAAGAAATTATGTTGAGTGGACCCAAGTTGGAGCTAACTGAGAGACATTTAGAGAGTCCAAGATTTTCCCAGAAGTCAGCATGATGTATATTCAAGCAGGAAACCTGGTTGATAGGCAAGGAAGCAACCTTGCCTATTAAAGAGGCATACATACTTTGCATTACTGATTTCTGCTCCAACATGTAGCAATACCTTATATCACCTGTCTATCCCTCCAAATTTGGAGGCAGTTGTTTATTTCACCATGGTGATTCAGCAATCTAAGAGGACATTGCTTTGCATATGGATCAGTCTCTTTCTATTTTTAAAAAAATTATTTATCTTGTTATATGGACAAGAGTGTAAGAGTTTCCAAAAGCCTTGTCTACTGGACCAGAAATCACAAGACTCAAAGCTTTCCAAAGCAACGAGAAAGCCCTCTGAGAATTGCACACCGATTTCTAGTTTCTCACCTTGCCGGCAATGCCTTGCTTCTCTTTATAGTTTATTGGCTAGTATAAATAATATAGTTATGCTCAATTTTTACATTCTGAGGAAACATAACCCTTCATTGTGGAAGAAGAAGAACCAGAATCACCGCTAAAAACTTGTTCATGATGGAAGCCAGAGCGTGCTATGCAGGACGGTATTTCTAACTCCACTCAATTGCTCCACTTCCTCCTCTAAATTTCACAGAATCACATCAGAGCACAATGCATTACAATAAGCTCACTATGCCAGAAGCTCTGTTTGCTGTTTGTCTCTCCCTTCCCTGCTCTGATCAGTGTGAGCGCCACAGAAATAGAAATTGTCTATTCTGTTCGCATTTTATCCCCAGAGTCCAGATTATTCCAGGGCTCAGTACATATTTGGCTAATGAATTAGTGGAGGTTTCTTTGTTTAAATCCCAAGAACTCGGAAAAACAAAATGGAATTACTGTTTGAACTTTCTATGTCAGCCATGTTGGGCTCAGAAACAGACTCCAGCAGAGATGAAGCCACATTTAGCTTGGGTAGATGCTGTCAGACTGGGCAAACGCAGTCTTTGCTATAACCACAAGGAAAGGACGAAAAAGGTTTTCCAGGAATGTGCTGATAGTTAAGGCCAGGATATATATTGCCTGAGGGTAAAAGATCTTGAAAATGAGTTTAGGCTTTTAAACAACACAGGCAAACAGTGTCAATAATTTGAAAATCTTTCATTCAAGAATTGTCATGCCGGACAGACAGACTTATTCTGAAGTCAAGGGTATGCAGGTCTCATTCCTTACTAATGAACAAAAATGCACTTACCTCTTGCATAAGAAATGTAGACACATAGCTGGGAATGTTCCCTTCTCAAGGAGGAGTTGCAGGTCCTGATGTGGTGGACACATAATTTCCTGCTGCTTCAATGACGTGGTCTCTATGCTTTCTAAGGCTTATCTCGTCTGCTGTGCTTAATGAGTGCACTCAGGCATGTAATGAAGAACAACACTGTCACACAAACAATTCATTGAAACCCAGAGATATGCTGATTTTTATCAATTATATTATTCAGCAGAGTAAATTTGCAATTTATTTTTTAGAGCACATAGATTGAGTGACACGTGGCATATTAGCACTCATGACACTAACAGCTGTGCTAGAATCTTAAATTGCTGGCATTTTGCTACACCAGGTATAAGGTTTTACTGCTTGCTAAAGGAGAGATGTTAGATCCATGCTATTGCCCATCCCATGCCTTCTGGCATGAAACTTATACTAATCTTAATGCATTGGACAGCCAAAGGCATGGAATTCTATAGCAAATGGATTTCATTTTCTCTGCCATTGACCTCAGGTAATGGGAAAGACATGGTCAAAAGTGTATAAATTATCCCATTTGTGGACTTGAACTCTTCCAGCTATTCAAATGTTGACTGATTTTAGCAAATCACTGGTATATTCTCCCATTTCCTCAACGAAATAGTTTTTAGAGTTTAGAACGCACATTTATACATATCCTCTCTGATCTTTACATCTCTGGGAGCTTAGGTGCCCAAGGGCTCTTACTTCCATTTCTAGCTGTGGTCCTGTAAAGTTGAGGGGGAAGAAGGCTGGGATATCGACTCTGAGCACAGTGCCTTTTCCATTTAACAGCAGTGGTATTCAGGCTTCTGCTTTCTCATTTCAAGACAAGAACCAACATTCCCACTTTTCCAGCTAAGCCAGGTTATTGTAAGGATGAGTTTTAAATACTGTGAGTAGTCAAAGCCATTTGTAATCATAAAATCTTGCCTTTGTTAGGTCTAAACCTTCTTAACAATAATAACATCAACACAAAAGCCTTTCTCTACTTCCTTCCACAGAGAATATCCAACACTGGTATGCGTTTGCACAGTCATCTGTTCAACATGTAAATGTTGAAGAATTCAATCCTTTAACAGAAATGGGGTTGGCCATTTAAAAAGACGGGCAAAGGCTAACTTCAGTTTGGCTCTCTATCAGGACTATTATCAAATTTAATATTTTCTGACAACATTTGATGTTTTGCTTTAATAACATATCTTCTCTTTATCTGATTAAGCTCTGTAATATAGAAAGGGATACAAGTTTCAAGACAGAAGTATAGAACAAATACAAATCTATATTCAAAAATATGTTATGAAGTCTTTTTTCTAAAATGAGACTGTAAGCCTTAGATTAGAAAAATTTTGTGCAATGGTTCATAATATCATAAATAGTCAACTAATTTTAGATAAGCAAAAAATAGTCATGGCTAAATTGTGAATGGATATGTTTAAGTGAAACTATTTATTCATCAAATGTCATGCAAGACTATCAATCTTTTAACTTTTTTAATCCACTTGAGAAAGGAAAATTATCTTCATTTTAAGTCCATAGCCCATGGGCATGATCAGTGCGATGTCACAGGGCAACTGCTCATTACTGCTGCAGATACTCATTGGTTCAAATGACTCCTTGAATGGATAAGAATTTTCAAGAAAGACCTTTTCTTAAAGCTTAAATTTCCAGTTCTAAGGTCAACATAGGCAATTCCTTATAGCAGATCATCCTGGCTTAGGAAAAGTGGCAGTATTTGCTCTCAATGAAGTCAGAGAACTAGGCTTTTTATTCGAAGGAGAGAAATTGATTAGCATGTTTGGTATCAAGCTTACCAAATCAAGGCAAAGATTTTAGCGTTTTCACAGGGCACAGTCCATCCCATTCTCAATTTGGTATTCAATAAATATATGTAAAGTGAATAGCAATTTCCACCAAGTTTCTAAGTTCTTATTCATTATGTAGAGCAACTGAGCATAGACTATAACCATCTATTTAGGAGACAAGGGGTTAATGAAATGAGCTTCCTAGTAGCATTCTTTACTGCCACTTTACGAAGGTTGATTAAGAAAAACCTAAATGATAGTGGGATTTTAGGAAAGTGTCAGGCAGTAGGGCAAGGTACGAACAATATCGGAATGATTAGCCATTATGAACTTGATAATGCCCATGACTAAGCTAATCTATGACTATGAATTGGAAATCTACATAGCCTAGTAAACTCTTTCAGCTCTCCACTGTGTAATTTAATCACCACGAAGCAGCTAATTATTTTTATGTCCTATTACCATCCTATTATCTTGGAAATTCATACATATTCTAAACTCTGTTGTCACACACTCAGTGCCATGACATGTTGCTACTTAGCTAATCTTTCATGTGTTTCATGGCTGCTACACTTATTTGTGAAACTAAGTCATACATTTCTTTTGAGCAGGAGCACTCAAGAAGGGCAGCAGAACAGTTAGGAAGACGGCTGTGGGCCAGACTTCTGGGGTTCCAAAGCTGCTTTGGAATGTACTAGCAGTACGACTTGGGGCAGACTAAATGATGTCTTTTTGCTAACAGCTTACATACCTGCCAACTATGATAATGATACTATTTCACAGGTGGGGTTGGACCATGGTGGGAGCTAAATGAGGCAATAAACGCAGACACTCAGAACAGTTGTTGGCACACAATAAGCCTTTAATAAGTGATATTTAAAGACATGCCTGTGGGTCCTATGCTGATGTTATAAAGTTCTATTTATGAGCTGCTGATGTCGCCAGTCTTGATCCCCTCACCGAGCCCTGTGTAAGTCATCTACTTGAGATAGTTGCACACCTCCATCTGTGAGTTGCATACTCACCACAAATTATCATGCCCACAAAACACACCTCTTTTTTTCCTCACTTCAAATTATTCTCCCAGTCTTTTCCATTCTGATATAAAAGGTAACTTTATCCTTCCATTTCTTTCAGGTTGGAAACAAATCCAATCTCCATATCATCACCAAGTTCTATTGTTCTCATTATCAGTTCACAGCATGTTCTAGACATTCAACAGAGTATGTCAAAAATCCAATGAAGGTACCTCACATAAAATACCAGTCAGCACCACAGTTCTTTCTGCCTCAACTTTTGTTGAAGTAGTCTCTGGAATGGTCTTCCTTCTTCTGTCTAGGGATGCCTCACATCTCTTTGCTCCCCTCCAGTCAGGTCAATCTAAAGTACAGGCTTGCTTTGGCACATGGTAAAGAGTCAGTCATTTCACTAATGGATTGTTTATTGGGATGTTCGGAAGCTATTTGACTTACAAGGTTTTCACAGGCAGTAAGAAAATTCCATTCAAAATTGTGTAAAAGTCTAAATATTCTCTTCCCTTTAAAATAGCCATAAAATAATTCCTTCAGTAGAGTATAAGAATCGGCCTGAATTTTGAAAGATCTTTCAGAGGTTAAAATTCTGTAAGTTCATGACTTTCCTAAAGCCCGAAAGCCAGAAAAATAACTTAGATGAACACTTTGTCTGGATATATGGAAAACATAGTCAGAGAAAGCCCTGCATCTGTACTTTAAAAGGCTGAATTGTGCTCTCTGCATTTGTCACAGACATCTGTGTTTTCTATTCATTCCATAGTCAGAACACATGATGTACAGAGAAGAAAAGAATAAATGTCCTCCTTAATTAGCTCTTAAACTAGCAAGCTAAGGTAGCAAACATTTTATATCAAATTATGAATCTCCAAATATTTTTCTTATGCTGTACTGCTGTAATTTGTAAATATTTAAGTAGCATAAAACACATTTAAGTATCTAGCATAATTTCCTCGAATTGAGACATTTATTTATTCTTCATTTTATCTCCAGTTATCAAGAGTTCACAATCCTTGTTTCTGGAAGTAACTATAACCAGAATTTGGATGCTGTGAAGAACAGTTTCCAGTAACAATATCTCTTATGGATTGTGCTGGGGAGGGCACAGAACATAGAACCAAGAACTCAGTGAAGGCAAGTGGATCTGTATTTCTACACAGGACCGTTCCACTCTTCAACACCTTTCTTAATATCCCAGTTTTGCTGTATTCAGGAGAGGGGAATGTGTTTTTGTGTCTAGACAACAATAAAGAGAGGAGAACAATCATAGGAGGAAAAGAGGGGAGAAGGGGAAAAAAGGAAAATGGGTAAAATTAATAAGATCAATTTTGAATACCACAGGAAAAACATGTATTACTCCCATATATGTGGATGGATCGATCTATCTATCTATCTATCTATCTATCTATCTATCTATCTATCTATCTATCTATCTATCTATCCATCTACACTTGTCTATACATGTGTATGATACATGTGCATATGTGTGCAAAGATGCCTGTATAGCACAGAGCCCTCCTAGAACATAGATGGTCTTGATCTAACATCAGAGTCCCAACTAAAGGATCTAGAGGTAGAAGAAAACTGGCTCTGGAAGTCGATCAGGACAGAACATGATGAGCCAGGAACATCCTTCTACGCTAAATACTGAGGATATGTCTGCCATGTTTGGAGTGACTGTGCTCCTGATATCAGTGTGTTAAAGGCATAGCACTTACTTGCTTTTCTAATGCTGTGATAAAATGCTGCAACCACTGCAACTTATAAAAGGAAGGATTTACTGGGGGGGGGGCATTTGGTCTCAGAAGAAGAAAAGCCTATCATGGTGGGGAAGTGGTGGCGTGGCAGCTCACAACCTGAACCACAAACACCAAACAGAGAGTGAAGTTGAGAGTGGTGTGAGTCTTACAGCACTCAAAGCCTGCCCCCACCCTGCAGTGACAGACTCACGTGTCATACCATATCTTCCAATCCTACCTAGTCAGTGCTGCCAACCAAGGACCGAGTATTCCAAAGTCTGAGACGAATGAGGGCTATTCCTTTTTCAAACCATTGCGGTACCCCAGCTGGTTCTTTTAGGAGGTGGTAGAGCATTAGGAGGTGGAAGAACAAGCCTTAAGTGTGGATCTGTGAGTGACTGGGTATGTGCCCTTAAAGGCCAATCCCCTTCTCTTTGCTGTTCTTATGAGGGTTTTCTCTGCTAAGCATTTTCCAGGCTGCACTGAAGCTTAAAGATGTTGAACAACCTAGTCATAGGCTACCACCTCCAAAGCAGTGAATTCAAGTAAAACTTTTCTTCTTATAACTTAATTATGCTAGACATTTCATTATAGCAATGGAAATTTGATTAGTATAGTGTTCAAAGAATGACAGGATCTGTCAAAAGGACATCGAAGTCACCTTGAAGAGCCGTGATTTAGTGACACTTTAAGCATCAAAAGAAGAGTAATGATTATATGGTGTTATAAAAGAACAAGAATTAGTGAGTCTATCTTTGTATTAATTTTCAAAACAGACAGAAGGAGAAAGGAATATGGCTTTTATTGTCAATAGTATAGAAAAGAAAAACCCACAAAGGAATGAAGAGAATTAGAGAGGAAATTCAACAAATAAACAAAATTATGTTCTTCTATTGGATGGTGAAGGAAGGAACAGAAAAACACCTCTAAATGACTTTATGAGAGCAAATGACTTTGAGTGTGCACTATGGGTTGGAGTCTTACTCTCAGCTGCCATGTGAAATACTGTAGACTGGTTGGCTGAAGTGACAGTTACAACATTGAAGGTGAGGTCAGAATGCTAGCAAAATTGGATGTGGCTAGCCATATCTTTGTTGCATGGGCACCATGATTTTTTCTTTGTGTGAGTATAGAAAGGGAGAAAGATCAAGTTCTCTGGTGAGACATATGTGGACAAGAAGAGAGATATTTGTATCCTCAGAATGCTCATGCTAGCAAGAAAAAATTCTCTCTCTCTCTCTCTCTCTCTCTCTCTCTCTCTCTCTCTCCATCTATTGATATGTCATCTATCTATCTATCTATCTATCTATCTATCTATCTATCTATCTATCTATCTATCTATCGAGCAGATTCTGCCCTAGTAGAGGATATGGAATGTAGTAACAACTTGAATCAGCAGCTGTTATCTCTAACACTAAGTTGACGTCTTCCTGCCAGCATTCCTACCTGCTCTATGATTCTTTACTGCAACATCATGTAACTCATAAAAGTAACATTTTTGTCTCCCAAAGCACTAGTATGTCAACTGTGCTTCACCTAAAGCTTTCTATCACTTTCTTCCATTTCTCATATTATTTTTCCTAAGCATGGATAGCAAAGTAACATGGTTTCCATGCAAGCTTCTACAGGAGGGAGGCAACCAACAGCCTTGCAGTTCTGTTGGCTATGAACCTCATCAGTGACCAGCATGGCACAGTAACCCTAAGGATATAGTACCAGTCCACATACCTTAGAGGTAACCAAGAGCTCTCTAAATTAGACTGAAGCCCAGCACAAGAGGGGAAAATGCCTGGTATAGTAAACTAGCTAACTACTCAGTCAGTCAGTGCTAGTGAAGTCCTGGTTATCGTAGGATAATCTGTAAGGACCAACATAATCTCTAATAGCAACCTATAAATATTTGTCTTGATGCCCATAGAGTAATGTAGTCTTTACTCCTCATCAAGAAAACGTCTCTTTTTTTTTTTAAAGATTTATTTATTTATTATATATAAGTACACTGTAGCTGTCTTCAGATACACCCAACCCCATTACAGAAGGTTGTGAGCCACCATATGGTTTCTGGGAATTGAACTCAGGACCTCTGGAAGAGCAGTCGGTGCTCTTAACTGCTGAGTCATCTCTGTAGCCCAGGAAAACTTCTCTTTACAACAGATGCAGAGCACCACAGAACACCACAATCTAAATGCAGAGTTGTAGAGCCCAGATTGGAAGGATACAACTATAAAAATATTCCTGCATCTAAAGCTCAGGGAACATTGCAGAAGACGGAGTAGAAAGGTGATTAGTCAGGGGATCTGGAAATTTGCTGTGAGATTGTCTTCTAGAAACAGCAGACATATTACATCCATAAAGTCTCACCAACATAAATGCCCAAATATGATCCGAACAAGAACAACAACACCAAGCATGCCACAGTGCATGGTTGAAAGGCCTATGAGGACTCAGGCCTACACAAAGAACCACAGGTAACTGCGGAAGTTTAGGAGCAGGGGAGGTGGTCTTCCCCAGGCAAGAGGAGGAAAGTTGGTTGTTTGAAAATATGGTTCCCCCTGAAAACATAGAGGCAAGAAGCATTATATGAACTGGGGTTATATTTAGGCTTGTATGTTTATGTACACATATATGTGCAATAACAATGCAAAAAAGAGATCATGCATGACAAAGAACAGGGAGAGATATATGGAAGGATTTGGAAGGAGGAAGGGGAAGGGAAAAATGTAAAAAAAATTAAGCAATTTTTTCTTCTTTATCCATAAGCTGAAAAATGTTTTAAAACATTGGAAAACCTGGCCTTTTAATCAACAGTATTATTTTGATTGGTAAATCATAATTATGTACATTTATGAGTTTCCGTGTGATGTTTTGATACACACATAAACATATATAGCACAATTAAGACTGGGTAATGAGCACATCTATCATCTTGATTGCCCATCATTTTCCGTGTGAGACGTTTGCAATGTACTCTCATAGCTATTGAGAAATATTCACTATTGGGGATGATAGTAATTTTGGCATGCAAAGATTTCAATCATTTATTTTTGTGGGTCCTCTGCCTGGGCTTTTATATAGAGACTCTGAGAAAAGCTGAGCACATGACAAGTTGTTGGGATTGTGTGTGTGTGTGTGTGTGTGTGTGTGTGTGTGTGTGTCCTTAGGCAGGAGACAGCACACTGTCTCCATCTATTATGAGCCTCCGGAGTAGGATGTGATTATTCAGTGTGCCAGCTTTGTTTGCAAACCTGCTAGAGAGAGTTCCTGCAGTAGATAAGCTAGCTTTTCTTCAGACAGCCAAGTAGGATATAAGCATTTTTCTTTATGAAAATGTGCCAGAAATGTCAAAGCACTCTGAAAGTGCTAAAGGCTGGGTACAAGAAGCGAGTTGATAGAATCTGTGCAGAAGCCTGTACTTCAGCTTAGCAGGACTTCCACATGGCTGTCTCCTCAGCCCTTGTGCTCAGGCATCCATTGATGACAAGCTCTACATCTGGGCACCCCCTCCTGAATGCTTCAATAAGTCCTCTACCCATTTCTAGATGAGTTTGTAGAATATTCTTCTTAGAAGCTTTGTGAGGAAGCAGTCCGGGGACCGTTACATATGCTATTATCTCTTGGCATCTGCAGTGTATTGGTCCTAGGCTCCTTTACTATAGACCTCAAAACCATATATACTCAAATCCCTCATTAAAAATGGTGCACAGTTTACACATAACGTATACAGCCTTCTGGACACTTTAAATTGTCTCTAGAATGTGTCTACCTAATATAATTTCTGAATATATACGCCTTTCAAAAATACTTTTGAGGGCTGAAGAGATGGATCAACAGTTAAGGGCACATTTTGATCTTGCCAAAGATCCAGGGCTTGGTTCTCAGTACCCACACAGTGGCTCAGAACCCTGGATAACTCCAGTTCCAGGGTATCTGGTAATGACTCTGGTCTTCACAAGCACCAAGCACGTATGTGGCACACATAAATACACATAGGCAAATCTATTTGTCTGTCTATCTATATATCTATCATTTGTGAAATATATAATATATATTTACCCACTTTATAGTTGGGGAAATGAGAAGAGAGAAGAACAGGTTAGGATATGGATGTTATGAGTAAGCAATTGTTAATCACAAAGCACAATTAAATTGGAATAAATATAAAGTGCAGACTATGAAATGTAGCTAATATAAGCTATGATCTTGTTTCTCTCTTTTATTTCAGCCAGTAGCTACCAGTGATCTTTTGCCTTTTCTATGAGGAATAAAGAAGCCAGGGAAGAGACAAGAATCAGTGTAGCATTTAAACAACAGTGTTCTCCAGCCTGCCATAGCCTGCTCAATGTGATGCTATAAGTAGCTGGTGTTGCCGTGGCAACATGACAGTGGTAAACAAAGATGTTTTCTGAATAGCTGCAGCAAATGTGGCTTTTATGTCACACCCTCCTTCTACTACCACCCCCCTACCATCACAAAAGAGACCTTGTTACAAATTGGGTTTTCCACATTGAGACAGAATAGGTAGAGGGGGCCAGTATTTTCTTGATTATTTGTTACGCTCCGCAATTTTACAATGCTGGAAATTTTGTTGACCCAACTCAATTTAGAGAATATCGTATTGCATATTGAACTCTAACATTCCCTGTTGTGTGGCACTGCTAAGAATATACTAGGTGAAAATTCTCTGATGGTGAATCTCGGTTGTGAGACGCCAGGGTGCCCTTACCTCATGAGGTCACACAGCCAAGTACAGCATCAAGGTTCTTAGAAGCCGATGAGCAGGTGAAGAATGGCAATCAGGAGATAATGCTGATCTGTCGGGGCCTGTAGGAAAACAGTCTGGGACGTTAGAATATTGTTCAATGAGTGAAATAAAGTAATGAGGAGAATGATGTGCTCAGGCAGACATGTGGGTGCTTACAATGCTTCTGTAATCTCTATAGCAAAGATGACAAATCATTATGCTGCTTACTAAAATATAGTTCATTTTAAAACATCGTCCTGTGGAAGGAGAATGGAGGAAAGGAAAATATAGCAAGAGTATGTTTACTGCAGTGCCTACAGTTGCCGATGGCTCCAAGTACTGAGTTCCTGACACCTAATACATATTTAATTTTTCTTCTGCAAAGGCATTGCTCCTTGAGGTAGTTGTAATATAATGTCTCCTATGAAAGGATTAACTCTTTTGATGGGACCCCATTATTTACATATTTAATTTATTGCAAATTACAATACAAAGCAACTGATTTCCCTAGGAGGATTTTCATATGTATTTAGTTGTGGTTGATCCACTCCTGCTTGCCTGTCCTCTTTACATACTTGGGAACTTTAGCCCCCAGTATTCCTCTCGAATGTTCTACTCTCCTCCCTCTCTCTCTCCTTAGCAAAATAGAAACTTTCCCCTCTCCTTGGCCTCTTTCCAGTTTCATGATGTATACTAAGTCACTCTCCCAGAAATGCACATGTGGGGCAAATTAGAAACATATGAAAGGGCATGTTGCATTGCCTATTTTGGCCTGGCGACCTCATTTAATGTATTTTCCAATTGTATCCATTCTCTTGCACGTGTCCATATTTCACTTTTAGTTATGGTGGAATAAACCTCCATGGTGTGTGCACACCAAATTTGCATCACGCACCAATTCGTTGAGGGACTCTAGGCTGACCCCATGACCTTGCTGTTGAAGAGCAGCAACATGGGCAAGCCAGTGCCTTTATGGGGGATATAGCGTCTACACATATAGCGAATGCGTATGCAACAGTGGCATAACTAGGTCATGGGATAGCTCTAGTCTTTTGAGAAAATGCTGCAATAGCCTCTATGATGACTACACAAGTTTCTGCACCCATTGACAGTCAATAAGAGCGCTTCCTTTTCCATGTCCTCATGGCAAACTACTACTTATTTTTTCTGACTGGGGTGACTGTTTTAAAAATATGAGACAGTAAGCTGCAGATGTGTGTCCTAGTCGGGCATGTTTGCATATAGAGCTCAAACTATTTTCTGTGTGAAAATTAATTATTGCAATTAATTGGGAACAGAAGGGCAGGAACTGAAGGACACATTTAATGGGAGTCAAGGCTTGGAAACAGTGTCTCAATCCTAGGGTTTGGATAAACCTGAGTCCAGAGAAAAGTCGCTGCTTCCTGTCTCTGCTTTCTGCAGCCTGAAGTGTCAAGTTCACTTAGGTGTATGTTTTGTTCCTGGTCAAGATGCTATATAACAAATTCTATGAGTGTGAGGAGAGAGAAGAAGAGAAACTGACATTGGGCACCCAAAACCACCCACCGTTGAACTCATTTTCCTATCTATGGACAGAGAAGATTGTGTGTATGGAAATGGAGGTGTTAGAGGAAAATGTATAGACTATATAGTGAAAGGCAGTGCCAAGAACACAGAGGAGGGCGGAATGAGAAATGCTAAGGGAAAAGCACAGACATGAATGCTTCCCAACTCTGTTTCTTCCCTGACTCTGACTCCTCTCTACCCATTTCTGATCACTGCGGGTGCACGGACAGTGATTTGTGAGCATCTGCTCATCTTACTGGAACCCCATGATCTCTGGGGGAAGTTTGTGAAGCAGGGAGCATAAACTGAGTTGCAAAACCATTAGCGGTGACAGAGGCAGGGAGGGACCTCTTCCCTGAAGGCCTGCTTCGGGCCTAGTTTTTCCTAATTAAATGCTGCCACCCCTGCAGATGGGGAAGGGAGATAGCCACTTCTTGCCAAATTCCCTAAGCAATCAGACTTTTGTTCAGAGTTCAAGAAGAGTGCTACTCTTTGAAGAAAGATAAGGGCTTAATGGAGTCTGGAAATTTAATTCAAAGTAAATGATACCTGAAAGCTAGCATTAAAAAGCTCAATGAATTAGTTATGCTGCAGGCTTAGGGAGCAGAAAGCAGTAGCATGTTTCTAAAGAACTTATTAGGGACAAGTTGTCTAGTCTGAGTTCAGATTTTCATTTTCCCAATAATCAGAGCACTTATCAACACCCATAAGGATATAATTCCTGATGATTTTCCAGGGTGAACAGAAACTTACACTCTACTTATCATACAGAGTAGAGCTATTGCAAAGACAAAATGGACACCTAAAAGTGAAATTACATTAAGACAACAAACACAAGCTAGACAGTATGTCTAAGCAAATTAGACAGCTAGAGGCACACCCCTTGTCTATACATCCACTCTGTAGATGTAGGCAATTGGTTCTGGAATGGTGGCTGTGAATGCTTTTTCAGGCTCCTTGGCCTGGCCTGTGGGAGCTGACTTGCTAATAGACATCAGTCCTCATCCAGCCGTGTCTCTACATTTTCAGTTCTGAGGCCCAGTAAATCCAAGAAACTGCCTCACTGCCTCACAGCAATCTCTATATCGTATTTCTCTTGTGTTCTAGAATTTTCTTACCCCTCATTGTTACATCTGCATGAATGCTGCCTGTTGCCTCTCTGGGACTAATTATGATAGTAAAGCACCCAGGGTATAATTTAAAGAGGGCGATTTCACTCCCCAGCATCCAGAGCACATGTATTCCAATAGTCTATGTTTCAAGACATGATTGTCTGGAATGTTGCTGTATTTGGAATAATATTGAATCTTTGGAATAGGGCTAAAACATATCTTTCATGAAGAACAGAAGGTAAGCTAGGCCCACTGTTGAGGATACCTATGGTGAAGTCATCAGTCCCTGTTAGGGGCCATTGTCCACTAACCAGCATTTCTGAATGATGGCATATTGTCCTACTTTTCATATGAAATTTAATTTTGTTAGTGTACAAGCAAAGAATGAACTATTTAAGTCTCTTGCCACAGTTGGAATCCCATTCCTTAGAAGTGGATGGTAGGGATGAAACTGACAGCCAGAAGGTGAAATTGAAGTTAGTCAACTGGGGCCATGTTTAAGCCAAGTGTTGAAGGACAGATTAGCATCAAATCTTTGGCTGACAGGTAGAACTTCAGCTGGTAACATACTTCCATAGCCCACTTTTATAACACCAAAGCATTTTTCAATATCCGAGGTGGCTTGATCCAGCTCTTTGCTCTAATTGGATGAGCCAGATAAGCCTTCCACATTGTAAGATGATTTTTATGTCTTTATGTAGGATCTCTTTTGCCTCTAGATTTTGGTCATGGATTTCTGCGAAGCTCTAAAATTGTATGTTGGGATTTTCCGTGTCTGATGCCGTTGTGTTTGTGTTTCGTGGTGCTGGAGATTGAAATTGGGGACTTGTGCATACTGGGCAGGCACAGCACCACTGAGCCGTATCATCTGTTGTTTGATTTTTTTTTTTTCTTTTTTGGCTGGAGTTAAGACAAAGCTGGCTGCTTCCGTTTGTGTTTATGTTTATTCAATCCATGATCTTATTGTCTTTGGACAAATTCTTTACATGGATGCACACACACACACACACACACACACACACACACACACACATCTAAATACACACACAACAACAGGATTTGTTGAAGTACTAGGGGCGGGGAGGGAGGGGTGTGTATACGCATGGCATCAGCTCTTCAGTGAAGGCTGTTCCTGCCCGCGCACTTGGGTGGCTCTGATCTCCTTGGTTACTCCAAGGAAGAGGAGGGAAGAGAGTGGAGCACCCGTGAGGATCTGATTCTCAGGGAAACTTTGCTTGTTTTGTTTGGGCGCAATAAAAGACAAGTGTTACTTACTTCTTGTAAGAAATCCCAGCTGCAGAGGGGGCTGCTGACCACAGTATGGACTGTTGCCAAGCCTTCTGCTGGAGAGCCGCTGGGGCCCAGAAATACTTGCAAAGGAGCAGATATTTTCAGAGAGAGAGAGAGAGAGAGAGAGAGAGAGAGAGAGAGAGAGAGAGAGAGAGAGAGAGAGATGAGAAAGAGAGAGAAAGGAAACAGCTCATGGAAGCAATTTCAGATAAAGGGGCTTGATCTGTGAGTATGTCTAATGAACAGCTTATTGGTTCAGGGACCACATTCACAGGATTGTTCCCACGGCCTGGGCCTTTTGTTCCAAGTAGCTTGGGAAAACCTTTGTCCTGGCTTAGGTGACACCAGGGATGGGCTGATGGCTCTGTAGCTATGTACTATGTTATTGTAGGAGCTTTACTTGCTAAACTAGGAACTGAATGTAGTCTTGTTCATATGAAATGAATACTGTAGCACTAAGCCACACCTCCTGCCTTAGGTATATAATATGACGTGGCAGATTAGAGCCGAGTTCCGTACACGACTGGAATCCTACCACTCAGAAGACTGATAGAAGTTCAACCCAAATTGGGTTACATAGTGACTTCAAAGGTATCCTGAACTACATAGGAAGACTTGGTCTCTAAAAAATTGTCTCTAAAAAGGAAACATGTTGTGGTAAAAAAAAATAAAAAGCGGTGGAACCGGTTCCCGTGAGTACCCTGGAGGTTGCTTGTTCCGGCTCCAACGGGCCATTGGAACCGTCGCTAGTTCATCTAAGATGAGTGTCTCTCCTGAGCGCTCTCTGCTAGCCTCGAACCCTCTGGTTCCAGCTACCCGGTAAAATCAAGACTCAGACTGTAACCCAACAATCAGATTTATGTGTTAGATTATCAATCTGCAATACATCTACACAATAAACTTACAACCGATTGATAAGGATATAAACTGCTCACCTAGATAAGATAAATTTGCCTACAGAAATCCATCCCAGCTACTTTGGCTATTCAAGACCACCCAGATCTGAGTCATCTTTCCCCATCTCCATCTTGATTCTCCTTCCTTCTCTCTCTCCCGCCTTACAAAAGCTTTGTCCCACCTTATTTTTTTTTACTGTTCAATCAATCATGGCCTTGACCTAACCTGTCTGCCTTCCCCTGCATTATGACATCAACCTCCAGAAACACACACACACACACACACACACACACACACACACACACACACACACACACGTGCACACACACACTAAAATGAATTATAATCTGTACTTGGGCTTTTTATTGCATGCTTGTAATATCACTGAGTTTTGAGTAGGGTCACTGAATTTAGGGCTAGCCTGGGCTACAAAGTGGCACTGTCTCTAAGGGAAGTACTATATAGATGATAATGTGGTTCCTTTGCCTAGAGAAAGGAAGCCCTACTATTGCAACTGTGGAAACCATGGACAGCTGAGTCAGTAGACCTTGCTCCATTCTATCATGGTAGGTCTCTTTGTCACAAGAACATTCTTCACATCCTCCATTTATTTGTTTGTTTGTTATGGTGATGCTAATCATCCCATTCTGCTAAGACTGTGAATAAGATCCAGAGACAGGGAAGAACCTGCATAGCTAGCTGACCACTCCCGTTGCTTTAAACTGTAAGTGTGCCTTGGTGAGGGGCACCCTTCCTTGGTTTGGAATCCATTTTTAAAACAAACAAGACAAACAAAGGGGGTTTCAAAATATTAGTTTAGCATTTGCTTAAAAAAATAAAATAACCAAAATATCATTGTGATACAAATCTTTAGAACAACTGCATTCTTTGTTTCCTTTCTTTCTTTCTTTCTTTCTTCCTTTCTTTCTTTCTTTCTTTCTTTCTTTCTTTCTTTCTTTCTTTCTTTCTTTCTTTCCCTTCTTTCTTCTTTCTTTCTTTCAGGAGAAAAGAACAGAATTTGAGAAGCAAAAACAAATAGAAGCTTTAATAAAACTATTATCGAAATTCTAGATTAAAGACAAGTCCACAGTAACCCAGATTAAGAGGTTATTGGCTATGCTCAGTAGCAGATCAAATACAGCTACAGGAAGAACTGATGAAACCAATAGGGCCAGGGAGGGGGGCATTCAGGATGAAGAACTGCAGAGCAAAGAATGGAATATAGACAAGTAGCCTAAGAGGGGATAAATGGCAAATGCTTGAAGATGCAATCATGGAGAAAAGGGAGAAGGAAGAGACAGAGAGCAGTATTTGGAAAGAGAATGGCTGAGACATTTCCAAATTGGTGAAGATGCCAAGAGCCATCAAATGCCATATAGTATAAATAAAAAAGAAGATATAGATAATGCACAAGTACAAAAATCATTAAATTAAAATGGTGAAGAGAAAAAGAGGTTCTTCACAGCTGTTTGTAGAAAAGACTAAGTAAATGTAAAGGGCTAAGATAAGGCTGAAAACTGAATTTCTTTTTTAAAAAAAAATCCATGCATTTATCATTGCCTCTATGGAAATAGTTTTCAAAAAATTAAGAGTGCATTCACTATTAAGTTCTGTAGCTCAACATCGAGATGTTTATGGTACAGAAAAGAAAATCTATGACCACACAAAGATCTACAGATGATGACCATGACAGCTATATTAGCAATAGCCTCAAAGTAGAAATAATCAATGCTGGTATATATATCTCAGAAGGTCTGTGGTATCTTATTCAATTATTTAGCACTGTCAAGTATTAAAGTAAAAATATAGAAAACAGATTTATGGTTAGTGTGGCTTGAGGATGATGGAGTGAGGCTCTGTGTGACTATAAAAGGGAAACATGAGATAGATCTTGTGGGACTGGGGTAGCTCCTATTGAATGCCATGCGGTTAGGCAAATCTACACCTGATAAAACCACACACTTGGTTCATACTGATCCCGTGTCCGATCTCTGATGATGTGAGCTGAATGGAAATAGAAGGCCCTTCCTGCACAGCTTTTGCACCGAAACTCTATCTCCAAACACCAAGTAGGACTCTTCCCCCACAAATCATTATTGAATTCATTAAGTACAAGCAGACCAGTAATCTAATTCTAAGATTACGATTACCAAATTAGATTTGATTTTTTAAGTCTAATGCTGTCCAAGTACCAGAGTATAAAAGTCAGAATAAACAAGGGTACAGCTGCTGAAACATTGATCCCAAAGAAGGTGACCAAGATAGCCAATGAGCAGCAAGGTGGTTTAAACCGGCTTGTTTGTTTGGTGTGGATGTTCTGGAATGTCACTACAGCTGAAATAAATGGATAACAGGTAAATGAATATCTCACTACGTCAGTGATGGCAAATAGCTCTCACCTACACAATAACAGTTAGCTAAACACAGAGAGAGATACAAAAGACAGAGACAGAGAAAGACAGAGACAGAGAAAGACAGAGACAGAGAATATGTATATATGTATATATACATATATATATATATATAAAATTTACATTAACATCAACTTAACCCTTGAGAAACGTGACATATTGCTAGTGTGTTGTGCTCTGTGCCTTACCTCATGATAACTTTAGTCTCTTTTGCCAAATTATCCTGGACCCCTTCATGTCTGATGTTTTTGTTTTTAGTGTTGATTCTTCTCCTGTCTGCCCTATGGACTGAGTGTGCAAGGACCTTGGGGTCAGTGAACAGAAAGCTTGCTCATTCATTTTATTTTATTACTTTATTTTATTATCAGCTATGCCTCAATTTTACAAACATGTCTATCGATTTCACACTGAACCTTCCTGGTACCAGCAGTGTGTGAGGAAAGCTTGCAATATCTTCATCCGCAGAATCCACATAAAAGCCAGGAGGGAAGGTGAAGGCCCGGACTGCTTGTGCTGAATACAGGGGAGAGACAGGCATATCCTGGGCGTGTCTATCTAACCTGTCCAGCTGAAATGATGAGCAAACAATTTAGTGAGAGACTCTGTTCAAAAATTAAGGTGAAAGCCAATAGAAACAGAAACCCATGAATTTCAGCCTCCACACATGCTCACACAAGCAGGTGAGTACACCTGAGCATACAAATGCACACGTAAAACCATGAATATACACATATACATATGAGCGTGCACACACACACACACACACACACACACACACAAGTTTAGAAAGCGAGTGGGCCTCTCTGTGGAAAAAGAATAGTGCAGTCAGAGGAGCTACGGGCCACCTTACAGCCACAGAAACAGCCATCTGCCAGGGAAAAGCCACGGATTCCAGTTCACTCATTCTCCCTTAAAAGTCTTCAGGAACAGTCGGTCATGAAGAAAGCATGTTTGAAAATGGACAAAAGAACTCAAGAGGTTTCTGTGCGACTCAAACGCATCTCTACACTTATGCTGCTTGAATGCTGTGTCTGGCCGACTGGGGGCAAGGTGTTTATTTTGCAAATGTCATGAACATTATGATTTACCAGAGCATTTTGTACTTCTTAAGGGACCTCTAAATGGTGCTGTATCTGACCATCATGGTTGTTCTGCGTTTGTCTCAGCAAAAATGACCATCCCTAAGAGCATGTGCCTTGCATGCCTTCCCTGAAAGCCCATGCCGTGGCCCACGCATGCCACACACACGCCTTACTTTTTTTTTTTTTTTTTTTTTTTTTTTCGGAGATGGGGACCCGAACCCAGGGCCTTGCGCTTGCTAGGCAAGCGCTCTACCACTGAGCTAAATCCCCCAACCCACGCGCACTTCTATCTTTAGCATCTCTTATTTGATTACTCAGGCCTCCTTGTTCCTAGGGGCCCACATAATGAATGTATAGGGCCAGCCTGCTGCAATCTGACTACTGTACATGGACCCAGCCTGCTGCAACCCGTCTGCATGTGTGGGGCCAACCTGCTGCAATTTTCCTGCCGCGAATTTGTCTTTCCTCAGCAAATTTGCACGGTTGATTCTGCAACAGCATGTGGTCCCATGGCAAATTCACTGCCGACTGGTTGTTGGGTTTCTTCGCCTCCCAGTGCTGTTGAATCCAAAGTGATTAAGCAGAATCCAAATCAGGAGAGGTGCAGTGCCAGCGCAGCCCACATGAAACGCCCAACTCTGGGAATAAGATTGGCAGCGCTATCGATACTGAAAACGCGGATGAAATTTCACCACTGAAAGGCAGCTAAAGCCTGCTGAGGAATATAAATGAGAAACAAGTGTCGATTTTATTCTTTTAATAAAAAAGGCAATGCTGTTTGGATTCACATCGTAGTCTAATTATTGATTTCATCACCACAAATGGAAAACAGAAGGACTGCAGGAGAGCAAGAGCCAATAAAAACAGGGAGGAGTGAAGGGAGCGGAAAGCCCGCATAGACGTCTACAAGATGGATGTACAGACAGCCACCTTCAAATTCTTGGGATGGAGAGCCTCAGTGGGAGAGCGAAGGGGGTAGGAGAGCAGAAATGACCTAATTACTGTATACGTGTATGAAACTGTCAGAGAACAAATACACAAAAACAGTGGGAAACCAAAGGATACCAACTTCCAAAGAGCTTCCGTGACAAAAATGAGGCAGTCTGCTGCTACTTTCAGAGCTCTCTTAGCTTCCAAGCCTAGGGCCTTCAATTGACGTGTGCTGAGGGTTTCACAATGAGGGGGTTCCAAGATGGCTGTTTCCAGATGGTGGATGTCGTCCAGCACCGCACTGTTGTCGTGTGCACAGAAACAGTTGTAAAGTCACTTTTCTCTGACTAATCCAGGAGCCGTGATGACAGACATTGCTCTCTGGTGGATCCAGGGTCCCTGCTGTTTTAAGCCTTCCAGCGCAGAATGTGCCCAGAGCCTTTCATTTCATATCCTTAGAACTTAAGCAAAGACAGCCTAAGAACTCTAAAGCAGATAATCAGAAAAAAAAAATTCGAGAAGCAGGGAATGAGTTTAAAGGAAAAAAAAAAAGAGTTGAGCTCTTTTTGGAAAGGAAATAAGCAGAGATGGGAGATCTGGCGTGGAAGCGTGAGGAACAGAGGCTTCTCCAACCACTGATCTGGCCCCAGCCCAGAGTCTGCACTGAAGCTGGGTTTCTCAAGCAATGTTCTCACAATATGTGCCTGATTTTCGCCATCTCTGTCCATAGAGCTTCAGTTTTTCAATTTAATATTTTACTTAAATTATGTTTCATTTAAGACAATTTTATGTGACTATCACATATAAAAGTCAGCAAGACTTACTGTAAGTGAAAAATGAAATATATATGTATATGCATATATATTTACATATATTATAGTAATTTAAATACTAACAAGATACTATTTTGTTTGTTTATAGGTCTAAGCTGGAAGTCTTATTATTTTATTGTTTTCAGAAAGAAGGGAATTCATTATATTATTATCTTCGATGTAGTCAGCTAATTTAGTGGGAAACTGGAAGTTGAATAATATCCCTGTTGTGTGAATGAACATGGTTGCTATGGGAGTTACTTTGTTACAGCAAAAAACAATGAAAAGAAGGTCTGTTATCAAGGTACAAAGTGATCCTTTTAAGTTTGTTTGCAAAAGTTGCTGCTGAGTAAGTCAGCTCTACGTGTCATCCTGCTCCACTCAGAAGTTCCAACTCTCAGACGGAGTCTAAGCCACTTAGATATTTCCATTCCTTGAATGGGGTTGGCTGGGCCCTGGAGAAGAAACTTGAGAATAAGATAATACTGTATACAGAGAGACAGAGAGAGAGAGAGAGAGAGAGAGAGAGAGAGAGAGACAGAGAGACAGAGACAGACAGAGAGACAGAGAGACAGAGACAGAGAGAGACAGAGAGAGAGGGACAGAGAGACAGAGACAGAGACAGACAGAGACAGAGACAGAGAGACACAGAGAGAGACTCACAGAGAGACAGAGACAGAGAGAGAGAGAGAGGCAATTCCTCTAGAGCATCAAGCCCTTTTCTGTAAGAATGGGACTGGATGTTGCACACCTTTAAGATAATAAATGTCCATTGCATATGTTTGACACTGTGCTGGTTTGAACACAGTACATCTCCCACAGGCTTTGGTCTTTAAAGTTGCTTTGCAGTTAGTGGTACTGTTTAGGGAGGTTTAAGCCTTGTAGAATGGGAAGTGTGTCCTTGGGAGCAGGCTTCCGGAATGAAAGCCCCATCTATTTCTGCTTTGCTTTCTTTATCTGCTTTCTGATTGCAGTTGAAAGTGCGAGCCCCCAGCTGCCTCCTCTGGTCACCAGGCCTGCTGATTGCTGTTATTCCTCCTGCTGTAGCAGACAGACTCTTACCCTCTGAACCCCTAGCCAAAATAAACACTTTGTTTCCCACCGTAAGTTGCTTTACTCATGGTGTGTTATCAAAGTAGAAAAAAAAAAAAAAGAAATCAAACAATTCACCAGCACAGGTACTCTGAGAGTGTGCCACCAGTCACTTTGTACATCAGCCCCACACCCTGGGAAGCACTTGCAGGTTTCTGTCCTGGAAAGAGATAAGTGGGATTCCAGAGCACACGGGTCTTAAAAAACATCTTCAATCTTCTGATGTCAACTTGAACTCTGTACATCCAGAAAATCAATTTCTCACGTAGCTTTTAATCCCCTCAGGGATATTTATTAGTAAGAACCTCTGGACCCTGGCTAACATCTGTCCAATTCACACATTAAAAACTGGCTAAACAGAGATGTCAATTGTATCACCCAAGAACCCAGAGGGAGTTCACAGGAGGGAGAACACCTTTGTGGTACTGCTGCACAAAAACGTCCAGACACTCGGAGTCAGCTGAATGGTTCTCAGAGAGTCCCAAGGCTGGTGAAAACTCAGCAAGGAGAGAAATGGCGTGCTTCTGCTCCAAGATGACTACTTGAGAATGACCAGACACATTCTTCCCCTACACACAGAAAATCTGTGTAAATAAAGGAAGCTCACAGGATTAGTGTCATGGGAAGGGCAAGTATGCAGTAATCTGGGAGCCACTAGACTAGGGTAACCCCGGTGACACCCATGGCACTACCCCGGAAATGTGACTGAGGAGCTAAGACACTGAAGAAAGTCTTCAACAGTGTAGCCAGGCAGAGACTTCCCAAGATACCTGGAAGCTCAGGGCAGAAAGAGAGGCTCTGTCCCTAAGATGAAAGATATCAGCAGAATGCTTCCAAGGTTTGTCTGCTTGGTATCATGAATTAGAGCTTCACAGTAACTGCTGATAATATTTCACTGTATACACACACCACCTCTATCCCTTCACAAATGGACAGGACTTGTTTCTACTTGAGGTATTCAAATACTATTTCTGTGATATTAATGTACAGGGTTTTTGTGGGGACACAAGCTTGTATTACTCTTGCCTATATACAATGTGCTTTATTAAATATTAATTTATTTTATTTTTATGCGTGTTGGTGTTTTGTCTACATGTATACATGTGCACCATTTATGTACTGACTGCCTAAAGAGGCCAGAAGAGGGCATCAGATCCTCCTGGAACCAGAGTGACAGTTGTTTCAGCTGCTATGCAGATGCTGGAAATCAAAGTTGGTCCTCTGGAGAGCAGCAAGTGCTCTTAACCACTGAGCCGTTTACCAGTTCCTTAGAACTTAGAGTTGAATCATCAGTTCTCTACTTAACACTTTGAAGAAATAGATTATTTTCAAAAATAGCATCACTATGTAGAATGGCTCCAATTCTTCTTATATTGGCAAAAAAAAAAAAAAAAAAGAGTCTGCTTGCAGGCTTTAGTTACAATGTACCCTCTCACACAGTTTTGTTTGCATTTTCCTAACAACTAGCTATTTGAACATCCTTTCTTGTGATTGCTGACCAGTGTTTGTATTTTGCTCACTTGATAACTTTAGTAATTTGTAATTTTTACTACTAACTAAGCCAAAGACTTCTTGATATGTGCTGGGTAGTAGCCATTTAGCTGACCTACAGTTTATAAATATTTCTTCCTCTTTGCTTTGGTACAAAATATTTGTCATTTATTATCTATTGTTTGTGCTTTTGATGCCCAAATTAAGAACACACAGAGATTTATACCTATTCTTTAGGTTTCATGGTTTCAGTTTTTATACAGAATTTCTTTAGTTGTTTTGTATATAAGGAAATTCATATTCTGTGTTAATATTTGTATATATGGAATATTTAAAAATACAGAAAATTATAATGTTTATGATTATTATACAACTAATGTCCTTTTACTATTTTGCACTGCTAATACTTAAATACAACTCTTTTACAGATAATATACAAAATTTGAACTAAAGTTGACAAATGACAGTCTTGTTGCTATGAACTCAAGGCAGCTGTGGTCGCCCATGTAAGATGCACAGAAAATCAATCAAGTCAATTAAAATCCTAGAGGAGGCTTGAGGGTTCTTGAGGTCCAACCAGTGGCTGAGAAGCTATTTGCCATTGATGGCTGCAGCATCAGAGTTATTTTCTTTTTAGGAGTGGCCAAAGTTTTATCCCAGAAGATGACCCTACACCCCGTGCATATAACAGTACTAATTGGACTCCGAAGGGCATTCAAAACAAAGAGGAAACGAAGTTGAAAACTTTGTTGTGTTGGGGGCCTGGGTGAGTTGGAGGGAGGGATGGTTAGAATCAAGATACATCATAAAAATTTCAAAAATACAAAAAATAATTAAAGGACATCTGAAATAGTAATGTTTTAAAATTTTTTAAAATGTATTAATATAAATAATATTGTGAAAATTATTCTCAATCATGTAAAGGTCATTAATGATTTTTTGGCTTTAAAAAAGGAAAATTTTTTCTACAAAATATTTTATAATTATAAATTAAGGATGATTTTATTTTACTTCACTAAATATTATCAAACCAAAATAGAATGTCTGAATATGTACAATAATAGCTAAATTCAGGTATCTTTATACGTCACTAAATTTAGATATGAAACACATAGTATTTTAAATATTTTGAAATTTAATTATAACCTGCAGTTCCGAAGCACATTGTAGATTAGCCAACAGAGGACTGGCTGTTTGTAAGGCTTCTCTTTATTACTATTTTTATGTGTATGGTTGTTCTGTTCATGTGTATATCTATGAACCTCTTGTAGGCCTGGTGTCTGTGAATGACAAAATAGGGCATTGGGTTCCCTGGAACTGAGTTACTGGTTGTTGTAAGCCATGATATGCGTGCTGAAAATTGAACCCATGCTCTTAAATGCTAACCCATTAATCTGGCCCCCAATGTTTACATTTTAAGAATATGCACATGCAATCCTTTGGAACGTGACTTTGGAAGAGAATAGTAAACTTAATGTGTGAAACTTTTCTCATCACTTATGATGCACATCTGGGAGAGGGTAGAAAGAGGAGACATTCTAAATACATGGCTGATTTATTTTTTAATTTACTTAGACATGGAAATATTTGAGAACTATTACTCGATAACGGGACTTATTCATAAAAAAAGACTAGAGGGCCAGAAACATGGATGGTTTTGCAGACAAAGATTCTTGTTGCCAAATCTGACGACCTGAGTTCAAGTCCTAGAACTCACCTGGTGGAAGGAGACAGCTGGCTCATGTAGGCTGTCCTCCAGCCTCTACAAGTGCACTTGGCATGCACCCTCCCCCTCAAGCACAGGCACACAAAACACACACACACACACACACACACACACACACACACACACACACACACAAAATAAGGAAATTGCAGATAAATGGTTTGGGGGAAAAAAACTACTACAGCAAAATCTCTGAGAAGAGGGAAAATGGAGAATTCAGCTAGAATTGAGAATTGACCTTCAACCACCCAGATGAAGAAGAAAAGAACCTGGTTTGAAGGTAGAAAATCAAGGAACTCATTAGCCATGTTATGGCCTGAATTGTGCTTTTGTAGTCTGCAAAGTTCATTTGTTAAACCTCTAACATTTGAAACTCACCTTGTTAATTTGAAGATACGTAGTTCTTTTAAGATTAACAGAACTATTACATTTACTTTGTCAAAATTAAGAGACACCCAGCTCAAATGTTAGGCATAAACCTCTTAGTATAAGATAAAACTTTTAAGTAATATCAGGTTTAAAACTTAGCTATTAAAATTATATTTTATTCTTTTTAAAGGTTGATATGATTTTCTTGGTAAATATCACTGTACATAAAATAGGCTTACAAAGACATAAATACTTTTCATCCTTCTTAGCTCTTTCTGGTTCTAGTTTCAGTGTACAGCAAGAACAGAAGCTTTTGGGAAATTTAAGCACACATTTATACTCAAGATTGGGAGCAGGAAAAAAGTGCTAGACCTAATTGTAAGAGTCGATATGATTGAGCAATAATTAAGAAAAATATTATAAGTAAGTCTGTGAGTGCAATTAGCAAGCTTCTCCATGCTCGAAGGCTATACACACTCAATGGGATCTTGGAGTTCATTTTCCCAACTGCCTTTGTTTTACGTCATCATAGCAATACAAGATTATTGTAAAACAGAAACAGAAGCATGTAAAGGACAGCATCGATTCCCACCTTCCCCTTTTATACCCTGACCTGATTAACTGTACATTTTACATCTTTATTGTGACCTTATCTTAGTGTTTATTGAATCATACTTACTACATTTACACAAAGTTTCGTGATACACAGTATTCCCATCTTTCCACATGTAACCGATGCAAGTTATTTTCATGTTTCTGCTACTACAAAAATTACTATTGTCTGTATCCTTTAATGTACCTTTATATACTACTGCTTTTGACTTTGAGGTTAATACACTCTTCTGAGTTTTTAAGACCTATAGCAATCTACACATCCACAGAAAGGTTGGGAATGTCTCTGCTCCTCCCCATTGTTATGTATTGTTGTTTCAGTCTTTTTTCAATATCCTTAGTTTATTAGTGGAAAAATTAATACCTTGTCATTTTTATTTGCTTATTTATTTATTTATTTATTTATTTATTTATTTATTTATTTATTTATTTATTGTGTTTTAGAGACAGGGTTTCTCTGGGTAGCTCTGACTGTCCTGGAACCTACTCTGTTTCGTTCAGCTCTCCCCAGTCTCAAAGCCTAACAAGTGGGAACCTTAGCGGTGGTCAATACTGCACCTGACATTTCATAAACTCATCATGTAGGTAGACAGGTGGTTAGATAGTTAGGTAGATGCTCAGTAGACATGTGAATAGACAGGCAAATAGCTAGACGTGCAGATGAGAGGTAGATAGATGATAGACAATAGATATTAAGTGGATGAATAGATGGATGTATGAATATGTAATTAACTTATAGATAGATTAATGGACAATAGCCAGAAATTGAGATAGAAGATAGATAAATATCCTATTTTTTAAAGGAATTGCTACATAATTGTGAAACCTGGAATGTCTGAAATTTGCTTTGCAGACAAGTCTGAAACCCATGAGGTACCATGCGGCTCCACTCAAAAGGCATTCTGGAGCAGAATTCCTTCTTTCATAGGAAACTTTAGACTGTGAAAGAAATTCTAAGGCTATTAACTAATGGAAAGAGTATCACCTACATTATGGAGAGAAATCTGTTTTACTGATTACTGACTTGAATATTAATCACATCTAAGGACAATTCCTTCACGGCAATATGTACAGTATACTACAGAGCCAGGTTGGCAGAAACTCACGGTCATACTATGTGTATTCTGGTGGACTCTGTTCCATTTTATTCTATCCTTGTAGTAATATGAGATTAACTAGAAAAATGGAGAGGGACTTCAACTGGGGAGGAAAAAGGGAAGTGAATACAGAAAGGAGCAAGGGACAAGTAATGACAAGGTTGTTTGATAATGGCTCAAAAATCATATTTCATATTAACCTAAATTAAATATATATGCATACATACACACACACACACCAGAGAAATGACAGAGAGAAAGAGAGAGAGAGAGAGAGAGAGAGAGAGAGAGAGAGAGAGAGAGAGAGAGAGAGAAAGACATTGAAGGAAGCCAATTTATTTGGGATGACAATATTCCCCAGAAGAGCCATTGACTAATCAAACCTGAGTATCAGCCCTGATGATGATGATTGGATGATTACTCAGAGTAGTCCAGAGGACTTCCAAGACGGCATAAACTATTGATGTGAACCTTGCTTGCTTTTCAGGGTTTGAGAGTGGGGTCCTATATTAAAACACAAGTCTCTGATGATTTGAGCCGGGTCTGACCTGACATGTCTCTTCCCGGCAGTCTAGCCTTTCATAATAGCAGAAAATGCTATGCAAGCTGCCAACCGAGGGCAACAATTAAGCACTCCTATCCAACTGCAGCACCTATGACCAGTGACAAAGAGCAGTGTGGCATAGTTGTAAAGGAGCAATAAATGGCAGTCACCTGTTGGAAATAACCAATAGCTGTTGACTTAGACTTGGTACCGGAAAACCAGCCAACTTCCTGGGGCTAGTGAGGTCCTGGATATTAGAACTGATCTATTGCTACCACTTTGCTGGACCAGCATAATTCCTTCCTATATCCTAAATCATATTCTTGTACCCACAGACAAGATTTCCATTCTTGTTGAACCCTGGCTTGATGTGCTTTTCCATTTGTTCTTATAGAAAAGAAATATGTGAAAGAGTCTTTTGTTCTTCCTGTTAAAATTGCTCTGCATACTTCGGATAATGATTCCTACAGCGGCTGTGCAAGAGCATCTTCAGATTGTAGCCATACTTGGAATTATGTCACTTACTAGGGCACGGGGCACATACCTGCTCAATGTACATGACAACAGCAAATTGTTATGTAGTTAATGAGGCTGCCTGTGGCATGCATGCTCTTTTCTGTCCCATTTTAGTCCCCTCTGACCTCTCAATGTCTGCAAGTTTTAGGATATTGCATTTCCCCATGAGACCTGTAAAATACCCTGTGATCATTGTGAAGTCACTAAATCACCGGAATTCTTGCAGCCTTAAACTGACATAGCTTTACTACTTGTTTCAAACTATTCGGAGAGGCAGTAGAAGGCAAATCAAATGGGAACCAACTCCTTGCGCCCCAACAGGTGTCCCAGGCTTAATTTAACCCAGCTCAAGTTATTCACTGGGGAAAGAGCCACAGCCTGTCAGGCAACTGAGGGGTCATTCTCTAAGAAACGAACCTCTCCAATATAGCTGTGTCTGCACAAGGGCAGCTGCGGAGGAGTAGAATTACAATGTGCCTGAGGCAAGGCTGATTGCAGCTGAATTCTTCACGTTCAGGTAAATAGATATTATAAAATCGCCTGGAATATTATATTACAGTTGGGCTTGTTATTATTTAACTTTTTTTTTAATGAGAGAGTTGGGGGTAAGGTCAGTTGGACGGAGCTTGAATATCTGAGAGCATTGGTTAATTAACTGTTAGTTGTAAAAAGGCTTTTACACTATTTGCAGGGATGTAAACTAGTTCAGTTTTCCTGGGAATCAGTGCAGCAGGTCCTCCACAGAGCTGCAAACAAAGCTAGCCCACAAGCAAGAAACAGCACTGCTGAGTGTGCACCCAAGGAATACAAGAGTCCAGTAAAGACACTTGTAATTCGATATACACCATAACACTGCTCGTAACAGCTATGACCAGTGGAGGCACCACTAGCAGACGAGTGGCTAAAACAATTGTGATACACGTTACACCATGCAGTTTCATTAAAAAAAAAGACAGAGAAAAGAAATTGTCTTTTATAGGAAAACTGATAGTATTGGAGATTATCACGTTATAAACAAAGTAAGTCAGACCCGGAAAGACAAATAATCCAGGTTTTCTCACGTACTGAAAATTATGTTTAAAGGTATGAAAGTAGAAGCAGGATTATTTGGAAAGAGGATGGGAACCAGCAGGAGAGGGTAGGGGAGACAAGGGATAGCAATAGAATGCTGATTACCATTAGAGACCACGATAGATCTGTGTGGAAACACCAGGACGAAAGCTCTGTTTGCATAAATATGCTAATAATATATGTATACACAGAGAGAAAAATTAAAGATACGAAAATAGACGGATCTACTTGGGAAAGGGGGGAGAAGCAGTAGGAGGGCGGAGGGAACTGGAGAGTGGTTGATGAGTATGACCAAAATACATTATATGTATGTCATGAAAACCTCACAGTGAAAGCTAGGGCTTTGTACAATATACGCTGATAAAATGTCAAAAGAAGCCTTTTCTGAGCTTCTCAAAAGCAATTTTTCTTATCACCTTTCCAAAGAGCGTTGAATTTCATAGCATTTTAATAAAGTAAGAAGGAATGCTATTCAGAAACACAAGAACAGGTACTTTATGAGCAATATTTGCCCTGTTTTAAAAATGCACATTGCTGGTGGATCTAAAGGGGTCCGTTTAGATCTTTCTATATGTGGATGTGGTTCACATCTATTTATCAGATGCTGTCACCCTTCTGGCACCTCCCCATGACCTCACCTCTGCACCATCCCAATCCCTAGCAATCACTAAGGCCTTTCCTGCTGGTTTCTGGTTCCTACCAGTGAGAATGAACATGGGAAAACACACGGCTTATTTATTTCTAGCTGACTTCCTTGAGGCTTTTCTCTGTTTTGTGGAAAATAGCAGCATTCTTCCTCTATAGCTTATTAATACCCCATTAGGCACATGTACCACATTTTCTTTATCCACTTATCTGTGCATAGGTACCTAGGCTCGCTTTGTATCTTGGCTATTGTGAATGACGCCGCAGTTAACACAGGCATTCGAGTATCCCATTCTAACGTCTATTTCATCTTATTTGACTATATACCAAATAGAGCTTTTCACTTCAAAAGAATCACCAATTTATTCCATCACAATGGAATATTCATTCACAATGGAGTTCAGATCCCATAGTTTCTATGTTCACGGCTATCAAGAATGGTCGCTTGAAGAAGCCTGCTACCTTTTTAAAACAAGTCTTCTGAAAAGGGAGAGGTAATGAATATTTTAGGCTTGGTGACTCAGACTCTTGCAGTAACTTGCTGGGTGTCACAGTCTGAGAGCCATCACAGAGCATACCTAAACAAATGGATGTGGCCTTGTGTCAACACACCCTCACTAACAAAACAGACCAGAGGTTGCCCTGAGATCAGGGGTTGCAATTTACCAACCCAGTTAATTCCAAAATGTGGACGACGTCAGGCACAAAACGTAGCTTTGGTATGGCTACAATTTGAAATCATCGTTGTCATGCTCCTCATTATCATTTCTTCACAGGATAATCGCACTTGACTTTATGTCCATCGTTGGTACTGCATATAAAAAGGCAAGCATTTTTTCTCTAAGGACATAGTGCACTTCCCAGGACTGTTTGTGGGAAAGTCTTGATTGAGTCTGTTTATTTACTGATTGCAGCAGTCCTTCCAGCAGGTGGGGGAAATGTCTGCTCAGCTAGACAGGACTAGTTAAGGCAGCAGAGTTGGCAGGTGTTTAAAGCTTTTAAACCCAGGGCCCATGGGGAGTGGGTGAGCCTTTTCCTCTGCACCTGTGGCCTGCTGGCAGCCTCATTCCGCCCACTGTCTTTCATGTGCCAGCTCTAGGAGGCAAAGTGCACGTGTTGTGACATCCCGCTAGCTCCCACTTCCCCCGTCTCTTGTGAAATCAGCTGTGTGTGGTGTGGAATACAGAGTGTGAACAGAACCAGCGGGCCCTTACAGTTTGTAACTGTGAAGGGCGATGCTGGACTTGCCTGTGCCTCACATATCACTCAGTGGCTCTGTTGTTCAATAGGATTGCAAGCCAAGAGCCTGTGATACAGTTTGGGAGAACACCAACCCTTGCTCTTAGTTCTCGTGGGCCTGTTGTCTACTTACTATCCCATATTAGCTCTGGAGTGTGGACCATCATCCTCTTTCTCCCTTGGGGCTAGTGGGATTCCAGGATCCTCTTTTCTTTAACCTCTCCTCCACACCACAGACCTTTGGAAAATACGATTCTCTTCATACCAGAAATGGTTAAAACATCTCCTCCAACCCCTCATTGCTTGTAGGAGGAAGTCAAATCATCTTTGTAACATTCTTTTCTGAGAATGGCAAATTTCTGGAGTCCTGGTGGTGCCCAACCACTCCTAGGCTCCAGGACCCCACTGTGCTCGCATTCAACTACTCTCCCTCTACCTCCTCCTCGGGGGCCTTAAAATATACTCATTGGTCTATTGGGACTCTATTCTTAGCCTCCTTAGCAGGACCCTTCAGCAGCTGCCTCAATTCCTTTCAACACAGAAAGTGCTGAAGCAGGGACAGAACCCTTTGTAAAAGTTATGGGAGGAGGTATCTATTATCAAGTTTATTGGAGAGATAAGAGTGGTTTTTAACCCTTTTTTATCTTATAATATATTCTGATCACAGTTTTCCTCTCCACCCCAGCTCTTCCCAGATCCTCCCCGCCTCCCCACCTACTCAGATCCACACCCCTTCTTTCTCTGTCATTAGAATACAAACAACAGCAAACAAACAACCAGAATAGAACAAAACAAACAAAAGGCCATGGAAACACATGGAAATCAACAGCAGCACACACTCCCACGCTCAGAAATCCCATCAAACACAAAATTCGAAACCATAATATAGAAGACGTGTAAGGTTAACCACAAAACAAAAATTAAAAAAAAGGTCAGATAAAGCATGATGAAACAAAGAAACTCCAATATTACCACTGAGTTAATTTTGTGTTGGCCATTTACTTCTCTACATGGGGCTTGCCCTTCAGTGTAGTTTGTACATCCACTAAGATTCTATTGAAGAAAATTGTTTCCCTTTGGAGCAGTTGTCAATTGAAGATACTTCTAGGTTAGGGATAGGGAGGTCATGTCCACTTCCCTGGTTAGTGCTGGTAGCTCATCTGGTCTGTGTAGGCCCTGTGCATGCTACCACAGTCTCTGTAAGTTTACATGCATGTCAGTCTTGTTGTGTCTAAAAAGGCCTTGTTTCCTTTGTGTCTTCCTCCCTCGATGGGTCTGCTGATCTTTCTGCCTTCTCTTCTGTGAAGCTCCCTGAGCCCCTGGGAGAGGAATTGATGAACCTTCCATTTAGGACTAGTATTGCAAGAGTTTTCTCACTCTCTACACAATGTCCAGTTGTGGTTCTCTGTATTTGTTCCCATCTACTACAGGAGGAAGAATCTCAGATGATTACTGGGGTAAGACATTGATCTACGAATATGGCTGAAGGTTGTTAGGAATTTTATTGCTGTGTTTGTTTAGTAGAACAGTGGCATTTGGTTTTTCTCCAGGTCTTTGGCCTATCTAGTCTCAGGTTATGGGCTGTCCAAGCAGTGCCAGGAATGGGTTGTGTCTTGTGCAATGGACCTGAAATACAGCCAAAGAGTGGTTGGTTACTCCAATAACTTTTGTTCCACTATTGTCTGCATGTCATGCAGGCAGGTCACCATTGTTGATTGAAGGATTTGTAGCTGAGCTGGTATTTACCTTTCTGTTCTGCTAGTATACAAAGGACCTTCCTGTACCATTAGTCAGTAGGGGTGACTAATGTAGGTAGGCACCGACTCAACTTCTCTGTGTTCAGTGAGTTATGTAGGTGTTCTCTTTGGAAATAGTGTCTTACCACCAGTTTGTGGAACGGAACCAGTAGCCTTGGAAATAGCTTGAGTGTTTAAGCACATTCATGACTCAATTAGAGGTAACCCATTCCTGCCACTGGAGTTTTCATTTGGCAATCAGAGATGTCTAGTTTGGGTTTTGTCTTCCCCATTGTCTGGTGATTCCACTTAGGTTTCTTTCACATATGCGTATTTTAAGAAGCTACTTACTGTAGTAGATTTCCACATGACTTCTCAGATGACCCATAGTTTTAGCTGTTTTTCTCCATATTCCTTCCATTGGAGATAAGTGATTCTTAAGTCCCCTTAACATACAAGTTGTTTCTTTCCTTCCTATTCACACTTTCTCATCTTTCTTTCCTTTTGTTTTCTTGTAGTTGTCGTTGTAAATACTGTGGCATATGCATTCTGCAGCATTCATATAGCAGATCAGAGACTACAGAGTCTGCTCTCTTCTACCACCTTGTAGGGTCAAAGATTGGACTTAGGGGTTAGGCCTACTCTACAGTGTTTCTACCTACAGAGCTATCTCACTGAACCCAGACGTTTCTCTATGGATTGGTCAATTTACATACTTCTACAGATTATATATACATAATAAATAACTCTCATTACATGAACATAGGAAAATGGAGAAAAATGGTGTTCTTTGTGCATATGTTTGGCATGTTTATATGGTGTATGACTATATGCATTTAGGTATGGATGCATGTGCAGATGTGTGTGCACATGGATGTGTAGGTCCAATGTTGATGTTGAGCATCTTCCTCAGTCATTCTGTGCTACATTGCTAAACCGAGAGCGTGTGTAGATTGTTGGCCTCACTAACGAGCAGGTCTCCTGTCTCTGTCTGGTCTTCAGACTGCTGAGATGACAGATGGCTATCATTCCTGTTGTGCTCTTTTGTGGGTCCCAGGGGTCTGAGCTTTGTTTCTCATGCTTGGGCAACACACTCTTCGGCAGCAGCCATTTCTAGCCCTATGTATATAAGCATCTATTTAAAAACAGTGGATCTGTTCTATACAAAACTTTGATGTCTTAAAGTTAGTGAGCAGCGTGCTGTCTCACAACCTGGTCTATGACAGAGCATACTTTCTAAGGGTCTCAGCCTCTCCTAACAATTACTACAAGTCTGATATGCTGCTTCTTCAAGTTAGTCACTGTTGGTTTTGGCAACAGTCTAGAAACAAAGCAGAAATTCAATTCTTTAAGTTTTATACCATATATTCACCTAATTCTTATGAAATACTGCTTAGTTGGAATCCTGAAATAATAAAATTGCCAATGGCAATGGCTTTAAAAAAAATGTCAATTTTGGAAGTGCCTCTGGTGAATTAGGCTGGAATAAGCCTTACAGTTATACAACATAGAAAAATTGTATAGATTATTTGCCTTACAATGGCTAATTTCCTTACCCAAGAAGCAAATGTGTTACATTAGTTTCTCTGAGACCAAAATATAGAGGTCAATTTGCTCCTTTGCAAATCTTTAATTAGGTATAGATTTTTTTATGAGACCATGGTAATTTCAGTCAACACACTTTCTTCAAACTGCTTATAGCAGATGAAGTTACAGATACTACATTTGGTAATAATGTTCCACCCCCCTCCATAGATGCTCTATTGAATATCATTCCAGAGGGAAACAGTGAGGAATGAAATCAGTCCTGTCTCTGATGCATAGTTGAAAAGGTTAAGCTTCACAGGAGGAATCTTCCACATATCAATTGATAATATTCACTTGTCATTATGTTAATTTGCAGTATATTCAACAGAAATAGGATAAAAATAGTTAAAATATAATGAACATATTAAGACCTCTAGTTTAGGTTTCTGTGAACCCCAAATATATCTGGTAATAAGATATTGCATTTATAAAATTTAACATGTGACATTAATTAAAACATATATGATGATACTGTTTTCCAAGCAACATGATCAGGAGAAAATGGCCCTATCAGGGCATAAAATGGAGCAGTATTTCCCACAAGTTCATTCATTTTAGATTTTTATAACCAAAATGTTGTTATCATCAATATGCAAATGAGAATCGATCACCTCATATTGTTTAATTCAACAACTTCTAGGACTTTGAATGAACATCAGGCAGGTGAAAAGAGCTCTTCTCTCAGTGTCAGGAACAGTTTTGAGTGATGGCGTGTTTCCCTCCCCAAATCTCAATTACCTCCCTTGAAACTCAACTTTCCCTTGTGTATGACAGGACCATCATGCCAACTTCATTATGTGATTTCAACATTCAAAGAGTTAATTTATGATAGTGATTCTTTGCACACTGCAAGAAACAAAACATTCAACCAATTAAAGTCTTCAAAGAGAAAGAGACATTTAAATTAATTTTATAGAGCTCATGAGGGTCAAAGAAATAAAAAGAAAAATGTTCCTAAGAATAACCTGGTGGTATCAAGAGTGTGTGATGTAACTCAAGCTTTGCTAGTGTCGAAATCCTTTATAACTGTGGGATGAAGCTCTCTGTACTGGTCAAGCAGCTGCAGACACCATTGTGGGCTTCAATCACAAAGTCTTTCTTTTCAAAAATTGTTAGCTATATTTATTTTATAGACTTTATACCGATGTATGTCTGATGCCAGCGGAGGCCAGAAAAGATCACTTGAGCCCCTTGAATTGAAATTAAAGATGGTTGGGACAAACCATGGAGACTGAGAATCAAACCTAAGTCCTCTTGCAGGAGCACCAAGTGCTCTAAGCTGCTGAGCCATCACCCTAGCATCCACAAACTCTATCTTTCTATAAATGCTCTCTGTTATGCAGAGAGAGAGAGAGAGAGAGAGAGAGAGAGAGAGAGAGAGAGCGAGCAGAGATAGGAGAGCATAGAGAAAAGTATTGCTGCAATGACTACCCTAGTGAGCATATTTATGTACTGTGTAATAAATACCAGGTAGGACACATTTTTAATAATAGACCCATTTCACAAAGAAACCTTGAGATATGATCTTATCTATACAACTTACCTGCTTCCAACTTAATAGATAATATTAGGACTCTTCTTAAATATAAGACATTTAGATAATATATGCACATCCTTCTTCCGGTCCACTCCTACACCCACAGCTGTGGAGCAGAGCACCATGGCTACCCTACAATTCTACCTGCCTCAGGAGGTCTGCTCTAACCTGAGACATGCAGGTGAGACAGCTCCCCACCCCAATCTTGCCCCCTCCCGCCTGCTGGAACCCTAGCAAGTCCAGTAGTCACAGGCTCTATCCTGTCCTGTCAGAGTTCCCTCCTCCTGTCTGTACCTCTACCTACAGTAGCCGATGAGTTCACTGACCCCACCCCACAGCTTTGCCTGCCTCCCAGGGGTCTTCCTCAAACCCACAATACCCAGTTCAGCCAACACCAGAGGCAAACAAATGGTGAAAGTGAAAGAATATAATCAACAGAAGCAAATACAATGTGTATCATCAGAATCCAGCTCTCCTACTACAGCAAGCCCTGGATATGCTAACATATATGAATAGCAAGACTGTGACCTTAAACCCCATCTCATGAATATGACAGAGCCCTTTAAAGAGGATATAAAGAATCCCATTAAAGAAATTCAGTGGTGAAAAAAAAAACAATCAAACAGGTAGAAGTCCTTAAAAAGAAGGCAAATAAATCCCTTAAAGGAATACAGAAAAATACAATCAAACAGGTGAAGGAAATGAATAAAAGGGTCTAAGACCAAATAATGAAAATAGAAACAATAAAGAAAAGACAAATGGAGGCAACCCTAGAGATGGAAAACCTAGGAGAGAGCACAAGAACTTTAGATACAAGCATCAGTAACAGCATACAAGAGATGGAAGAGAGAATCTCAAATGTAGAAGATACCATAGAAGAAATCGATCCATCGGCCAAAGAAAATACCAAATGAAAAAGGCTCCTGGGTATTCCAAGCTTTTGGACTACTATCCACTTATCAGTGAGTGCATACCATGTGTGTTCATTTGTGATAGGGTTACCACACTCAGGATAATATTTTCTAGTTCCATCCATTTGCCTAAGATTTTCATGAAGTTATTGCTTTTAATAGCTGAGTAGTACTCCATTGTGTGAATGTATCATATTTTCTGTATCCATTCCTCTGTTGAAGGGCATTTGGGTTCTTTCCACCTTCTGGCTATTATAAATAAGGTTGCTATGAATATAGTGGAACATGTGTCCTTGTGATATGTTGGAGCATCTTTTGGGTATATGCCCAGGAGTAATATACAATTTACAGACTATATGAAACTCAAGAAGGAAGACCAAAGTGTGGATGATTCAGTTCTTCTTAGAAGGAGAAACAAAATACTCACAGGAAGAAATACAGAGACAAAGTGTGGAGCAGAGACTGAAGGAAAGGCCATACAGAGACTGCCCCACCTGGGGATTCCCAAGAATCAAAACCCACACTAGGATGCAAATCATGCTGACAGTGAGTCTGACATAACTGTCTCCTGAAAGCTAGAACCTCAGAGAAGGATGCTAACAATCCATTGACTGAGAATGGGCTGTCCAAGGGAATTAGACTGAAAGAGCTGAATGGGTTTACAACCCCATAGGAAGAACAACAGTATCAACCAACCAGAACCTCTAGAGATCCCAGGGCATAGCCACCAACCAAAGAGTACACATGGACTGTCCCATGGCTTCAGTTGAATATCTAGCAGAGGATGGCCTTATTTGGCATCAATGGGAGGAAAGGCAGTCATGTGCTTGATGGAAATGCCAAGGCTGGTTCATAGAAGCAGGGGGGAGTTGCACCCAGAAAACAAAATATTCAATAAAAGAAAAAATATTCCCAACATTATAAATAAATCATTCATCTGCACCCTCAAAACATCCATCAAGGGGAGAAAAGATCAAACCCTAATAGGAATAGAAGGGATGAATTCTAGTACAAAGGGCCAGAGAATATCTTTAATGAAATCATAGAAGAAAACTTACCTAACCTAAAGAGATGGCTATAACCATACAGGAAGCTTGCAGAACACCAAAGAAATTGAAACAGGAAAGAAAATCCTCCTGCCACAGAATAATCAAAACACTAAATGTACAGAGCAAAGAAAGGATCTTAAAAGCAAGGGTCAAAAAGGCCAAGGATCCTATTAAAATCATACCTGATTTCAACAGAGACTCAAAAGCTAAAAGATCCTGGACAGATGTCTTGCAGACCCTTAGAGAACACAGAAGCCAGCCTAGACTACTATACCCAGAAAACCTCTCAATCAGACTACTATAACCAGAAAAACCTCTCAATTATCATAGATGGAGTATTCAAGATATTCCATGATACAAGCAAATTTAAACAATATCTTTCTACGAATCCAGCCTGACAGAAGATAATAGAAGGAAAACTCCACCATAAGGAGAGTACCTACACGCAAGAAAATACAAGAAATTAATTATCTCACAGCAAAACCAAAAGAAGAAAATCATACACACACAGTAACACTACCAACATCAAGATAACATAAACTAACAACCATTGGTCATTAATATCTCTCAATATCAGTGGACTCACTTCAGCAATACAAAGACACAGGCTAACAGACTGGATCCATTTTG
This sequence comes from Rattus rattus, assembly GCF_011064425.1. Lineage (NCBI taxonomy): Eukaryota > Metazoa > Chordata > Mammalia > Rodentia > Muridae > Rattus > Rattus rattus. Next base: position 28,438,713 of record NC_046158.1, read on the forward strand.
CTGCAAACAAGAAACACACTTCAGTGATAAAGAGAGAGACTATCAGAGTAAAAGATCAAGCCAAATGGATCCAACAAACAAGCTAACAATATCTCATACAATAGAAAACCAACCAAAAGTTATCAAAAGATGGGGAAGGACACCTCATACTCATCAAAGGAAAGTCTACCAAGATGACATCTCAATTCTGAACATCTATTCCCCACATGCGAAGGAACCCACATTTGGAGAAGAAACTTTACTAAAGCTCAAATCACACATTAAACCATACACAGTGAAAGTGGGTGACTTCAATACCCTACTCTCACCAATGGAAAATTCTTAGCACTATGTGCCTTCATCATGAAATTAGAGAGATCTCATATTGTCAACTCACTAGCACACCTGAAAATTCTAGAACAAAAAGAAGCAAACACACCAAAGAGGAGAAGATGGCAGGAAATAGTCAAGCTTAGGGCTGAACTCAATCAACTAGAAACAAAGAGAATACAAAGCATCAACAAAACCAAGAGCTGTTTCTTTGAGAAAATAAAAAGATAGACAAATCCTTAGGAAAACTAAAAGGCACAGAGACAAATCAGAATTAAAAAATCAGAAATGAAAAGGAAAATAACAACAAACACACAAAATTAAAAAAAGAAGGTTTACAAAATCCTGAAAAACAAAATCAAATAAATGGATGTTTTTCAACAGATGAACTGAAGTAAAAATCAAATCAAGTAAACTATCTAAACAATCCCTGACTTTAAAATAGAAAAGTCATTAAAAGGTTCTAAATCAACCAAAAAGCCCAAATATGGCTTTAAAACTACCAGACTTTCAAAGGAGAACAATACAAATACACACAAACTATTCCACAAAATAAAAACAGAAGCAACACTATGTAATTGTATGATGCCATAATGCCCCTAAGACCTAAACCACACAAAACCTCAACAAAGACCAATTTCTTTTCTGAACATTGAAACAAGGTACTCAATAAAATCCTTTCAAACAGAATCCAAGAGCACATCAAAAACTAACAGAATACTTCCCAGGATGGTGGTATAGTTCAATATAGAAAATTCATCAATGGGCAAAGAAAAAAAATCACATATTATCTCATTAGAAAATCTTTGACAGAATCAAAACTTATTCAGGTTAAAGTCTTGGAGAGATCATGGATTTAAGACAAATACCTAGGCATGCAAATCCAGTGAGACAGAGAGTTGGAAACTCAGAGGCTCTAACAATCCTGAGACTTCAGGGGAGACCGCCACTTCTGCTCACTTTCCTGGCCCAAGAGGAACCTGCCTAGTGGCCTCTAGATACAGGAGCAGTCACCGGAAGGAACCTGCTGGTTTCTACCTGCACCCAGAACCAAACTGAACCGGTCGCATAGCTCTCTGCAGCCAAATCCCATGGGGGAGAAAGCTGGACCCTCAGAAGTGGGGACAATCTTGAGACCTCAAGAGAGACCACCATTTCTGCTAAAATGCCTGACCCAGGAGGAAACCGCCTAGTGCCCTCAGTGCCCTTTGGGCACAGGGATCTAGGAGCAGTCAGGGGCAGGATCCTTTGGGTTTCTGCATGTGCCAAGAGCTGAAAGTCAGTTGACAGGAGCATCTACACACTTGAGAGCAGAGGTAAGACCAACTCTTCTGCACCAAGCAACCTGCCTGGAGGCTTGAGGTCACACAAACCCAGGATCAATACTCTGATTCCCAGATCCAGCTGAAAGAAGACAGGTCTGCAGGAGTGCTGAGACACAAGTCTATAGGAGGATCAAGCCACTGTCAGAGACAAGCTAACACCAGAGAAAACCTGATGTTGAGAGGCAAGCACAGGAAACTAAGCAACAGAAACAAAGACTACTTGGAATCATCAGAGGCCAGTTCTCCCACCAAAGCAATTATCAGATATCCAAACACACTGGAAAAGCAAGATTTCCACTTAAAATCACATTTCATGATGATGATAGAGGGCTTAAGAAGGTCATAAATAACTCCATTAAAAAAAAATACAGGAAAACACAGGTAAACAAGTAAAAGCCCTGAAGAGGAAACACACACACACACACAAAAAATCCCTTAAAGAATTACAGGAAAACACAATCAAATATGTGAAGGAATCGAACAAAACCATCCATAATTTTAAAAAGGAAACAGAAACAATAAAGAAATCATAAAAAGAGACAACACTCCAGAAAACCTAAAAGAGATGTCATACACAAGCATCAACAGAATAATACAAGACATGGAAAAAAGAACTCAAGAATATTCCAGAAAATATTGACAAAACTGTCAAAGATAATGTAAGGTGCAAAAAGCTCCTAACACAAAAAATCCAGGAAATCCAGGACACAATGAGAAGATCAAGCCTAAGGATAATAGGTATACCAGAGAACAAAGACTCACAACTAAAAGGGCCAGGAAATTATAGAAGAAAAACTTCCTAACCTAAAAAAGAGATGCCCACAAAAAGAAGCCTAATTCCATCACATAATAGTCAAAACACCAAATGCAAAAACAAAAAAAAGAATATTAAAAGCAGTAATGAAAAATGTCAAAACCAAAGGTGGACCTATCAGTATTACACCAGACTTCTCATCAGAGACTATGAAAGCCAGAAGATTCTGGGCAGACATCACAAAAACCCTAAGAGAACACAAATGCCAGCCAAGGCTACTATATCCAGCAAAACTGTCTAATAACATAGATGGAGTAACCAAGATATTCCGTGACAAACCAAATTTACAAAATATCTTTCCACAAATCCAGTCCTACAAAGGATAATGGACTCAATTCCCCAATAAAAAGACATAGATACTCAGCATTTTGTTGCATACAGGAAACACACCTCAGAGACAAAGACAGACATTACCTCAGAGTAAAAGGATGGAAAACAGCTCTCCAAGCAAGTGGTTTGAAGAAAAAAGCTGGAGTAGCCATTCTAATATCGAATAAAATTGACTTTCAACCAAAAGTTATCAAAAAAGATAAGGAAGGATACTTCATATTCATCAAAAGAAAAATCCACCAAGATGAACTCTCAATCCTAAATATCTATACTCCAATTGAAAGGGAACCTACATTCATAAAAAAACCTTAGTAAATCTCAAAGCACACATTGCACCTCACACAATAATAGTAGGAGATTTGAAAACCCCACTCTCAGAAATGGACAGATCATGGAAACAGAAAATAAACACAGACACAGTGAAACTAACAGAAGTTATAAACCAAATGGATTTAACAGATATTTATAGAAATCATCCTAAAACAAAAGAATATACATTCTTCTCAGCACCTCATGGTACCTTCTCCAAAATTGACCATATAATTGGTCACAAAACAGGCCTCAACAGATACAAGAGATTGAAATAATTCCATGCATCCTATCTGATCACCATGGACTAAGGCTGGTCTTCAATAACAACATAAAGCCCACATATACATGAAAGTTGAACAACGCTCTACTCAATGATAATTAGGTCAAGCAAGAAATAAAGAAAGAAATTAAAAACTATTTAGAATTTAATGAAAATGAAGGAACAACATACCCAAACTTATGGGACACAAGGAAGCAGTGCTAAGAGGAAAATTCATAACTCTGAGTACCTCAAACAAACAAACAAACAAAAACAAAAACAAAAAACAAAAAAACTGGAGATAGCATACATTAGCAGCTTGACAACACACATAAAAGCTCTAGAACAAAAAGAAGCAAATACACCCAAGAGGAGTAGAAGACAGGAAATAATCAAATTCAGCGCTGAAATCAACGAAGCAGAAACAGAAAGGACTATACAAAGAATCAACAAAACCACAAGCTGGTTCTTTGAGAAAATCAACAAGATAGATAAACCCTTAGCCAGACTAACCAAAGGGCACAGAGAGAGTATCCAAATTAACAAAATCAAAAATGAAAAGGGAGACATAATAAGAGAATCTGAGGAGATTAAAAAAAATCAACAGATCCTATTACGAAATCCTATATTAAACAAAACTGGAAAACCTGGATGAAATGAACAATTTTCTAGACGAATACCAGGTACCAAAGTTATATCAGGATCAGATAAACCATCTAAACAACCCCATAACTCCTAAAGAAATAGAAGCAGTTTTTAAAAGTCTCCCAACCAAAAATGTCCCAGGACAAGATACGTTCAGTGCAGAATTCTATCAGAACTTCATAGAAGACCTCATACCAATACTGTCCAAACTATTCCACAAAATAGAAACAGATGAAGCACTACCAAATTCCTTCTATGAAACCACAATTACTCTTATACCCAAACCACACAAAGACCCAACAAAGAAAGAGAACTTCAGACCAATTTCCCTTATGAATATTGACACAAAAATACTCAATAAAAATTCTCACAAACTAAAACCAAGAACACATCAAAATGATCAACCACCATGATCAAGTAGGCTTCATCTCAGCAATGCAGGAATGGCTCAATATATGGAAATCCACCAACATAATCCACTAAATAAACAAACAAAATAAAAGCCACATGATCATCTCATTAGATACTGAGAAAGCATTTGAAAAAATCTAACACCCCTTCATGTTAAAAGTCTTAGAAAGATCAGGAATTCAAGGCCCATAACTAAACATAGTTATACAATATACAGCAAACCAGTAGCCAACATTAAACTTAATTGAAAGAAATTTGAAGCAATCCCATTAAAATCAGGAGCTAGACAAGGCTGTCCACTATGTCCCTACTTATTCAATATAGTACTCAAAGTCCTAGCCGGAGCGAGGTCAAAGGGATATAAATTGGAAAGGAAGAAGTCAAAATATCACTATTTGCAGATGATATGATAATATAATTAAGTGACCCCAAAAATTCCACCAGAGAACTACTAAGCCTGATAAACAGCTTCAGCAAAGTGACTGGATATAAATTAACTCAAACAAATTAGTAGCTTTCCTCTACTCAAAGGTTAATCAGTCTGAGAAAAAAATTAGGAAATGACACCCTTCACAATAGTCACAAATAACAAAAAGATACCTCAGTGTGACTCTAACCAAGCAAGTGAAAGATCTGTATGGCTAGAACTTCAAGTCTCTAAAGAAAGAAATTGAGGATCTCAGAAGAGGGAAAGATCTCCCATGCTCATGGATTGGCAAGATTAATATAATAAAAATGGACATCTTGCCTAAAGCAATATACAGATTCCATGCAATCCCCATCAAAATTCCAACTCAATTCTTCATAGAGTTATTAAGAGCAATTTGAAAATTCATTTGGAATAACAAAAAAAAAAACAAACAAACAGGATAGCGAAAACTATCCTCAACCATAAAAGAATTCCTGGGGGAAATCATTATCCCTGACCTCAAACAGTATTACAGAGCAATAGTGATAAAAACTGTATGGTATTGGTACAGACACGGGCAGATAGATCAGTGGAATAGAATTGAAGACCTAGAAATGAACCCACATATCTATGGTCACTAGATCTTTGACAAAGGAGCTAAAACCATCCAGTCAAAAAAAGATAGCATTTTCAACAAATGGTGTAGGTTCAACTGGAGGCCAGCACACAGAAGGATGCAAATTGATCCATTCCTATTGCCCTGTACAAAGCTTAAGTCCAAGTGGATCAAGGATCAAAATGGGGTACAGAGCTAAACAAAGAATTCTCAGCTGACAAATATGGAATGGTCAAAATTCTGGATAAAACACCAATCCTTTTTAAAAACAAAAATATTCATAAATGGGATATGGAGACAAAGTTTGGAAGACAAAGAACACTATCAAGGACAAAACTACCAGATTGGGGAAAGATCATTTATATACATCCACCAAAAATAATATCCAAAATATAAAAAGAACCAAGAAAATGCAGTCCACAGAATCAATATAGCTGTCTCCTGGGAGGCTCAGCCAGAACAAGAATCAAATATGAATAGGGAATGGTAAAAAGTGCATACCATTGAACTGAAAAGGGGTCCCCATTTCATAGGAAGGGATTAGAGAAAAGTTTGAAAGAACTGAAGGAAGCCCCACCTGGGGCTATAGCCACAGCCCACCAAAACAATATTGAAAACCAACCAATCAGGGGTCTGATCAGGGACCAAACCACTACCAAAAAGACTAACATGGACAGACACATAGCTCCAGCTGCATATGCCACTGAACAGAGGATGGTCCCATTTTGAGCTCCAGAGAAAGATTGAAAAGAAGAAGGGCTTGGTCCCCATAAGAACAACAATGAACCCCAGAGCTCTCAGGGAATGTCAGGGGTACCAAAAGACTACACATGGACACAGGAGGAACCACCTCATAGAAAAAGGTGGAGGGTTGGGATTGAGCACCAGTGGTAGAAGAAGCCCTTGGTCCTAGAACCCCAGTACAGGCCCTCAGGGTTCAAGGTCCCCAGCTCCAAAAAAAAAGAGAAAGAAATCTTTAAAAAAAAAAAAAAAAAAGGAGGGGGGGTGGGGAATGGGGTATGGGGCTTATAGCTAGAAACTAGGAAAGGGAATAACGTTTGAAATGTAATGTAAATTCTAAAAAAATCAAAAAAAAAAAAACCACAGAAAAACAAAAAGGACAAATACCTAAACATAATAAAAGCAATATACAATATACCAACAGCCAATATCAAATTAAATGGAGAGAAACTTGAAGCTATCCCACTAAAATCAGGGACAATACATGGCTGCCTACTCTCTCTCTATCTATTCAATATACTCTAGCCAGAGCAAGAAGACAACAAAAGGAGATCAAGGGGATATAACTCAGGAAGGAAGAAATTGAGGTATCACTCTTTGAGGATAATATGATAGTAAACATAAGCGATTCCCCAAAAATCTACCAGAGAACTTCTACAGCTGAAAAACAACTTCAGCAACGTGGCCAGATATAAAATTAACTCAAAGAAATCAGTAGCCTTCCTTTATATAAATGATTAAATGTGCAGAGAAAGAAATTAGTGAAACAACACCCTTTGAAATAGCCATTAATAACATAGAATATCTCAGTGTAACTCTAATCATGCAAGTGTACTGAACGATCTACATAAAAAGAATTTCAAGTCACTGGAGAAGGAAATTAAGATGATATCAGAAGATGAAAAGATCTTCCATGCTCATGGGTCTGTCAGATTAATATAGTGAAAATGGCCAAAAGCGACCTACAGTTTCAATGCAATCCCTATCAAAATTCCAACACAATATTTTATAGAACTCAAAATAGCAATTCTCAACTTCATATGGTAAGACGAACAAACAACAACAACACAACACAGGATGAGCAATTCTGACAATTCTGAGCAATAAAAGAACACCGAGAGGAATTATAATCCCTGACCTCAAGATGTACTCTAGTGCAATAAAAAAAAAAAAAAACTGTATGGTATTAGTACAAAACAGACAAGTTGAATCGAAGACCCCGAAATAAATCCACACACCTATGTATACTTGATTTTTGACAAAGAAGCCAATACTATACAATGGAGAAAAGAAAGCATCTTCAATAAATGGTGCTGGACTAACTGGATGCCTGTATGTAGAAGAATTTACTACCCTGTGCAAAACTCAAGTGCAATTGAATCAAGAACTTCAACATAAAACTGGATGCACTAAATCCCACAGAAGATTATGTTCAAAATAGCCTTGAACACGTTGGTTGAGGAGACAATTTCCTGAACAGAACACCGATGGCTCAGGCTGTAAGATCAACAGCTGATTAACATGACCTCATGAAACTGAAAAGCTTCTGTAAGGCAAAGGATACTTACTGTCAATAGGACAAAAACCACAGATTGGGACGGGATTTTCACTAATCTTACATCTGACAGAGTGCTAATATCCAAAATATATTTTTAAAAAAAGACTCAAAAATTGAGCTACACAGCTAAACAGAGAATTCTCAACTGAGGAATCTCAAATGCCTGAAAAGCACGTAAAGAAATGTTCATTATTCTTAGTCATCACGGAAATGCAAATTGAAACAACCCAGAGATTCCACCTTATACCAATCAGAATAGCCAAGGTCGAAATTTCAAGCTTCATGCTGGCGAGGATGTGGAGAAAGAGGAACACTCCCTCATTGCTGGTGGGATTACAAACTTGTTAAACCACGTTCAAAATCAATCTGGAGGTTTCTCAAAAAATTGGAAATTGTTGCACCTAAAGACTAAGCTATACCACTCCTGGGCATATACTCAAAAGATGTTCTACCATACTACAAGGACACATGCTTCACTAAGGTCATAGCAGCTTTATTCATAATAAACTGGAAACAACCCAGATGTACCTCAACTGAAGAATGGATACAGAAAATATTGTAAAAATCTACACAATGGAATACCATTCAGCTATTAAAAACAAGGACATCATGAATTTTGCAGTCTAATGGATGAAACTAGAAAATATAATCCTGAATGAGGTAACCCAGAACCAAAATTACAGCCATGATATATACTCACTTATAAGTGGATATTAACACATAAAGTACTGATACCCAATTACCTCCAGAGACCCAAAGAGGAGAAGAACCAAATGAGGATGGAATCCCCCCCTTATGAGGGGGGAACAAATTGTCATAGGAGGCAGAGGGAGGGAATTGGGTGGCAGAGCTGTATGGAGAGGCCTTAGTCAGCCATAGAGGGCTCAGCGAATGAATGGAAATCTTCAGGTGCATGGTGTCAGGACATGGAAGAGGTCACCTCCTGTGGCCAGGCAGGATCCCCAGTAGAGGGATAAGCGATAATGACAGAAACCCACCCACAAAACTTTTGACCCAAAATTTGTCCTGCCTAAAAGAAGTGCAGGGACAAAGACGGAGCAGAGACTGAAAGAATGGCCAACCAACGACCACCCAAACATGAAACCCATCCCATGGGCAAGCACCAATCCTTGACAGGAGTCTTCCGAGAGGTTCAACCTGGCAGCTGACTGAAACAGATGCAGAGACCCACAGCCAACATTAAAAGGAGAATGGGGACTCCAATTTTATGGAAGAGTTGGCTGAAGGATTGAAGGCCCTGAAGGGGATGGGGACTCCACAGGAAGACCAACAGAGTCAATTAACCTGTACCCCTGTAGCCCCAAACCAAAGAATACACGCAAGCTGGAACAAGGACCCCAGCACATATGGAACAGACATGCAACTCAGTCTTCACATGGGTGCCCCACCAACTGGAGCAGAGGCTCTCCCTAAAGCTGAAGCCTGACTGTGTTATCTGCTCCCCAACATGTCTGCCTTGTCTGGCATCAGTGGGAGAGGATGCACCCAACCTGACAGAGACCTGATGATCCAGGAATACCCAGGGCAGGCCTCACCCTCTAAGAAGAGAAGGGGAGGGGAATGTGAAGGGGCAGCATTTGCAGTGTGGATAAATCAATCAATCAATCAATAAATAAATAAATATAAATGTAATAAATAAATAGATAGATAAATAATATATCCATATAAAGAGTTTTGCTATGAAATCTAGGTTAACCTTGAATTCATAAGCCCTTGGTTTCAACCCCTCAAAATTCTAGGGCGTGTAGAATTTATATTTTATAAATATACAAGTTACAAGTATACTCTGATAACTGTGTACTTTGAAGAATGAAAAAAGATACAGAAAAATATAAAAGTAGTTTAGTGTGCATTCATAAAGCTCTCACGAGCCATGCAATGTCCCAAGTTCTTCATCTGTTTGGAGTAAAGGCAAAGTTTAGGAACAATATACAGAGAAGAGGTAAATATAACCATTGTGTTTGGTCCAAGTCATGGACTGTATCTTCTTTCCTTCCCAATCTACTAGATTCATAGTCATAGCCTTTAATACACATTTTATGTTTAATAAGTCTTTTCAATTAGTTTACCAACTCTCCTGGAACTTTGCCCACTTTCAGAAGCTTTTCCTGATAAATCCTGCTGGAGCTCATAGTTGTTAGTGTAATGTTTGACATGTACATGCTTGTCAGTTCACTGAGTAAATATTTACAGTTAGAATGCTTTGCAAGCGTTTCTAACACTGTTCTGGACACAGCAGCAAAGCAGTGAAAAGAGGCAAGAGCTGTCACCGACACATTCAATAGGGATGTTTAAGTCTGACAGAGAGCGGTCACTAAGAAGCAAAATCAGACAGGGACTGTGCTTAGCCAGTGACAAATGCTGAATGTGAGCAAAACCAGGAGATGGGCAGTGTTCTTGATGGCAAGAACTTTAAGGGAAGCCTTTCTGGGAAAATGTTAGGAAGGAATGGGGTCATGTTCCTAGTAGGAAAAACAAGCACACGAGCCCTGAAGTAGACGGTTCTTTCTGTACTTGTCCAAGGAACAAGGACATCTTGGTGAGGCTATCCTGATTGATGTTTGGCCTTTTTCCTATGCTGCTCACTGGTCCTCAGGGTGGCAGTGTTGAACTGGTGTCCTCTCCAAGAGGTGCAGTCCTGTGGAAGACAGGTCAGTGGAGGATGCCCGGGAAGGGATTAGTGCTCCTCAAGGACCGAGATAGGTTCTCCTGGGACTGAGTTGTTACAAACGATGCTGGTGTCTGTGCTTGATCTTTTGTGTGTAGCCATTTCATGTTGAGCTCTTCATCTTGTGAGGAAGGCCCGGACCAACGTCAGCTCATGAACCAGAACTAGGAACCAACTGAATCTCTTTTCTCTATAAACTAGCCAACCTCGAGTGTTTGTGACAGTAACAGAAAAGAAATAAGACAGCTGGGTTGGAGCAAAGGACAGACTAGTCAAAGAGGAAGTTAAGAGAAATAATTAAGACCCTGTCAAGGAGAACCTGTGTCACATCTGACCACTTTGACTTTTGCTCAGGGAGATGCATAAAATAGAATGTTTTGAACCAATGAACGATATGATTTTGTTTAGCGTTAACAGCCTCACTGCTGCAACACAGTTGCATGCTGGCTAAGAGAGGCCATGTGAAAGCAGAAAGGACAGTGAAGGTGTAAGACAGTCACTCTAGTGGATGGTGATTATGCCATTGGCAGCCATGAGAAGTGGGAATACTCTGGGGTTATCTTCAATTGACAGAATCTTGGAAATAAGGAAAGGAAGGAGTAAAAGAAAATCATAAGATTTTGGACTTAGCAACTGTAGTATTTGTAGTACGCGATGCTACTTAAGATGGTTGTGTATGAAAACACCAGTAGGAACCTATAGTCAAGGTGTTAGAACTTATGTGGACTTGAATATACAGCCAGGTATTAGTCAACCCACTAAAGCCATTCACCAAAACCAAACAGAAAATCAACTTCAGAAATGCCATGATGGCTGCATTCAGGGCTGTGATTAAGTACAAATTCAATTTGGTAAACGGCTAGAATTAAATCTACATAATAAAGCTTGTACATAATTGCATTAAGTCTAATAGCTTCAAGAGTACTATGGAGATAAATTAAAACATCACTGAAGATAAATCAAAAGTGACTTAAGTAAATGACATTCCATACTTTCAACCTGATACCCACCTCCCGTATATGTACGTTCAATGAAACCCAACTCAGAGCTAAGGATTTGTTTAATACAAATTGCTAATCTCCTTCAAACTTTTCACAGGAAGGAAGGACTAACAGCAAAGATAAACTTGAAGATTGAATGAGGCAAACTGGGGGACGGGTTATTAGCCTTTTACAAAGCTGTGTCATTACAGACAGATGTATTTGGAGGCTCAAGACTAGACAAAGACCCGTAGAGCCAGGGTGAAGAGAAGGAGGGCACGCTCGTACATTCAGATGTGGCTTGTGAGGAAAGACGTTCGGCTGGCATTGCCATGAAGAAACATAGCTCCTGTATGACTTGAATATTGATGTGGAGAAAGTAAGAGTGGACAGTACTTTCACAAGATAAAGGAAACTAGTCCTGTTTATACTGTAGATGTGATAGGAGAAAGGGAAAACCTAGTGTCCACTGATAAGGTTAATTCCAAAGCTAACTTTATGGGTCTGGGCCATTTAAAAGCTTGGTTTGCTTCCATTTGACTTTTTGCCACTTTTTTGTTTCTTGTACCCTTGACGTCTTGTCAAAAACTCCTTGCCCTTTCCACTGACCAAAGTTCTTTCCCTACATTTTCTTCAAGTCAATTCATAGTTTCCTGTTTTTTACATTTAAGTCTTTAACCTGTTTTACTTGATTACTGCAGCTGGTGAGATAAGGGGTTCAGTTTCTTTCTTTTGTGGCAGAGATGCAATTCAAGATTATTATCGAAAGAACTGTGCCTTTCCCAGTTGTGGACTTAGTGCTGTTGGTGAAACTCAGTTGACCGTATGTGCTTGAATTGTGATTCTGCTATGCTGCTGTCTGTCTATGTCTGTTGGTAAGCCTGTACCATGGGGCTTGATGATCACAGCTTTGCAGTATATTTTGAAGGTAAGTGATATAATTTGCTAGTTTGTTCTTTTGTTTAAGATGTCTTAGCCAGTGTGCCTGCCAGCCTATGGGAGTGCCTGTGCGCATGTGTGTGTGTGTGTGTGTGTGTGTGTGTGTGTGTACAAATAAGAGTCTCAGAAATTGTTCTAACTCTTTGACCAATATTTCAGCATTATGATAGGGATGGCACTGAATATTAAGGTTATTTGAGGGTGGTTAAACGTTTTACTATTTTTTGTACTCCACAAATACATACGCTGTCTTTCCAGGTTTTTACTCACTCTGATTTCTCTCACCGATGAGCTATATAGTGTTCATTATAGACATCTGACACTTGTTTTGATAAACTGATTCATAGATGTTTACTGGCATATTTTAGCCATTATAAATGGATTCAGATAATTCAGACAATTGTTATTGTTCACACCATCATGCAATAGAAGTCATACTACACTCACTATGATTTGATTTATAGGGAGTTTGCAGATTGTCAAAGTATATCTATGGTGTTAGAAATAAGACACAATTACTCTGAGCGTACAGAGAGAACTGCTGACCCATATAGGATATCCAAAAGACATCTGGGGAAGATAGTATCTTATTTCTTATGTATCCATTTTATATATTTACTTGGTGCTAATTTTTTAAGCTGTGTGTGTATAATAAATTCTCTTTTGAATGCCGAGATAAATGTAATGCTCAAATAAAAATTAACAGCATCTGAACCTCAGGTTTTCGCACTTCCTATAATGGTTGTCTGTCTAAATGTGTATTAAGTAGACAGAAGTAATTGATGGTCCTTGGGTGCTCAGTAAAATGATAATTCATTCAATGACATTTGTGTTTGAAGGTTAAATTTGAATTGAGACCTGCATCATAAGCCCAAAAGCACAGAGTGTGTGCAGGTTTTCCATGCGTTTCCATTATTTACGCTATTCTTTTCGACCTCTTTTAATCAATAATTTTATGAAATGATTGACGCATGGGCCTAGAAAATCTTCATGTAAACGGAATTGATGATTCCTTCTTTGCTGTAATGGGGGACATCATTCTTCTTTTATAATGCTAAATGCCAGTCAAAGACAGGAATATTTATACTTTGGAACACAGCGGTCGGTGCTGTTACGGGTCCAGATAATTCCTCTCATCTTTTAAAGGTTATAGTCTGGCCACGAGGCTGCTTTGCAAGGCATACATCTTGGTGGACTGTCTGAAGCAATTGCTAAATCAAATCATCATTTTGCAGCAAATACCCGAGGCCTTAAGGACATGCCTGTTATTGGTAAGGCACCTCTGATTGTTAATTACAATACTAGAGCTGAATTAGGAGAGAAATAAACCACATTTCCACATCTGAAGCTTTGCGGGGGTGGGGGGTGTTACATTTTTTCCCTTATGATATTTGATCGTGATGGAGTATATTTTTTCTATTGAACTGTTTCTTCTGTTATAGGACATTTTTGTCAAATTATATCTTATATAAGCACTATAAACATTACAGATCCTGGGAACAATTAACAAAATACTTCACTGACTCCCATGACCATAAATCTCAGAGCTGTATTTCCTGGTGGTCTCTACTCAAAAAAAAAAAAAAAGAAAGAAAGAAAGAAAGAAAAGAAAAAAGAAAAAGAAAAAAAAAGAAAAAAAAAAAAACCAAAACCTTTCCTTGATTTCTTTGTATGTTGTGATATTAGAGAAATTGGACCTTATGAGAAGGAGCTAGGCAAAGGAAACAATAGCTATTTAGTGTGATTTAAAGCGTCTTAGAGGCATCCTGATACCAATAAAATCTCAGGGAGATCATGGCGTCGGTATGGTTCAAAGCTATGGACATAGAAACTTGCTCATGTTTAGGTAGATGACGCAAGCATCATGATGCACAAGACACTTTGAAGGCAGGAATGTCATGAAATCCCTCTGATCTCTGGGGATATGTAACTGGGAAATAATCTCGGGGAGCAGGAAACTCGTCCAGTTGTATAGGCACCTTCAAGCTGCCCACTGGTGGCTCAGCAAGCTAGACTGGAGTGTAATTGCTTCTTTAGTCAGTTATCTTCTCTATCTGTGTGACTAGAAATAGTTCCTCTAGAAAATACCATGTAATACTCACCCAGAGCCTGGGTCCCCAACATCTGCTGCCTCTCTTGTTCTTTCTCTAGCACTTTTTTGTCTCAGTTACTGTTCCTTGAATAACATCTATTTTGGTTTATTTCTTTATATAGCTAAAACCCGACCCAGTGCTTGAAATCGGCTATGCTCAATGAGTGCTAGATAAAATGGAATCCTCTAGAGGTCTTACAGCTGTCTGTGAAAAGTTCCTTTGTTGTAGTTGTCAGTAATACTCTATGGTTGCTGTGTTTGCCCTAATTTATGAAAACATATTACCTATAAAATCTCTCATTTGCTGGTGCTTGGCATAATGGTTCAGAAAACACCAAATAAAAGCTTCCCTCTCCCAGGCTGTGCAAATAAATGCACGCCATGGGGGTTTGCAAAGGAACACAAATCCATACTTTTCCTTTCCCTGTGCCTTTACAGTGTGACCATGTGGAAAGATACTTGGAGCAGGTGCAGTAAATGCCATGAGATCGTGTTCCTCAGGGTGGAGAAAGGAGGTTGTTCCCAGAGCATCCCACAGCAGACTCCCTGGCACCCAGATCAGTTGGTCTGGTGTGGCTAAAAAGAAGTTATTTAAGTAGTCCACCGTTACTTAAGTGCTGAGCGATTGGGATGGCTTTTCCACTTGTGTGCCCTCGCAAGCAGAGGAGCTCAGGAAAAGAGAATTCAGGAGTAATTATGTGTTACAAATACCTGGCTTCACAGTTGGGTGGAAACCAACCTGTGAACTGCACCTTAATCCATTTAACCTCCTTTTTCTCTTGGATGCATGAAACCATGCCCATGGGAAGGATCTTTTAAGCCATTCCCTTTTATCCCATCACTGCGCTGCCCTCAAACTCCAGGCTTCTCCCTGTCAGTCTTTGAACTGTGCCTCTCTCTCAGCCCTGCAGACTTATGCTTGGCAAACAGAAGTTTAGCCTCTGCTTAGGCACAGTCTTGAAGGATATCAGAGGAGAAGATTTAATCATATCCAGTAGACAAATCCGGGGGAATATGAATTTCCTGTAAGCTTTTTAATAAGTTGGTACTACAGCCCTAGTTGCCCCAGACATCACATAACACAATGTTGACTTCATTTCTTCCTCCAAGAAACAACCCCTCTCCCTCTCCCCTCTCCCTCTCCCTCTCCCTCTCCCTCTCCCTCCCTCCCCTCTCCCTCTCCCTCCCCTCTCCCTCTCCTCTCCCTCTCCCTCTCCCTCTCCTCCCTCTCCCCCCCTCCCCTCCCTCCCTCTCCTCTCCCTCTCCCTCTCCCTCTCCCTCCTCTCCTATGTGGTTAATTCTGTCTTTGAGTTTTTTCTGTAATGACCTGTTATTCACAGAATCTAGTTGACTGTCAAATTTAGTAAATTCAATAGGGTTGGGGGCTCATTATTATAAACATGATTATACACATGTGCACACTGAGAGACATGCATGCACTTTGAATACATACATACACACACAAACACACACACACACACACACACACACACACGGAGAGAGGGGGAGGGAGAGAGAGGGGGCTGGGACAGAGAGAGAGAGAGAGAGAGAGAGAGAGAGAGAGAGAGAGAGAGAGAGAGAATTTCTTGGAGGAAGAAATGAAGTAATATTGTGTTGCGTGATGTCTGGGGCAACTAGGGCTGTAGTACCCACATATTAAAAAGCTTACAGGAAAAAGCATTGGTAGTGAAGGTGCTTCATAATTTGGAAGACATTTGAGAGAAAAAGCCATATTTGAAGCAATCACAACGTTTTAGGTGACTAGTAAGTATCTCATACTTGACCTAACGTTGCTTTCTTTTATGGGCATTGTTGAGTTTCCCTCTCTCTAACATTTTAGAGTAAACGAATGGGGTTTTGGGTTCCTCGAAAAGTAAACCACAACAAAGAAAGATGAAGACTGAAGACAGTTGACTAAGGCGTGCTGCACTGTGGCACCTGGGGAAGGACCATTGAGATGAAATTTGAGATGAAATTTGATGTATTTGTATGACAGCTTCAAGCCCCCAATCCATGAAAGTCTTCAAAAATGAGAAAAATGTTCCTTCTAAGCTGCTCTGGAAAATGTTGGCAGATTACCGTAAGTAACTTAAACTCCTTAAAGGAAGCTTTCTTTTACTTCCTGTGACGTGATTCAGGCAGGGAGCTCTCTCTAGTACCACCCCAATAATAAAAAAAATAAGTCCCAATGGGTTTGGAAGGGATCTTCTGCAGAGTGCTATGTGATGCTGTGTGGTTGGATCTCGAGCTCTGTGTGCCTGCTTTTGTGCAGTAAGTAGATGCTTCGATCTGTTGTGTTGTTTTGCAAGATCTCACACAGGTAGAATACCACTCCATAAGCCCTCATTAGTATTGGAGGACATCATATGGATAATAAATGCAAATTAACAGCTGGAGTATGTGTGGCCTCCAGGTGAATGGATATTCTTTCCAGAATGAATGGATTACAGTGTAAGCCACTTGCTACCACAGGGGTGTTCGCTGTCTTTGTTTATTTTTTTTCAATCAGGACTCCAATATGGATCTTCCTGGTTAGCAAGTTGAACGTTCAATGGTGGCAGCTGTTAGCGCACAAGTTTGAGTTAGTAGGTGAAAGACTAAAGCAGACCTGTGAAGGAATGTTTAGCTGAAGCAGACACAGGAGATAGAATGTTCTGTAATGCAAACATGTGAAAGGACATGCGATGAAAGATTCTTTGCTAACAACACACATGCATTGGTCTGTCTTACACTGCATACTTGAGCTGCATTTGTTGGGACTCCATAGAGAGAGAGACGCACCAAAAACCTTGTAGAAGCATGTTGTAGTTTCTTGCAGTTTCTTGCTGCTTCTGCAGACATGGGCTGATTGGCAGAGTGATATCAGCTCAGACAGATGTGAGACAGATGCACATGCTGAGGCAAGACCAATGGAGGACATGTGATGTTTGGAGAAAGTATAAAAAGGACTTCGTGGACCATGACAGGGGCTGAGCTTGGCTTGCTGGTATAGCTAGCTATGCAATGCTGTGGGTGTCTGTGTTGGTCTTCTGCTTCTCTGCTGAGAGAGGTACAGCTGAGAACCTCTCCTGGTGTTCCTCCAGGTCCCTCCTACCGACTTGAGCTGAGGCGGAGGCCTGACTGTCTCTGCTAGGTAGTGCCACACTGCTGTCTCATGTTTGCTACCCCGACTCTACCGGACTGCTGGTGTATCTGTGAAGTGTGCTAGTGGATCGAGTTGCGCCTGCTAACCTGGGAACTAAACTGCTGATTAGCAGACAACACAGATGAGAACTGCTCCAAAGACCCTTTCAAAACAGGTCCACTTCCCCCTTATCCTTTCCCACTACGTCTGGTGGGTGATTGACTAAAAGTGACATTAAAGCCTTTAAGCACCATCATTAAAAATAGGTTTTGAAAAATTTAAAGTTACAAGGGAGAGTCAACATTTGTTTATGAGAATGGTGGCTGATCTTCATTGTCAACCTCACTGGATTTCACATCGCTGTGTACACCTCTAGCAGTATCTCTGAGGCTGTTGCTTGATAGACGTAACTGATGAAGACCCATTCTGAATAATTGGCAGGACTACTCCACTGGCTGGGGTACCAGATTGTATATACAAGTAAAAAACAGAGAAAGCATAAACACTAAAATTTCTGTTTGCCCCTCTACTGTCTATAGCAAGTGACCAGTTGCCTCATGTTCATACTTCTTTCATGCATACTGTGATGAACTCCGAAAGCCATAAGCCCAAATAAACCTCCCTTCTTTTCTATCTATCTACATTATCTATCTATCTATCTATCTATCTATCTATCTATCTATCTATCTATCTATCTATCTATCTATGGACAGAGGCTCACTATGTAACCCTGGCTGACCTATAACTATCTATAAAACCAACTGGCCTCACCAAGATCTGCCTGTCTCTGCCTCCCAGAAAGAAACCTTTTCATTCTTGAATTTTTTATTTATTATTGTTGTTGTTGTGTATATGTGTGTGAACATGTGTGTGTGTGTGTGTGTGTGTGTGTGTGTGTGTGAGAGAGAGAGAGAGAGAGAGAGAGAGAGAGAGAGAGAGAGAGAGGACGTGAGGCACTCAGAGGACAACTGTATTCAAATGGCTTTCTCCTTCCATCTTACTTGGGCTCCATGTAAATCCAGTTTGTCCTTGGTCTGGGGGTTAGCTCAGGTATGATGCGCAGCAGGCCATAGACCCAGGGGCACATGAGAGAGTTTATTTTTAAATAGATGATCAATTTTCTTGGCTATAATTTGGATTACTAAGATTGATTGTCTCATCACTCATAACTTATCAAGGAACTTTAGACGCCATCCACTACTAAGAAATGGCCTTTGAATTAGGGACACATCTAATGTCCAAAGCCTAGATTTCTTCTTTGTAACCCATTACTTACTTCTCATTTACAACACAATGCTGATCTTGTCCTCTGATATATTGCTGGCCACAAAACATGGAGAAGTAGGAAGGAAATGCTAACAAATGTAAAAGTACCTTAGCTTCTTCACTGCTCGGTACAATCTTGTTTAGGGAGTGAATACGTTTCTATGACATCTAAGCAAGAAGCACATTCTAGAGTAACCGTCTCCACTTGCTGGGGCACAAAGGTCCTTGTTCCTGTGGAGCATTAGGGAGCCTGGGGTGTTAAACATGTAAGGGCTACTCCTCAAATGAGGAATGACCTGTTTTCCACCCAGAATGCCGGGAGTGGATATTGTTAACAGTGCCGTGGCCTTTATGCTACCTGTAGAGGCAGACATCACCTACCTTGTTCTATAAAGGCAAATTTAACTCGGAATATTTATCCCAGACTCTTCTCTCCCTTCACTGTTTACTTTAGCTCTTAGCTAATAGAACCCATACATTGTGGGGGAGGGAGAGGATTGATCACATATACTGCTGACCTCTGTGCTGGCTCAGTCAGAGACCACATTAGATTCTAGACCACTTAACAATAGTACCCATCCTCATGGTCACATGAACTCTGTACAGGATTTTCTAGGTAGTTGTACCTTAAGCTTTATTGAACACCTGGAATTTGATTCCTACCTGAAAACTTTTCCCCCAAATTGTTCAAATATTCGGTTAACGAATTGCCTGACATCATTCTCCTCAAGTTTGATCCAGATTGACAAAGTTAATCTGAACTGAGTTTTCGTTCTCACGACTTCCTGGTTGGCATCTGTGTCTTGACACCTACAAGGTATCCCCCCCTCACCCAGTGATGAAAGCGTTGTTGCCTCTCTAATAGAGCAGCTGGGCAACCAAAAGAGAAACAGCATTCTTTAGTGTTCCACTAGGGACAAATCCCAACGTAAATATACAATGTTCATTTTCTCAGTTTTCCCTCATGTGCCCCCGTTCTTAAAATATCTCCATTCACACTTTTGAATATTAAGAGACAAGTTTAACCCAGTTGAGACTTTATGTCATGGAAATGGGGTTGGAATTACTTAAATACTATTTTAAAGGGGGAACTACCCATGGAATGAACGACAGCCTTAACAATTGTTCCCTCCTACGCTAAGGGAATGAGGTGGCTTATGATCACATTTTATGTATGGCTCAGGGACAGAAAAATTCTCGCCATCGAGGCAGGGTGTCTCACACTTGGCAGACCTTGACTCACTAGATGGTCAGTGAAAAATTTCAGTCTGAGATAGCTGTGGTGTCTGACTGGAGGATGTCTAGGATGTAACTGTAAACATTTTTCTTTCTCCTCAGTGTTACTCTGCCGTGATTGTAAGGTGGAGCTGTGTGCTTGACAATGTTCAGGTTTGTAGAGAAATGTCAGTGATAGCAAGGACAGCAGTTATAGGAGATGAACCCAGGGAAGACGCTTGCAAAAAATACTAATCACCATGTTGGCTCTTTAGAAATCCTGGGGGGATGACATGTTAAGGAACCGACCATCCTGTTGGACATTGAATAATGGCTTGTGCCATTTTCTTTTTGACACGGAAGGAAATCAAAGAATCAGAAATTAACGTAAAATGAAATTCTAACTTTCTCTGCTAAATTAGACTTTACAAAAATGATTTAAAAATTAATGATGAAATTGGGTGAAGACAAAAATCAATGAGTGAATGGGCATCCAAGTGCTGGTGAGTGTAAAAGTTGTTACAACTGTTCAGGAAGGTGACTTCGCCACATTAACTAAGTCCTAGAGAGCGGTATACCCTGTGACCCTGCAAGTCTACTTCTGTGAATTTCTCCTAGAGAGTAAGAAGACTGCCATCTAAGCAAGCTATGTAAGGAGTCCATCACAGCATTATTTAATTCAAAGTTAGAAATGCCTTAATTGTGCATTATTAGGAGATTACTAAATAGCTTCTCTAAATAGTATGTCCATACAAAATTTTAAAAACTGATAGCTTGTAAAGCCATGTGAACAGTATTGCCCTACTTTCCTAAAAATTGTATACCCATGGATGGAGAAAATGCTATTTCTGCTATTAACATGTATTTATGATAATGGGATCATAAGTTACTTTTTGTTAGAATGAGTTTTTAATAAATCATGTGAATTATTTTAATAGGAAAAAAAAGCTACTTCTATTTTGATAAGTAAACCTCAAAACTGAGCTAATAAGTCAATGCCAGCTAGCATAACTTCGTGTATTTTAGTTAACTATAATAGCAACTGAGTGGTTCCCACTAGTGCAGTCTCTCCTTTGAATATGTTGGAGCCCGTTGAGGACTTTCCAATCAGAAGGAAGTCAGCCAGTTTGCTCTGAGGTCTGCCTCTCAATTCTGTACAAATACCTTCCCAGCTACCTCATTATCAACCCTGTACTTCCAAGGGAAAGCAATCCAGGAAGAGACCCTGGTTTCATTGCCCAGTGATGAGTTCCTGTGTAATGCTGTCATTTACAGGAAATGGAGAGAAAATCTTTAAGATTAAAGTGAGTGCCAGTTGCTTCCTGCTGGAATTTAATCCTCTCAGCAGGGCCTTGCCAGTTTCCAGCAGCTGAGGCATGCTTTGGGGAACTTCACCGAGTCCACTAAGACTATGCCAATGCCAACATGTTACAAAGACCCGATGCTGCTACAAACAGGTTGGAAGGACGCTCTAAATGTGGGTTTAAAACTGTGCTTAGCCAAAGTGAAAATCATTCTAGCTGTTGGAAGAGATAAAAAGACTCAGCATTTTACAACTCAGAAGGTCTCAACACATCTGATTTACAGCTGAACTGTTTGCTGAACTGGAAAAGCTGACACCAAAGGCATAAATCGAGTAGTTTCCAGGAAAATAGGATGGGTGATTTAATTTTTTGATGTGATGACTTAACTGAAATATGAAAAAATTTAATGAGGGCAATCTTAAGGTAGCATAGACTAAAAATGAAGTCTGGATTTTATTCATGTTTTTAAAATATTGGCAATTAGCTTTGTAGGCAACCCAAGTATATTTTGTACGTGACCAAATTTTCTTTTTTTTCCCCTTCTGGATCTAAAACAAAAACATGTTTATGTACCACAACCATTAAATTTATAATAGCTTTGACACAGTGATCCAAGCTTATAAGACAACAACAAAAATCCTACTGAAATCCACATTCTACATGGTAGCCAATGGACAGCCTTGTAAAATGACCTTTGAAGAGAAAGCTGTACTTAAGCCTGCCTTATCAACTCTTTGTACAATGTTTCTCCTGTATGACGTCTATCCTAGAACTGTTGCATGAGAGAGTAAATGTGAAGCTGATACAATTTCTGATTCTTACATTTGACCTTTTTTAAATTACTATTATGTTTAAGCATAGGTGGTAGAAAAAATGAAGCCAGCGGGTACAGTCCCAAGGATCTTGTCTTTAGCTGCTGAAGTAGCGAAAAGTCCTGAGCAAAATGTCCTTGTAATATTATTGAAGTTAAAAGGTAAGAAAATATTTTTATAGTTAAGAAAGATGTTAAGTAAACACTGGTTCTGTCATGACTCAATGTTAGTGTTCTAACTTGTTTGGAGAAATCTTAACATTGTGGAATAACTCTTTCTTGCTATATTTTTAATGATAAGGTAAGCAAAAGTAAGTATATCTTATCTTCTTTTTCCTTAGAAATAATAAACAACACCCCTTTAGGAAGCTCAGAGTTAAAGAAAGTCAAGCAAGATATATGTTGTTATGACCTCATTCAGTACTGTCTATTGGTCCTCAGTCAAGATTCTTCTCAAATCCAGGGTGATTGGTCTACAATATCCCAGCTTACACAGATACTAAGGTAAAATGAAGCAAATAGGTTAGTTTGTTCTAATTCTCAACAACTCTTTTTTTATTTGTCATTCTATTAAGAATAGGAATCTGCTATATGTTATGGTTGTACTTTTCTCTTACATGGTATGCTATATGTAATTTTAGTTGCAGCTGATTGTCCTAAGATTCCTTTTTTTTTTTTTCCCCATCTTTTTTGAATTGGGTATTTCTTATTTGTATTTCAAATGTTATTCCTTTCCCGATTTCCATGCCAACATTCCCCTAACCTCTCCCCCTCCCCTTCTATATGGGTGTTCTCCTCCCCATCCTCCCCCCATTACCACTCTCCCCCCAAGAATCCTGTTCACTGTGGGTCTAGCCTTGGCAGGACCAAGGGCTTCCCCTTCCACTGGTGCTTACTAGGCTATTCATTGCTACCTATGCAGTTGGAGCCCAGGGTCAGTCCATGTATAGTCTTTGGGTAGTGGTTTAGTCCCTGGAAGCTCTGGTTGATTGGCATTGTTGTTCATATGGGGTCTCAAGCCCCTGCAAGCTCTTTCAGTCCTTTCTCTGATTCCGTCAATGGGGGTCCTGTTCTCAGTTCAGTGGTTTACTGCTGGCATTCGCCTATGTATTTGCTATATTCTGGCTGTGTCTCTCAGGAGAGATCTACATCCAGTTCCTGTTAGCCTGCATTTCTTTGCTTCATCCATCTTATCTAATTTGGTGGCTGTATATGTATGGGCCACATGTGGGGCAGGCTCTGAATGGATGTTCCTTCTGCCTCTGTTCTAAACTTTGCCTCCCTATTCTCTGCCAAGGGTATTCTTGTTCCCCTTTTAAAGAAGGAGTGAAGAATCCACATTTTGGTCATCCTTCTTGAGTTTCATGTGTTCTTTGCATCTAGGGTAATTCAAGCATTTGGGCTAATATCCACTTATCAATGAGTGCATACAATGTGTGTTTTTCTGTGAATGGGTTACCTCACTCAGGATGATATTTTCCAGTTCCATCCATTTGGCTATGAATTTCATAAAGTCATTATTTTTGATAGCTGAGTAGCATTCCATTGTGTTGATGTACCACATTTTCTGTATCCATTCCTCTGTTGAAGGGCATCTGGGTTCTTTCCAGCTCTGGCTATTATAAATAAGGCTGCTATGAGCATAGTGGAGCATGTGTCTTTGTTATATGTTAGAGCATCTTTTGGGTATATGCCCAAGAGAGGTATAACTGGGTCCTCAGGTAGTACTATGTCTAATTATCTGAGGAACCTCCAGACTGATTTCCAGAATGGTTGTACCAGTCTGCAATCCCACCAACAATGGAGGAGTGTTCCTCCTTCTCCACATCCTCGTCAGCATCTGCTGTCGCCGGAGTTTTTGATCTTAGCTGTTCTGACTGGTGTGAGGTGGAATCTCAGGGTTGTTTTGATTTGCATTTCCCTTATGACTAAAGATGTTGAACATTTTTTTAGGTGTTTCTCAGCCATACAGCATTCCTCAGCTGTGAATTCTTTGTTTAGCTCTGAACCCCATTTTAATAGGGTTATTAAACCCTCTATCTGTTGTAGGATTGGTAAAGATCTTTTTCCCAATCTGTTGGTCCCTGTCCTTGCCTTACAGAACCAGCATCATTTGATCTTAAAATAGCCATTGGTCTTTTTTTCAGTTTCTCCAGATCATATTTTGGCCCCCCACTTTTTCTTTGTTTGAGTGCATCTGGTTTGAATTGATCTAGTTGGACTTAAACTTTGTACAGGTGAAAAGAATGGATCTATCCATTCTTCTATACCTTCAGAGCTGAAAATGCTATCTTTTTCCATTGGTTCATTTTGGCCCCTTTGTCTTTGAATTCTATCTCTTCAATTCTATTCCACTGGTCTATCTGCCTGTCTCTGTACCAATACCATACACTTTTTATTACTATTGCTCTGTAATACCGCTTGAGTTCAGGGATAGTGATTCCCCTCGAAGTCCTTTTATTGTTGAGGATAGTTTTAGCTATCCTGGGTTTTTTGTTATTCCAGATGAATTTGCAAATTGTTCTGTCTAACTCTATGAAGAATTGGATTGGTATTTTGATGGGGATTACATTGAATTTGTAGATCGCTTTTAGTAAAATGGCCATCTTTACTATATTAATCCTGCCAATCCATGAGCATGGGAGATCTGTCCATCTTCTGAGATCTTCAATTTCTTTGTAAGTTAGAGCCAATTTTGTGTGTCAATAGAAATATAAGGTACTTTTTAATCATGAAGAATTGATTCCAATTATTTTTACATAGCCACCCTTTCCTGCTGAATAAATTTATTTTAGAAATTCTAAGACATTTTTGTCTGAAATCCTACAAGATAGAAAACATCTGCCAGTGTACATTTTAATAACAGTATCTGTAGTTATTTGATATATAAGACAGATAGTGAACCATGCTCTTAAGAAAGCCAGACACCAAAACACAAAATAAAACAAAACCTGGTTTTGTTTGCTGTTGTGAGCTCATATGTAAGTTTATGTGTTTGTTTGTTTGTGTGTGTGTGTGTGTGTGTGTGTGTGTGTGTGTGTGTGTGTGTGTGTGTACAGGTATGTCTTTCAATTTGGAGGCCCAAGGAAGACATTGGTGTTCTGTTCTGTCATTCTCTACGTTATACCTTGGAAGCAGGGTCAACAAGTCCTAGCAATCCTCCTGTACCTGTCCCCAACCACATTGAGATTTCAGGTGCATGTGGTCATCCCTGGCTTTTTTGATGAGTGCTGTAATCAAAACTCATGTCCTCATTCTGCACATGAAGAGCTTTTACCCACTGGACCATTTCACTTATATTTAACAAGAACTGTGTTTGAGCCAAATTTTCTACTGCCATGCTAACACAAATACATCTTCTTTAATGAGTGTAAGTGCAAGTGAAAATCTCAGAAGGCAGAGGTCATTGAAGATGCCATGTCTCAAGCATTATCTACTTTAGTGTTTGAATACATTGAACTGCTCTGGAATATATTGAACAGGCTAGGCTTGCTGCCAAGCCCAGGGCTGTGCCTGTATCTGTCTCCTAGAGGTGAGATTATAAGCATGCATAAGCACCATACCCTACTGTGTTTACATAGGTTCTGGGGACTGAATCCAGGTCCTCATGCTTGTTTGACAAGCACTTACTGCCTGAGCCATTTTCTCAGCCACGACGTGTGGTTTTGAAGCTTCTTACTGTTTGTTGAAGGGAAATATTGCATAGGTCATTAAGTCCAACCTGCCTTGATAAATTCTGTTTTGAAAAGGACTGTATTGTGCTCTATGTCATGGGTTTAACAATGACTCCAAACTTAAAATTAATGTAAAACATTTCACACTACCTTACTTGTGTAGAATTAGGACTGAAAGGACTGAAAGTATCCAGGTGACCTTGATTAGCCTTTCTGAATTCTGTGCGGATTTCCGCCCCTCTGGCTTCTTTTGTTTATCCGTAGTACATGCAGCTCCTTTGTTTGGTAGAAAAAAATTCATAATGATTTATGGGAAACACGTTTGAATTTCCAGATCAGGCTACAGGACTACTTTCATAAACAAGCAGCATTTTCGGTGAAAATTAACAGAGAGGAAAAGGAGGGAGGGAATAGCTAGAAGAAAATATTTTGGATTGTCTTGATGCCTGCAATTCTTTGAAAATGATTAATAACTTGATAAGATCCAGATATAGCGAGTTGTTTACTCCTTGGCTCAGAACATAGTTCCATTAGCTATGCAATCAACAGGATGTTTTTCTTTTGTCTTTTCCTCATTTGTGCCTCACCATTAGAAATTCTGTTAAAATAGACCCAGAGATAAGCTGAACAATGCAGTGTCTCCTCTAAGAAAACTGGCTCTGTTTAGCAGGATACTGTTGTTTCCAGATTGGCTATATCAAGGTCATTATAATTTGCAAACTGGGCATGGTGTTTTACACTGTTTTTCTTACACCAAATTTAATGATATCTCCCTTGAGGTGAGGTGTCATTCTGGGTCAGTCTGTGGGCTAACTGGCTGGTGGAAATAGGAGAAGGTCCCTGAGTGGGATGGAGTGGGGTTGAGTGGCTGCTTATATCTTAGCTTCCTGGAAGATGACTGCATTTCTAAGTCACCAGGCATGAAGTGGTGGGCAGTCAATGTGTTTTATGTGGGCAGTGTCCTAGTTGGAAGTGCTGTTGTAATGGGGAAAGAGTGAGGGGAAGACCTGGCTGACTGCTGGCTGGCAAGTGTTGTGAAAACCGTGTTCTTCATAAAAAGCAAACGCAAAGACTGTTTCTTCCTGGGTAATTGCAAATTAGCAATGATTTAATACTTTCCCAGATGGTTCACAAGCAGACTATTCCCAACTTAAGGTTTCTATCTCATTAAGAACCTGATAAATCTCTCTG
The DNA here is from genome assembly GCF_011064425.1 of Rattus rattus. Lineage (NCBI taxonomy): Eukaryota > Metazoa > Chordata > Mammalia > Rodentia > Muridae > Rattus > Rattus rattus. The sequence goes on from NC_046158.1 coordinate 28,465,727, forward strand.
GCCTTTATTTCTCTAGTCCCTTTACCCCTAACAACCAAGCGTCTGTGAGATGTCTACTGTATTGTCAGCAGGTTTCAAGACAATTAGCCTTTGGTGCTCATCTCAGAAAGAACTCACAGAAACTCAGATGGAAATACCAGACAGTGAGAGAGGTTCCCAGCACACTCTCCCTGTGACCTGATGAAGACTCGGTATGACGTCAGACTACAGTTGTGATTTGTTACACTGAAAGGATACAAAGTAGGTTAACAAAAGCAAAACTTGCAGGCAGCGAAACAGAAAGAAACCGTTTCACAGGCTTCGAAGGGTCTACTCCTGTCTCCCTGGATGCTCTAACTTTCTCTAGAAATAGATGGACAACTACCATTAAAAGCTTCCTAGGAAAACTCCTTCAGGGACCAGCCATGGGGACATGTCAAGTAGGCTCTCCTTGCCTAGCCCATACCCAAATCCTAGAATGTCAGAATGAATGTCTTTATCAACATTTAAAGAAATAGCTGGGCATAGCGGGCCATAGTTGTCTGCCAGCCATGCTGGAAACCCACTTGGGATTCACTAAGAGAAGTTGTTGGAAGTGGGATTTTCTAAAGATATTAATATCAGGCCCCCAGTATTACTTTTCCTCCCATACAAACGGTATTTTTTTTAAGTATAAAGATGAAACAAAAGATAAGTGTGTGGCAAAGTTGGCATAAGGAGAGATATGTAGATTAATGGAGCAGAATAATGAATCTAAAAATATACTCATATATTCAGTTACCTGGAGGATGTTTTAGAGCAATTCAGCTGGAAGTGCCTTCTAATAAATGGTGCTGGAATCGCTAAAGGTTCATGCATAAAATGATGAATTTCTCTTCTTACCTGGCATGGCATTCAAATATAAAGTCAAAATTCTTCACAGGCCTAACATAAGAACTAAAATGATAATGTTTCCTAAATATACAGAAGAGAAAATCCTAGTGAACTTGGATTAGACAAACATCTTCAACACCCAAAACACTAGTTGCTAATGACAAATGATGAATTGTTCTCCATCAAAATTAAAACATTTACCATTTGAAGGACACAGGGAAGTAAAAAGAGTGAGCTACAAGTGTTTATATATGTTATAGATACAAGTGGTTATTATATGCATACAAGTTGTATACATTTAATTAGTAATGTGTGTAATTATTTGTTTTTAAATTTGTGATTCAATAAAATAGTGCAATTCATATTTGATCTTGAGAAGAGCTTGATGGCATATTTCAAAATATGCAAAATAATTAAAAAATACAGTTAAAAGGAAACCAAACGAGTGCTTCTTCACCTCCAATAGACTACCTATGACTAAACTTCAGAACACTACCAAGGTGCTGGCAAGAATCCAACTGGGACTTCCAGACATTGGTGGTAGAATCATAAAGTGATCACACCATGTGGAAAATAGTGACAATTTCTAATCATGTTAAACATAGACAAGGCATCTTTTCCACACATGTCATGCTTGTCTTAAACAATTATTTATAGTTTTTTTTTTAAAAGTTGACAACACATGAACACCAGGACTTGCATGTAAGGGCTAAGGTAGAGCTCATTGGTAGAACACTTCTTAGGCTATGAGAAGTCTTAGACTCAACCCCCACCATAGACACAGAAAAAAATAATAAAGAAATAAAAACCAATTATTGCTTCTAGAGCCAGAGGTGAAGAGCTTGACTAGAAGTCAGCATAAGAAAATTTGAGAAGGTATTAGAAATATGTTCTATGTTGTTTGTGGTAGTGATTACACGAGTACTCTTACAATGACATATATAACAAATAGACTGTTAATCATAATTGATAATTTTTGACAACTACATATATTATATATGTGAAAATGCTTCATATAGTATTTATATTATATAAACACTTGTAATAATAATAATAATATTTTGATGTGGGGACATTGGGGGTGTCTTTAGAAGCTACAGAGCCTTTCTAGCTCATGGGTTATGATCTCTGACACTAATCAAACGAAACTTCTAATGAGCCTGTGAATTTCTGGCTTTTGTCTAACAAATTCAAAGACTAAAATTCATGATATTTTGATTTAATTTTGTTTTGTCCGAAAGGTCTTTGTTACTAAATCTCTTTAAATATCTTTTATTAAACATAGATTATTTTCATACAACATAATCAGATTAGAGTTTCCCCTCCCTCGACTCCTATCAGTTCCTCTCCATCTCCCTTTCCATCCATGTACACTCTCTGTCTCTCGTTAGAAAAGACCAGGCTTCTAAGAGAAAACAAGACCCATCATATTGAAGTTGGACAAGCCAAGGCAAAGGAAAGATAAAAGAACTCCAAGGACAGGCAGAAGAATCAGAGACTTACTTAGTCACACATTTGGGAGTCCCATAAAAATATTAAACTGAAAGTGATAGTATATATGTAGAGGACCTGGTGGGGACCTGTGTTGGTCCTGTGGAAATTCGTATTTTATCATGAGGAGCTTAAGAGAAAGCAATAGAGCTGCTGTGTAGGAGTTGTTTTGGTGTGGGAGACCTTTAAGGGCTACTGCCTTGGAGTTGTCTAGATGGAGACATGGAGGAGGATATGTGTCAGTCAGTTTCCACTCCCCAGGTGTCCAGGTGCCTTGTAGATTCTGTCATATATGGCTTGTAAGACAAGGATGCTCATTTGGGGGCACAAAGAAGAAAAGGAAAAAAAAAAAAAACCAAAACCTTACTCTATTTTGACATCCCTGGCCTCTGGCTAGGGCGGAATCAAGGACACTTTGGCCTAAACATTTCTGGGAGCTTCTGACCTCTGGTAAAGGCAAAGCTGTCAACAGGTCAAGGGCATTTCCGGCTTTTAGTCACAGTGTGGTGTGTGTGTGTATGTTCATTTGGGGGGATTCTGAATTCTAATTGTCCTATATCTCCTATTCCTAACTTCTTGAATGCAAGTTGTAGGTATTAGTGTTGTTATGTGATCTCTTTACAGTACATGGTTAGTTTCCAAATTAGTGTCTAGAGGCCTTGCAGGATTCCCTCAGTACCTAGGTTCACTGTGGCCTCTGTGAAGAATAATGTTAGTCCTGGGAAGAAGCTTGACTTTTCTGAAGAATGTGAAAAAAGAAAGACAAGGAAGAGCTAGGCTAGTCTGCTTCCTTCATATCCACCACACGGTCAGAGACATCTTTCCACTTCTGATTCTGCCTTAAACTCAGGATTATTACATTGACACATGAACAGGTGATCCCATTCTCCTTGAGGCCAATGAGGATTCTTCCACGTGGCATGCACATCCTCAGTAGTCTTGGTTCTCTACTGTGAGTCCTGCTTCTCCTGGAGTTTCTCTTTACTTCCTGAATTGGCAGTAATTGATGTTCTCCGTCAGTGGCTCTGCCCAGAGCAGAGGCATGCCAGTCTCCAAGCTATGAAACAAGGAAGGCAACAGGCAAAAGTGCTAAGCCAAGTTCTTGCTTTGTAGCAAAAGCAAGTTTCCTAGGCTGGATTTCAGAAACACAATCAGGAGCAATAATGAATCTTATCAACCTGGACCTCTAGAGAGGACTCTGGTTTGTGTTGGAAAGAGCCTCTAATGAAATGAATAAATACACTGGAAGAGAAGCTGTGAGCTCAGAGGTCAGTTCATAATCTTCTGGTATGGGGGTCAGCATAGTGAAGCCAGTAAAACCCATAGAAAGAAGCTAGGAGGAGAGGCTCTAAGACCTTACTACCTATCCACCTCAAGGGCTATGGTCTTGCAATTAACTCTAGAGGTCTTTCCTTTTATCCATAAACTGTCAAACCTAGGAATGGAAAAGGGATTAGCAATTAGCACATAGAAAGTCAGAATAAATAGCATCCTAAGGTTGAAGCAGAAGCACTTTCTAACAGCCCCAGCACCAGGTCTGCAGCAGGAGCTTCTGACAGGCGCTGCTCCCCACCCCTGCTCACCAAGAGCTCAAGCATATAGCAGTCAGTAAATCAGACATTACATTTAGATCTCAGAAAGCTACAGCCAATGGGCGAGGGGCTAGAAAAACCTAAGAGGGGTTGCTTCACCTCTCTGAGTATTGGTTTGCTTATCTATAAATCTGGATTTGATGCCATTTTGCAAACCTTTCAGCTCTTACATGTTATGACTCTATAAAACAGAATAGATGGTTGAGTTATGACAGGAGTACTCTCTCACTTTATATGACCTTGGAAAAGAGTGATACCCTCTGACGATCTGACATTTTCCAGCTCTAACTTGCCTCATTAATTTAGGATGGGAGCAATAACAGATGGGGTTGACAGTAAAACCGGGAGAGAAATTAGCACATAAGCTGTACAGAAAATTATTAATGTAGGATAGCAATCCCACACGCATTCACAAAGTTTGGAATAGTAGTTTGTGGGGGAACCTTGTGCAGGAATAAAAGTGTGTGGGGCCAGTGCTAAGGGAGATGTTTTCTGTAAGGAAAGATGCCTGGGAAGTATTATCAATGAGGCAGTGCATGAGATAGTGGGACCAAAGCTTTTCACTTTCAAGTTTGACAACTACTCATACAGTAGAGTAGCTCTGTGAGACCCAAGTTTTAGAACATAGTCAGAAAGGAAAACCTCTGAGGAATAGATATATTGAAGGGGATGAGAAGAAAAACTTAGCTTCTACCCATGTTCCACTTTCCCAGATGACACATCTCGATGTCCAGAGAGACCTTTCCCTTACAATTTTTCCCACAGAGGAAGTAACAGTGGGTGAGCATTTAGACCTATGTGAGATGCTACCTATACACCCCACTTTTTTCTCCCTCCACATAGATTACTGAGACAAGTAGCATGGTTGAGTGGTTTGCTTAGTGGAGACAGGGAAGAGAGAACATAATGCTAATAACATTTGTATAGACTCCATCAGAACTCCAGGAACACCATGCAAGTAATGATTTCGTCAAATATTTCACATTCTTTGCCTTTTCCTCTGTTTAACTCCTCCAGGATCCTCCTGCTCACAGAGAGTAAAGAGGCCTGACACATACAGATCAACACCATGGGATGTAGGGGTGCAGGGGCAGCTTAATGACCCATAACTGGACAAAAGCACACACTGAAGGACTCCCCAAGAGGGAACAGCAGCAAATGGTTATGTCTATAGCAATGATTAGGAAAGCTCCTTACTGGGGCCCATTGTTGAAACTGTTTCCCTACTAACTTAGTCAGCAAGGACTAGAGGGGGTATGTGCTTTTAAATGTGTAGCTAGCAATACAATAGTTTAGGAAAGATGAAAAATCAAGCAACACTTAGAGCAGTAATACACAGTAATGACCCAGTACTTCACCACCAAGAAAGAGACATCAACAATCTGACAAAGAACTCAACATGACCATTCTCAGTAGAGCACAGAGTTCAGATAGAGTATAAACGCACAAGTCAACAGCATCAGAAAAGCAGCACAGGAACAGAAAAGTCAAAAGAAAGGAAAGTTAGCTAAATGCAACTAAAACACATCACACACACACACACACACACACACACACACACTCTATCATAATGAAACTCACACAACTATCATTTGCTAATAAACATAGGGAATATACCTAATGCCAACTGAAATCATAAACCAAAATAGTAATTTATTATGAGAGAACTCTGGTGATGGTTTTACTCATTAACATACCTATTTATTTATTTAAAGTTTTTTTTATTTTATCTTATTTAATGTGTATTGGGTGTTTTGCCTGCAAGCCTATTTATGGACAATTTGTGTCCTCGGGCCCACAAAGGTATCAGACTTTTCTGAACCTCCAACACATGACCATGATATGTGTGTGGTGGGGGAATATTTCTAAAAACATAACTCAAGAGAGATTTCTGCAAGTGGTGGCAGGAACTCATGAATATGCTTCTTAGAGTTTTGTGTATCACAAAGCACCTTATGAGCAATTGTGTGTAACACTCTAAAAACACTCTCTGGCTTCACGAAATGAGATTTGTGAATTTTGAAGAAACAATGAATAGCAAAGATAACAGAAAGCTGGTAAGACCCAGGATTTTTCCTTCTGTCTCTGTCTTCATGCTAATTAAAGTGTTAAACAAATATTTTTAAGGATAAGGAATTCAGAAATTCACTAATCAATCAATCACATGAAACTAATGAAGCTGAGCGGGGGCACAGATGCACCAGAGTCGATTGCTACAATGAGCATCTCGCCTCTGAGGACACAGCCCGGGGGACAAAAGGACGGGCTGAACATTTATAGTTAAAATGTTCCCCAGCCATCCCTGACACATATAACACAAAATAACAGGCAGCCTGCTCCAAACTTTGGGCAGTTAGGAAGCCAAATAGGATGATCTTAGGAACCAGCAGCAGTGGAGGGAAAATGATGGAAAACGGGCTAGCATTGTACAGAGAAGAAACTGGGATCCCTCTGTCTAGACAACAGTAAATACATTCCTCTTCTGGACAGATGATTGCCAAGACTGGAAGACAAAGCAGGTGTGGGCTGGGAACCAAGACTTGGACTCCGTTGTCTCTCCAGAGACTGCTCCTTTCCAGATGAGCTGGAGACTTGGCATGTAGCACCAGAAAATCATCGTTTAGGAAGGATCAGAAACTTGGGAGCTTAGAAAACACTAAGTAAGGGCCTGACGCCACTCCATTCTTAAACCTATAAGAAAAGAAAGGAATGGAAAGGTTTCTTGAACAAGAAATTGACTGATGATGCTACACATTGCTCCAGAGAAGCATTGCACCTAAAGTAACTCGGCGGCTGCCTGAACTCCATGATCAAAGGACAAGAAGCCAAACCAACAGTACCCAATCAAAAACAAAACTCCCGTGGACAAGCCTCTGGTGAACCTTGGATGCTTGACATAGGTCACAACGTATAGGGGAAAAAAAGGATAATTTAATGAAACACAGATCAATACAAGACAATAAGAACCTTCTGGTCCTGAAACCGAAAGCAAAATTTAACTACATTTTTATGACAAATAATTAAAAGGAAGGCTCATGTCATGATTTAAATTATTAACTACCGATCTGAAGTGGGAGCGATATTTTAGCTCTCAGAGAAAAGATAAAAAGGTGACAGTCAAACGGAACTTGGAAGGCAACTTGGGAACGATCAGTAACCAAGCGAGAGACACAGGCAAGAATCGAGGAGATAAGGAGCTGGAAGAGAAGAGCAAATGATGGAGACAACAAAGAAAGCCGTCACCAGAACGACCCTTGCTGACACATCGAAAACTTCAGGCCAAACGTTTAGAGAATGGGATGTTAAAACGGAAATGGGAAAATCAGTCACCGAGAAAACAACACTACAGAAACACTTCTAAAACATTAGCAAGATATGTGTAAGAGAACACAAGCTCTTTATGCAACAAGCTTGTGAAACCTCATCGTGTGACAGAAGGTCAGAAGTAAATTGAAGTATATCTGCTTTTGGAAAAATGACAAAATATAGTAACTTTAATATAAAGTGAATATGCGAGTCCATATGATTCGAAAAAGAGTATTGACAGCATCCCTTTTTTAAAATTTAATCTTAGTTTTTTTACTTAATCACTTTACATCTGGATCACTGCCTCCTCCCAGTCACCCCCTTCCACAATCCTTCCCCCTTCCCCACTTCTCTTCAGAGTGGGTGAGGGCTCCCTAGGTATCCTCTGACCCTGGCACTTCAAGCCTCTGGCTTCCTCTCCCACTGAGGCCAGACAAGGCAGCCAGCTAGAAGAACATGTCCCAAGTCCAGGCAACAGCTTTTGGGGCAGCCCTCACTCCAGTTGTTCAGGACCCACATGAAGACCAAGCTGCACATCTGCTGTGAATGCAAGAAGAGGCCTAGGTTCAGCCCGTGTTTGCTTTTTGGTTGGTTCAGTGTCTGAGAGCCTAAAGGTCCAGGTTAGTTGACTCTATTGGTCTTCCGATAGTAGAGTTTCTAACTCCTTCGGCCTGCAATCCGTCCTCCTAGTCTTCTGTTAGAAACCCCCAAGCTCCCAAGCTCCTCCATTCAGTGTTTGACTGTGGGTGTCTGTATCTGTGTGAGGCAGCTGCTGCATGGAGCCTCTCAGGGTGATACTGTCTGCAAGCCTAACAGAGTATCATCAGTAGTGTCAAGGATAGGTTTATTCTTTGTATGTCAGGTAGCTGGTATCATGCATCTTGAGTCAGGAGAGAGAGAGAGAGAGAGAGAGAGAGAGAGAGAGAGAGAGAGAGAGAGAGAGAGGCCGATGCTCCATAACTGTCTCTATTTTTTCTTCAGTTTGGACCTTAGCTCATGGCACAGTAAAGTTCACATTTCTTTGCTCCTCAGTTAACCTTTCCTGAAATTCCCTTCGTGGACAACACTCAGGACTATTTCCATGGAGATACTACAACCAAAAGCACTTTACACTCCACTGTCTCCAGAGACGCCCCACCCCGCAGTGCATAGTCTTAAATAAGTGAGAGAACATATAGAAGGTTTTTCTGTTGCTGAATGGCTTGAACAACAAATACTAAAAATAATCAGCTCACATCTAGTAGATTAGTGTAAGGCCTATTGCTAGATACAACGCTTGAGAAATGTGATCATGTACTGTTTACCAAATGCAGATCGCTCCAGTTAATTTAGAAAAAGGGAAATCACTTTATCTTCAAAGATAGAAAGTGTGCCCTTCATTTAGCAGTCCAGCGTCTGGGACTTCATATGCATGTAAATATGCGCCATCCATCCACATATTCTAAAAGACAGATGTGTGTGAATATAGCTATGCGTACCCTTCAGCAGTAGCAGAAGTAAATTATTATTCATCCAAATTATGGACTATTGTATAATAATATTTCATCGGGGAAATATACTGAAACTCTAATCGTGGGCTGGTAGCTGTTTCGTAAGTATTGTTAGACAAAGTAATTGAGGTAGAGCGAAGACTGAATAATTCCACTTATTGAGTAAAAGGGTGCTGTCTTGGTTACTTTTTCTATTGCTGTGGCAAAACACCATGACCGAAGAAATGTATAAACCACTCAGTCTGAGTCTCATGGTTACAGAGGGTTAGAGTCTGGTCATCATGGTGGGGAGCATGAGATCAGGAAGGTGGGCATGCTGTTGGCTCAGTAGCTGAGAGCTTACATCTAATCTACAAGCACAAGGCAGAAAGAGAAAGCTAAGTGAGAATGGCCAGGGCTTTTGAAACCTCCAGGCTCACCCCCAGTGACACACCTCCTCCAACAAGGCCATGATTCCTAATTCTTTCCAAACAGTACCAACTACTGGGGACCAAGTATTCAAATACGTGAGTCTATGGGGGTCATTTTCCTTCAACCACCACAATGTGGTCAGTTCTCCAGGCCTAGATTCAGATCATATTGTACCCGTGGTGTCACTGTGGCTGTAGGCTTGGGAAGCGCTAGGCAGAGGATGTCATGATAAAATCCTGACCCCCGGGAATGTAAGGGAAGTAATTTGTGGTGTTTTATGCCTCCAGATGTCTGGTAACATCATTATGTAGTGGACCATGGCTTTCGACGAGGAGCTGGTGTTTGCTGTTCGCAAATTATGCAGCCATTCAAAGCATCCCTGAGTGGAGAGGGAAAGAGAAATAAGCAAAAATGTTAAGAAAAAGAGTATAAAAGAACCCTCTATACAGCCCTGTTTGTGTTAAATTATGTGAACATGCATCAGTAGTTGGAAGATTAACGTTAAGAGGAAATTAGACTGTGCGGTATGAATGCATACATCAACTTAGGTCAAACAAACCATCAGACTGAAATTCAAGTACGGAACAGTTATACATATAAGTAAAAAGAATGTAGAGATCCCAATAAGCCCTTGAGCCACACCGCCTTCAGTTCTTTGTGGAACAAAAGCTCTGCTTTGACAAGTAGATGTCTAGGTTTGTATATGATGACATCGTGAGGACTGGACCAACATGTGACAGATTTGGTGACATTTCAGTTGAGGCGTTATACAACACTGTGGCTCCATTATAAGAAATTGTCTTTGATAATATCTGCTTCATTAAATGTCATTCTTCTGTGGGATGCTCAGCTTGGCCCTCAAACTCGCCACCCTTAGGCTTTCCCCGTCATTTTCCTGTCACTGAAGACACTTGCCGTCTAGGATGGATGCCATTCAAATAGGCTGTCATTTGCTTTATTCTTCAAAGTCTAATGGTGATTGAACTGAGGATTTTTTTGATTAGTTTGAATTCCTTGGATTTGGAAAAGCTAATGATTCATTTTGATTCATTGTTACTTCTTATTTATCACCCTTGAAAGCACTTCCTGAATAGGCTGTTCACTTAATTCTTATTTTACACAAGAATTAGCATTTTCTTATTCTTTTACAAAGGATCTTGAAGTGACATTTTGTATCGAAGCAATTCTAGGCAAATCACAGGAAGAAAAAAACTGGTTTCAATAAAATGAACTATTTTTTTTTAGTTTAATTTATTTATTCCCTTTACAGCCCAATACCAATTCCTCTCTTCCCCGTACCCCATCATGCAAGTCCTTCCCCTATTCCCCCTTTCCCCAACCCTGCTCTGGGGGTCAACTTCCCCCCCAAGTGCTGCTGGACTAGGCACATCCTCTCCCACTGAGGCCAGACAGACTTTCTATCTAGGGGCACGAGATCCACAGGCAACAGGTTCAGGGACAACCCCTGCTCCAGTTATTTGGGGAACCCACATGAAGACCAAGCTGCGCATCTTCTATATACAAGCAGGGGGGCCTAGGTCCAGCCCATGCTTACTCTTTGGTTGGTGGTTCAGTTTCTGGGAGCCCACAAGGGTCCAGGTGAGGTGACTCTCTTAGTCTTCTACTACTCAGCCATTAAAAACAGTGAATTTTGTAGGTAATGGATGGAACTAGAAAACGTCATCCTGAGTGAGGTAACCCGGACCCCAAATGAACAATTTTTTAATAATGTATTTTTTTCTAACTTTGGCATTCACAAATCACTGTGTTTGCAGTCATGGCTTCTCACTGCAAAAGGAAAAGTGGTTTTTCTGTTATTTTTTTAACAAGGAGGGAAAATTAATTATATGTGTTTGCAATAGCTTTGAAATTTGTGAATCAGAACATAGACTTAGATCATACCCATTGGCATCATTGTGTCTTTACAATAATGTGTTGGTGAAATGATACAATCAAAATATGCATGACTTGCAAACAAAAAATATATCAATTTAAGATGTTTCTGGTTGTAGATCATGGGTATCATTCAATTATTCACTTAGCAGTAATAAATAATAGTGAATTAGTTGAAATTTCTGTGACAGTAAATACAAGCAATCCAGAGATAGAGAAAGACTTTAAGAGTTGTAAGGAATGTAAGGACGTAAATGCATAGGAAATGCCACATGTACTATTACAAAGTCTCTGTTACTTTAAGCCTCTGTGCTATGTCAGATATTTAGGAAAGTCAGGTTTCTTTTTTTTTTTTTTTCCATCTTTATTAAATTGGGTATTTCTTATTTACATTTCAAATGTTATTCACTTTCCCGGTTTCCATGCCAACATCCCCCTAACCCCTCCCCCTCCCATTCTATATGGGTGTTGCCCTCCCAATCCCCCCCATTACTGCCCTCCCCCCAAGAATCCCGTTCACTGGAGTTCAGTCTTGGCAGGACCAAGGGCTTCCCCTTCCACTGGTGCCCTTACTAGGCTATTCATTGCTACCTATGCAGTTGAAGCCCAGGGGTCAGTCCATGTATAGTCTTTGGGTAGTGGCTTAGTCCCTGAAAGCTCTGGTTGGTTGGCACTGTTGTTCATATGAGGTCTCAAGCCCCTTCAGCTCTTTCAGTCCTTTCTAAGATTCCTTCAGTGGGGGTCCTGTTCTCAGTCCAGTGGTTTGTTGCTGGCATTCGCCTATGTATTTGCTGTATTCTGGCTGTGTCTCTCAGGAGAGATCTACATCCGGTTCCTGTCGGTCTGCACTTCTTTGCTTCATCCATCTTATCTAGTTTGGTGGCTGTATATGTATGGACCACATGTGGGGCAGGCTCTGATTGGGCGTTCCTTCAGCCTCTGTTCTCAATTTTGCCTCCCTCTCCCCTCCCAAGTGTATTCTTGTTCCCCTTTTAAAGAAAGAGTGAACCATCTGCATTTTGGTCATCCTTCTTGAGTTTCATGTGGAAAGTCAGGTTTCTTGATGTCCTTGTCAAGATTAATATTGCTGTGATAAAGCACTATGACCAAAAGCAAGGTGGGAAAGAAAGGGTGCATTTGTTTTATGCTTTGACACCCCAGTCTATCACTGAAGGAAGTAGGGACAGGAACTCAAGGCAAGAACTCCCAGGAGATGATGCAGAGGCCATGGAGAGTTGCTACTCACTGGCTTATTTCACATGGTCAGGTGGTTTGAGTAGGTTTGGCCCTCATAGACTCATATGTTTGAATGCTTGTTCTATAGGGGGTGTCACTGTTAGAAGGTGTGGCCTTAATGGAGGAGATATGGCCTTGTTGGAGGAATTACATCACTGTAGAGGTAGGCTTTGAAATCTCCTATGCTTAAGCTCCATCCAGTGTGGAATCCAGTCTCCTCCAGGCTGCCCTCAGATAAAGATATAGAACTCTCAGCTCCTCCAGCACCATGTCTGCCTATGGGCTGCCATGCTTCCACCATGACAATAATTAACTAAACCTCTAAAACTATAAGCCAGCCTCGATTAAATGTTTGTCTTTATAAGAGTTTTCATGGTCATGGTGTCTCTTCACAGCAATAAAACCCCAACTAAGACACATGGTTTGCTCAGTCTTCTTTCTTATAGAACCCAGGACCAGTAGTCTAGGTATGGCACCATCCACAATGGGCTGGGCCCTCCCTCATCAATTACTAATTAAGAAAATGGCCTACAGAAGGATTTTATGAGGCATTATTTTCTCTTGAGATTTTCTTCTTTCAGATGACTCGAGCATGTGTCAAGTTGACATGAAACTAGCCTGCACACTAGAACAAATGAGGTTTCAGCCAGCTCTGAATCCAGAGCTGGAATGATATTGGTTAAAGTACATGGGAGGTATTCCAAGATGAGGGAAAAAACTCACACCGAGCCTAGAGTGGGAAAGGGCCCCCAGTGGTCAGAGCTTAGTGATCTCGGCAGCAGTAATACTATGACCAGGGGAAGAGTGTTGGGGTGGGACTCAGATGTCCACAGGAGCAATGTCGGTGCTTCCGAACCAGGGAACACCTGGGAAGTCACCTAGATAGTAGGGAATCACGTTAGGCCCATTAAGAACATCCCAGACATGTGTATAAAGCTTCCCCCACATGTATGTCTGGGCTCTCTAGACAATTGGAACCAATAGAATGTATGTATAATCACAAGAGATATTTGCTGGATTACCTTATAGGACCACAGGTTGAAAAGTCCCAGAGTGTTGAGTCTGTTTTTTGGAGATTAGAGGAAACCAATAGCTGCTCGGCCTGAGATGCTAGAACCTGGAAGCATCAGAACTAGGGGGACCAATGACACTGCCTATCAGAGCTAGACATTGCCCTGGAAAGTTTTTGTTGATGGAGTGAGTCTACATTTCAAAAACTGAAGCCTAATGCCTTCGAATAACCAAATAATTGACAGTAGAAAAAAAAAAGAAGAAGAAGAAGAAGAAGAAGAAGAAGAAGAAGAAGAAGAAGAAGAAGAAGAAGAAGAAGAAGAAGAAGAAAGAAAGAAAAAAAAGAAAGAGGAAGATGAATAAGACAAAGTAGAAGAGGAGGAAGAGGAAGAGAAGGGTGGAGGTGGAGGAAAGGAGGGGAAGAAAGGAAGGAGAAATAGAAGGAGAGGAGGGAGAGGAAAGGGAGGAGGAATAGATGACAAATGGAAAGACAAACAATACACAGCCCAGAAGATTCACACTTGGTTCCATCCAGGTTCCACCCAGGACCCTTCCCATACAAGACTGTCTTGCCCATAGTCAGAGCAGGTGGCCCCTCAGGCCTCAGACTCACATGCTGTCTTGAGAACCCCTTCCTAGACACGCCTAGCAGTGTGCTTTATTAAGTTTATGATGTGCTTAGGTGTTTCTCAATACAATCAAGTTGACAAATTAAGACCAACCACGAGTTCTGAAGTCCTGCTTGTGTTCAGAGAAGCAGGACAGGCAAGGTGACTTCAAGCTATGCTAGGATCCTGATCATTATCCCCAAAGTGATGTGTCCTGGGGAGACCAAACTCAGGTTTGGAGGTTGATAATGACTTGTAAGGCCATGTGTGAGATATGTGATTCCTTCATCTCGGCAGAAATGTCCACATTCTTCTCTTCTTCATGTTTTCAAATCACATCCTTTTCTTTCTGTCTATCTTGTTAATCATACTGTGTGTCTATGCACCACAGTGCTCATGTAACCTTCTTTAATTCTAGGATGTTCTAGTTCATCATCCTCCAACCTTTTATTATGTAGGTGTGTATTTCCGTTCTTTCCAAAAGTCAAATAATGTAAGCCTTTTAATTCTAACCCCTGTGAATCCACGTGTGTGTAAGTGTGTGTGTGTGTGTGTGTGTGTGTGTGTGTGTGTGTGTGTGAGAGAGAGAGAGAGAGAGAGAGAGAGAGAGAGAGAGAGAGAGAAAGTTTCTATTTAACGTTTTTTTCTTCTGTTTCTCTCCTGTGTTGAAGCTCTGTGGGAGTTCTTCATCTTAAGCGTCTAGCTCATAGTCCCTGTTTTATAATCTTCCATTTAAGCTATTATTCATTTCTGTTTAAATAAGGATGTTTCATCCTAATATCCCCCAAGGTCCCCTTTCTGAAACGTTTTGGTGTTACATTACGCTTTCTACCTCCCTTTCCATCTCTGTGGGGACGATACTTTACTCTAAGTACCTGTTTTCTATATTGAATTTCTTGATTTCAGGATGCAAGTTTTTCATCTGTAGTAGGATTTTTCTCTCTTCTCTGTACTCAGATTTCACACATTTGTTAAGTAGCAGTGTTTCTCTAGGAAGGAAATAAAAGGAGCTAGGTCTTGCCTTGTGTCTCTCAAATCACTCAGGTTGTGCAAAGGACGTATGTGTTTAATACCTATAATCCTGCATTCTGAGTTCACATGTCCCGTCCCTTTATCCACCTACTCTCCTCTCTTCTTTCTCAGTTGATTTAGGGAAAGACCTCTGCTATCTAGAGCCGAATAGCTAAGCAGAACTTCTTGTAGATGACTCTAAACTGAAGCTCAGTTCCTGACTGTTGTGGTGTGACCTATTGCTCTCTGATATTGCTTTTCCTGCCCACTGAGAAGAAATAGAGACAGTCCAGAAGCTTGGATCTCAAGGTCTCAGCAGAACAGGTGCAGCTACAAATGGTCTTTCCTAACCCATCACCTGGAGCAACAAGTCCACAATTACCCACCGCCTATCAATGTTCCTGTCCTACCAGGAACCCTGTGTCAGCCTTCCGGTGGCTTACTCTGGGTTTATTGAGCAGGATGTTAAGACCCATCAGGCTCCCTCTCTCTGCTTCAGAGGCTCCAATGTTAGTCAATTGGAGAGAATAGCCATCAGTACTGCTCCTGGCTTTATTAAACCAACTCCAGTCATTAAAAATTTATCCTCAGCAAGGCTCCTGTCAACATACAAACAAGAGTCATTTATCTAAAATCTCCTTAAACAATTAATTTTAACCCTCAAAAAACTCTTAGTTCTTCTCTACTTTGTTTCTAAATACCCTCTCCTAGAATGTTTTCTTCTTAGAAGAATGTGAATTCTGTGAGTTTTCCAAGGAACAATAGGCATTACATTTCATAGGAAACAACAGTGTCATAAATTTTTCCTTATAGTTGTTTTCCTTTGTAAAATTTAGATGTTTTGACATGACTTGTACAAATGTGAATTTGCTGGGTATTTAAAATTTGCACAGATGGATATATAAATGTATCCATGTGAACTTAATAGTGTCATTATATATATGATCTTTAATAAGCCATTTGCTACTTGCCCTTATGTATTTTGACTTGACTTAAAGCTATATCTCAGTATTTTAAAATTTTTTTAAACAAATGAGATAATCTCTTGGTTTCATGTAGGAGTTCAAAGCATTAATATCCACCAAGGTTTGATATTTAACCACTTGCTTTCTTTTTCTTTTCTTTTCTTTCATTTTTTTCTTTTGTCTTGCTTTATACTGTCATTCTGTCTTTTGCCAAACAGTCATTTTGATTTATTAATTTTTCAATAAATATTGTCTATTATATTCAAAGGTGAACAGGGTAAAGTGAGGCACCATGTACCATCATTTTTCAATCTCCCACTATTTAATTATTTGTTTACTTTGAGACACAGAGGGGTTTCTAGCCTTGAGTGCACCCTGTGATCTGCCTACCTCAGACTCAGGCTCTCATATTCTTCTCTTTGACTACAAAGTGGGAGATTGTAAGCAGGGCTACCATGCTCGCATTCCCCTAGGACTTTTATTATGATGTGGACTTTTCTTTTCATAAATTTTTATTGATTCTTTGTGAATTGTACATCATGAACCCCCAACTCCACACATTTCCCAGTCTTCCCATATGTGCACCTCCACCTTTGTAATCTATCCTCAAAGGAAAATTAAAGATAAAATAAAAGTTAACCTAACAAACAAACAAAAACAAAAATCTCACAGTGGAAGCCGCAGTTTGATGTGGTATATTACACAGTATACCCTTTTGTCCAAACAGCTTTAGTTGAAAATGGTCATTGCAATGGGTCATTGCTTTGGTTCAAGGCCCCAGGCCTCTGTTACACCATCAATGCTGGGCCCACATCAGGAGTTCTCTCAGATATCCTGGAGATTGTGCAGCTTTGTTCTGCAGTAATGGCCTCTTCCACTGGCTCCGGCAGATCATCAGTGGAGTAGATGTTGGGGTGGGCCAGCTTAGAGCTCTGGATCTGGGCCTAGGCGGGAACTGAGGTGATCAGCCTGCCAGGTCTTCTGCCCTGTCCAGATGAGGGGTGGGGCCATCTCTGCTGCATGCCACACCTGGTGAGGGGCAGCACATGGACATCGACATGGCCTCAGATGGCAGTGGTAGCATCTCAGGCTGTTCCTCACCATCCTCTGATTTCCAGTTCCTTCTCTCTTCATAGTGCACAACCCGCTCTGCTTCTCTCTTTCCCCCATGTCTGCACCACATACTTTCTCATCGTAGTGGAGCCCACTCTCTGGAGTCCGGTTTGGCCTGTGGCCTCTGGCTCACGATATGGACTTTTATAACTGAGACTTATTATTTGCTGCCTTTTATTTAGAAGAAACCATTTTAACAATATTACACTTAGACCCAAATTTAAAACAGTCGTGTGATCTTGCCAGACCTCAGCTCGTGGAAATGCTAATCACCAATTGTTTTATGCATAAATGTTCCATTCTTATTAAACAGAGAAAACAGCATAAATTTTCAGGATATTTTAAAATAGAATTAAGGATTACTTATTTCAAGTACATACACACTGCTTGACAGAGTCATCACTTAATAAAAATAATCATATTTGTTTCCACTCGGCATGCTAGAGAGTGAATTTGAAGTTGGAAAAAAATAGTTTATAAAAGTACTAGTGACATTACTTATAATTTGCTTATTATTTAGCACATCAAAATGCATATTCACTCAAGTTTTTATAAGAAATACAAAGTATAATTCCCATATCCTGCATGTTCAAATATTTTTGTTATTTTAATGAACAAACGTGTTTATAGGCACAACCTTCGTAACACTTAAAGCCCTGCATACTCTGACCTAGAGTTTGCTTTTACATCTGTTTGGCAATAAAGAAATTCAAGGCAGCCCATGCTCAGAGCCAATATTGTCTCCTTTCTCCTTTCCTCTTCATCTTTCAACTGATTTTCTTTACGTCTCACGGAGCCCATGTTCTCACCTTGGTGTAAATGTATTTCTGCTCATTATGTCTGTGATATGGTCGGTCAACTTTGGTAAAGCTTTGACATATAATAATAATGACTCAATTTTGTTCAGGAAACCCCAGGTCAGCAGGGTAGTTTGTGCTGATCTGTCCTATGCCTGGCTGCTCCCTTCTAGAATTGCCTGTGTTGGGAATTTGCGTGTTGACGTTATTACAGCTAGCTCCGTGCAAGATGATTCTTCTCTCATGCATGTCCCTCGGGTGCGCTACCACAAGCTTGTTTCCGTGATCTCAGGGAGGTGAGAGGAGAGAAAGTACAGAAGCCTGATGAGACCTAGCACAGTGTCACTCACACGGAGTTTTATGGGCCAACTCCAGTCACAGGAGCATCCCCGATATCAAGACATGGAGGAAGAGTCTGCCACACGAGAGGGAATCTGCAAAGTCACATGAAAAGCACAAAAAGATGAAGAAAAGAAAGTCTTGAAAAGGGCTTTACAACATACCAGGAGGCACACAAAATTGATACTTTCCTCAATTTTGTGTTCAAAACAAGCTTATTTCCAATTATTGTTTTTGTAATTATTCCAAAATTGGAAACCTTAATCACAACTCAGCAAGAAGGTCACACTTTCATCTATATTTTGTAAATAGATTTTTTTCCCTCTACTTTCATCCTTGCGTTCTTTTTGTATCTGATCACTGTTTAGCCTTTCTGGTTTTGTGTGTTTGTTTTGGCATGCGAGTGTCATTTATTTACTTGTTTATTTCTCTATCTGCCTACTATTGATTGATTGACTGACTGACTGACTGATTGATAGATTTGCAAGGTGTCCAAGCCTAGGCATTTTATAGACAGAAGAAATTCACAGTTTGGGCGGGTGAAGAGCCAAGACTGAACAGCCCCATGTATTCTGCCTCTGTTGAACACTAGGTAGTGCATAAGGTCACAATGTCACAAGCAGATGGACAAAGATAACACAAGAGAGGAACCTAGACAAGAACTAATTCGCTTGGGGAGGCAAGCATTAATCTCCTCCTTTGCCAATGTCCTTATGACCTAGTTACCTTGCATTTATGACCTAGTTACCTTGCATCGATTACCATAACCTAAAGGCTTCACTGCTTCTCAGCATTGCCACTCTGGTGGCCAAAGTCCCAGCAGTATGAGGGAACGTACCCAATATACACACCCAAACCACAGTAGGCAGTAATGTCCCTTACACCATCAAAGTAATTGTTTAATTCTTAGAGTTACCTCTGCAATTCTTTCTTAACTATTTTATTTTATATCTTTGTTTTTATTGCTTCTCACATTAACTCCCCCATCCCAGTTCACAGCTCTTAAGTTTTAATTCCTCTACTAATGTGAACACTCAAAGAGTTGACCAGAAATCCTTTCTTCTATTTCTAAATAAATGCTTGCCGGGTATGATGGCCCACACCTTTAATCCCAGCACTGTATATCGAAGCAGAGGCAGGTAAGTCTCCATGAGATTGATATCAGCCTAGTCTACATAGGGATTTGTAGGATAACCAGGGTTATGTAGAGAGACCCTGTCCCCCAAACAACAACAGTAAAGATGACAACAAAAAAAAAAAAAAAAGAAAGAAAGAAAGAAAGAAAGAAAGAAAGAAAGAAAGAAAGAAAGAAAGAAAAAGAAGAAGAGAAAAGTGCTTAGACAGTATGGTACTTCAGATTCCGTATGAAAATTTCAACTGTGCCACCTGCCCCCCACCGTGTGTGTGTGTGTGTGTGTGTGTGTGTGTGTGTGTACATGCACATTCATAGTGTGTTGGTATGTGTACAGGTGCACATGTCAGTGTGCATGAATGAGCACACATTGCCTATACGTCTGCAGGCTACAGGACAACCTCTGACCTCTTTTCACAAGCACTGCTTATGTCGTTTCTTTGCTTTTGCAATGTAGCACCTCTTTTTGGCCTGGAACTCACTGTGTAGGTTGGACTGGCAACTTATTGAACCCCCCCCAAGCATCTGCCTATCCCCAGTCCCAGTGTGTGTCACCAATCATGACTAGCAATTTTGTGTGGGTTCTGGGGATCAGATTAAATTCCTTTTGATTGCAAAGCAAGCATGTTGCTGGCAGCTCTCTCCCCAGCCTGCATTCCCTCTTTAGCTAAAACAAGTTTTTCTCCAGCTAGTCAGCTTGCCATGGCTTCCTACAATGAAGCTGAATTTCAGATGTACTTTGTGATTTCACTTGTAATTCCTTAGAAATGTATATTTGCTGGGGTTGGTCTTGTGCACTGTATATTCAGATGCTTAGTGCTAGGCCCCAAGATCAGTATGCAGTCTGGACATGGGCATCGTGTTGAAGTAATTTGTAGGGTTTTGCTATACCTCCTTCTGCTCCCAGACATCTACAGGGCATTTCTATATCCACTATGGCTCATATAGCTCCCAAATAAAGTGCTATCAAAAATGTTCCCCAACAATCTGACTGGATAATAAAAAGATAGACCCTGTGATTGGACAATGGGGAGAGGAAGATGGAACTTCAGATCAAGTAGGAGTGCTCAGGTAGAGACCATGAGGAGAAGAGACAGAGGAAGAGGAAGGAGGTCACCATGAGGCAAAATGAATCATGAGCATGTGGTCAAGGGAAGCTCACCCTGTGAACACACATGGAACACAGCAGGACTCAGTTGGCAAATAATGGGGCATTTATCTGGTTAGTAATAGACTAATTGGGTTAGAATAGCTCAGAATATGCCCAGTTTAGGCTTACAGATGGTTTATAAAAATACCAGGTCTTCTATTTGGGAGCTTTATGGCCTACAGTGAGTATAAAAATGCCCTGTAGATATCTGGGAGCAGAAGAAGGTATAGCAATACCCCTATAAATTACTTCAATATATATTTTGTAATGAATATATTAAATATAATTATACATATATACATGCATGTGTGTATATATACACACAACAAAGTGTAATATATTTTATATATTTATATAATACATATTATATCAGGTATATTATTTTATATCATATTAATAATACATAAATATATATTTATATCATTATACTTTGATGCATATGCCATGGTATATGTATGGAAGTCAGAGGGCAATTTGTAATAATCAGGTTTCTCCTTCAACCGCTTGGGTTCCACTAACAGAATTAGGCATCTGGCTTGGTAACAAGTACCTTTCTCTACTGAGCTGTCTTATTGGTTGTATTAGTGGTTCTCTTAGTACTGACAATAAATGGAAAGAATAAAATTTTTGTGATGTCTATTATAAATTTTTAAATATAAAACCTAGGAGAGGGCATCCCAAGCAAAATGGGAAAGCATTCTATTTTAAGCAAAGTTGTATGTTTTTTCTATAGACATTGTTTTACCTACTTTCTTATTTCTGTATTTCTGTGATTAAAAAAATGCCTGAAAAAATGCCTGATAAAATAATTTGAAGGAAGGAAGGAAGGGAGGGAGGAGGGAGGGAGGAAGGAAAGGAAGGAAGGAAGGAAGGAAGGAAGGAAGGAAGGAAAGGTTCAGTTTGGCTCAGAGTTTGAAAGTACAGTCTTTTTGTGGCAGCAGAAGCTGGAGGCAGCTGGTCACTCTCTAGCCACAGTCTAGAAGCAGAAAGCTACTGATGCTTAACCCACTTTCTCCTCTTTATACAGTCTTGGAGCTCAGCACACGGACTGGTGCCACCCACGTTTTGAGTAGGTTTAAGTGTCTTAATTAATCCAATCTAGAAAGCCCCTTACTACAAGGCCTAGAGGTTTGTCTCTCTAGGTCTTTCTAGATCTGTTGACAACTAAACATATAACCTTTAAGCTACATACTCTGTCTCTTGTCTCTGTAGGTTCATGTCAACTCATGATGCAAAATGCATCCAGTCCGAACTTCAGGAGTCCCTATAGTCGGTCTTCAACACTTTCCAACATTTTGTAAAAGTCTAAAGTCTAGTCTCTTCTGATACCAAAGGCAGCCTTTTGATGCAATGGCATAATTAAATATTTCCATTCTTAAGGAAAACTAAAAATGCAATCATGGCAAATAACAGTCAGATCAAAGCAAGGTCTCATTCCAGCAGGGCAAATACCACCTGGGACTTGGGATAGAATCATCTGGGCTCTGAAAGGCCCCACCCCACCCAAGCTGTGGGACCTGACGCACACATGACCTCTTTTTGTGCATTGTTTCTTCTAGTTGATGTCCCATGGTTCTTACATCAGCATCTTGGGGTCTTTATTGTAAGTTAGGCTTCACCTTCCTTGATGCAACGGTCTGCGAAGGTCTCTGTAGAGACCCCAGTCCTTTCAGGCATTGCCTCAGCAGCGCTCTGGAAAGGGAACCACATCAAGTGCCCTTTTCATCATCTAACATTTTTTAAGGATTCAAGCTATTTCTTTCCACCTGCCTTGTCTACAATTTTAAGCTTTCTTATAATCCTTTAAAAGGGACTCTAGCCAGCTCAAGCATGACAAACATATTTCTGACAGGCTGTGCCCTTCTTCCCCATTCCCCCTGCCTTGCTAAACACCATTAGATTACATTATTAAAGCTAAAGCTAGCCACCAGGATTTTATTTGGCCATTTCCTCCTCCTGAGACCAGCTATCAAAGTGTTAGTCTCCTTCGGCTCATCAATTAAAATTGAATGCCTCATCATAACAGAAGTCATTCTAAATCTCCTTAAAATGGTGTATAGACCATTATAGGTGTGAAGAATGTCCTTTCCTATAACACATGAAAAACAAACTTATCTATGCCTGAAGAATAAAGTTATCTCTATAAAATAAACCTTAAAGAGATAGGGTAGAAAATGCACATCATTTCAGCTATGCAAGGGCTTAAGAGGAAGTCATATTCAAGAGGAAGGAGGCTTTCAAGAGCTATCCAGTCAACCAGGAACTTCATCAGGGTCCTCTAGCCTGAGAGCAAGGAGGAGATACATTTATGGTGTTTGTAAGCCTTTCTGTCTGAAGTAATGTTTGCATAGATGTCTGGACAGATTATTAACACCAGCCAGCTACAGGGCCATGCCTAAAAGCCACCTGCTAGTTATGAGATGAAAGATCTTTCAGATGAGTCAGTCAGTCAGTCATCAGCTACTGCAATTCCTCTTTCTCACCTAAGAACAATGAAGAAAGGTTAGCATTTACTCTTCCATTAAGCAAACAAATGAAAATAGGACAGAGCCCTAAATCATAGGTTTTGTATGAAGTCTCTCCAAACAGTGACTAAATAAAAGCAAAATTAGTAAAGATCTAAGAACTGATATATATATATATATATATATATATATATATATATATATATATTTTTAAGGCCTATGTATTTTCAAAAGTTACAGCTACCATAGCCTGCCCCATAGACTCAAATGGCAATATTTAGAGCAAAGAATTGGTTATTGAAAGTCAAGATGTGTCAAAATACAGTCATCATGGTCACAGACAGTAATAGCTGTAGGGGAGTTCTTTCTGATAAGTCACTTCTATTGCTAAACCATATCTTCCGAGCTTTAGGAGGCTATACAAGAAGTATGGCAAATAATAAACAAAAGTGAAATATATACACTCCCAGAGTAACATATGAGTTCTCCAAAGGAAAAAGAATTGCTAAAATTTCAAAACAAAACAAAAAACTCACCACTCTCAAACAAGGTGAAGGCAGTACAGAAGCTTCAAGGGCAAGTGGGAAGACTCTGGACTCTCCTCAGAAAGTCCTCGCCTGTGCCTAAGGCATGGTGTAATTCCCTCTAGCAGTTTCAGATTTGGGGTTCTTTTTAGTAAGTCCTTTGAGTTGTCATGAGTTGTTTGGGGGCAGATTGTTAGGGAGGGGTCAGGGGAGAAATGTAGATCTAGTGTCACTGTTTCATATACCGGTACCCAATTTTCCTAAGACCGTTTGTTGAAGTAGGTATCTTTTCTCTAGTCGTGTTTGACACCTTTATCTGTGATTGGATGGCTGTAGTTATGCTCTGTAATTTCTGAGCCCTATTCCTTATCTATCCTATCCTATCCTATCCTATCCTATCCTATCCTATCCTATCCTATCCCATCCTATCCTATCCAATATTACTCTCTGCTAATGTATTTTCAGTACAATTCAGTTTTGTTGCTGTGATTTAATATAATTTGTAATCAGGTATATTATACCTCCAACAGTGCTGCTGTTTATGGGCCTTTTGTGCTTTTATGTAAATTTTCAATTTTATTTCCAGTATAATAAAGAGTAGTGTTAGAATTTTGGTAGGGATTGTGTGGAAACTCTAGGTTATAATATAGATGATACAGATAATATGACCTAGGTAATACAGCCATTTTGACTATAATAACTACAATACGGTGATACTCTGGGGAGATTATACTATGCTGGGAAATATTTTGTTTTATTTATTCATTTTTATTTTGAGATAGGCTTCACTGTGTAGCTCTATCTATATTTGAAATTTGAGGCAATTCTCTTGCTGTAGCTTCCCAGCAGCTAGCATTACAAGTATATCTGGCCATAATGAGGAAAAAAAAATGTCAAAATCAGACCAAGGGGAACTTAGAAACAAGGATATAAGATCAAAGAAGATTTTTTTGAAATTGAAAATTATATATCTATAAGACTATTTAAAACAATAAAAATAGAACAAATGTTATTGTAAATGTTTTGAATAAAAAATGATCCAATTTCAGACTTTGAATTTTAAATTTTTTCTTTTCATTCTTTTTCATTTTTGTACTGAGTGCTTTTAAAAATCAGAATCATTTTTACTTTCAAAGCAAGGCCCATGAATTTTTTTCAGAAGCTGTCATGTCAATTTCTGCTTCCAACTTATAATTCAGACATAGAGGGCATACACATATATGTACTATAGTAGCTTCAATCAGGACCCTCTCTAGGCCTATTAGGGCTAAAGCTATCTTTTCCTGGTCAAAAGAAAAGTATTTACTTCTGACTTTTATTTATTTATTTTGGTTCTTTTTTTCGGAGCTGGGGACCGAACCCAGGGCCTTGCGCTTCCTAGGCAAGCCCTCTACCACTAAGCTAAACCCCCAACCACTACTTCTGACTTTTATAATGAACCATTATTTCTTCCCTTAAGAATTACTTCGGCTGGACCTGTCAATCACCTAGCTTAGAGACCGCCCCTCAAAAGGGCAGGTACATTAAAACCTTGTTTAAAGGATGAATTGTTCCCTTAATGAAAAAAACACGTTTCCTTCCTAGTATCCCTGATACCAGAAGGTTCTGTTAGGTCTGTTCACTGTTCAGAATTCTGACTCAGAAAGGACTAACTTGTCCGTTGTCTTCTCTTCCTTTTGGATTCTGTCCCAAGCACACATGTGATTCCTCTGCCACTGTGGGCTTCTTAACTCTTTCTTTGAAGTTCCCTCCTTTCTGCCTTGTGTTTGTTCGTCAAACCTCTGAGCCTAAATCAAGACTGTAAGCCTCCATTTCTTTCTCCTGTCCTCCTCCTCCTCCAGACAGCTCCTGAGATCTGCAGCTTGCTGGCTCGGGGTTGCTGGGAGGGGTTCTTTTAAATTCTATAAAATTGTTCTCAAGTCTCCTCCTAAATCTGTCCTTAATTTTTTTTTAGTTAAGGAGACTAAGAACTCTGAGAGGAAACCCCAGTTTCCTCAATAACAAGGGGATTCTCTAGGTGGGATTCCTCGACACTTCGGCTAGCATATGTCTGTTTGGCAGATTTATTACATATACATGTGTATGCATGCATGTGTGGGGGTGGGTGTTCACTGGTGTGTTTGCATGGAGGCCATTTCCTAGCACAGAAGGAATTTGGGAGCAGCCAAAAGACTAATGATTACACTATGCTCTATTTTGTTTTGCTGACATAGGCTTGTTGTACATGCACGCTTGTTCTTTGCATAGGTAGACACTAAAATTATTGATAAGGCCATCACAATGTTCAGTGGTTTTAGGTGTTGGATTGTAGATTTTTTTCTTATCTAATTTTCTATACATTTCAAGCTAATATGAATATTTGGGGATTGAAGTAGTTTAATAGACAAATCAACTTACATGGCTGGACAGCTGGAGATAAAGATTGTTGGTTCTTAAGAAGTCTCCTGCCTTATTTTCTTCACACATGGAAACTTGCCGAGGGGAATTAGGTAATTCACCTGGTTCCCTGGTGTCCTAAAAGAATGCTTTTACATAGAGTGAAGCAAAGAGTCACACAACAAACAAATCCATTAGAACGCCGCACGGAAACCTTCCACTTTGCTTTAATTTTTGTTCTTAAAAAAATGTAACAAGAAATGCTTTAGTCGATGTGAATAGGCTAGGCGATTTTTCCCACTGTGCAATGCCAAAATTTTTATGAAATCTCCTCGGGCCAACCAGTGTGTTCCTTTCACTTACATTGTGCCCTCGTTTGCTGTATTATTTACTAACTAGATTACAGCCTACTGCTCCTTCCAACAATTCCCCAGCCTTGCTCCTTTGCTTTCTTTTACACGTGTATTTCTTTTCTTCCAGCCTGCTAGTGACTCGTTTGTTCAGATTTTAATGCGGAGAAGAATAGCTACATAGCAATCTGAAAGCCACAGGCCAATGTCAAAGGTGTTCCTTAATCTGTTTCACAAATGATTATAACAACCGGGAAGTGAGTCAAGGGCAAGAAATCGCCTTTCCAGGAAGGAATTTATTGTCCATTCAGGTTGACGAAAAAAAATCCAGCTCAGTGGGAATGATTATATATATTTTTTTATCTTAAATCTAAAAGACTAAAAGAAACACAAAAGAGAAATGTTTAGCATTGTTCTGTGAATATTTCACTGTAGCCTCATTAGGGAACTTGGATTTGCTGTAGACTAGAGAGTCACAAAAAGACAGAAAAATGTTAATATGAAAAAACACCTAGCTTGATTTAATTTATAATGTTTTCTCTTGAGTATTTTATATTGTTTTTGGCTTTCCTATTGTTCTATTTTAGATGATATTGTATGGAGTTAGATAGTCCTACTAGAAGAAACTTTACTTTCCTTAGGAATAGAAGAAATAATACTGAAATTCGTCATATAAGTATGGGAATAAATATTTTATTCCAATGATATCACTTTTATGGAGAATAGCTATCCTTAAAGCATGACATACATTTAAATATAAATATGCCTAAATAGCAAATGCTTTCTAATATTAAAATTTTTGGTCTCTTTTGAATATCATTTTCCCCAAAATCAGAATGGAATTTGAGTGCCGTTCTCATCTTCATAGAACCCACCTTCTCCAGCAGTCATTACTGATTCTGTACCTGGTTTGAGCAATCCAGCCGAGTGCCTCCGAAGCCTCCTCGAGCCTACACCCGTCGTCTATGTACTTGCTGCTTTCTGCCCTAAGGCCTCTGCAGTATAGGGGTGTGTGGGTATGAGTGGGAACTCACATGGTACTCATTCGTGGTGTGAATACTTTCAAACAATGGAGGATGTGCTGTAAAGTGGCGAGACGTTGCCTTTCTTCCTGCAAGGAAGAGTCCACCAGGAACTCATTTACTAGCGCCCCCTACAAAGATTAGCCTAAACGGCCTAACCGGCAACTGTCACTTGCAAAATGTCACCTTCTACCCTCTGCTTTCCTTTTCTCTCAGTTTAGCTCCCCGGTATCATTTTCTAAGCCAAATTGTCCTTAAGCAAGCCTGTGTTTCCCTGTATTCAGGGAAACTCCAGTTAAAATGAATACTGCAGGGGTAGCTCCATCAGGCACATTACAGACCAGGCTATAATGACCAGTTACCCGTGGTGAGTGAAGGAGACAAGCTTAGTCCTGTGGGGGAAAGGGGGAAAAGAATTCAATCCCTGGAAATGGGCAAAGAGGCACTTTTTTGGTGGTGTTGTCCTTCTATCAGTCAGAGACAGAGCAGATGGCCGTCCTTTGTTCATTCTAGCTTGATGCCTGGCTTGGTGGCTAACACTGTTTTATGCCTAGGACTCATAAAAAATCAAATCAAATCCAGGCAGCGCACGGAAGAAGGAAGACTGACAGAGACCTGAAGACTACCATGCCACCCTGCTCTCCAGTGCATGCCACAGACGGGCCATAGACACCTACTTGCCAACATGCCATGCAGTGTGGATGCAGACTGTCAACCATGGCCTGACAGCCACGTAAACAGTCTGCAGTGGGAGCCACCACAATGCTTGAATGTGTGCGGATCAGATGGGTGAAAAGAGATGTGGAACCACTTGGGCATTGTGAAGAGTGATGGAACCAGAGACTCAGAGTGGAGAGGAATAGTCTGGTGGGAGTGGTCAGCCCTGCTACCTGTGGCCGTGGTCCAGGCTGTTCCTCTGAGTCCATGGCTCTGTGACGATTCTGTGGCTCCTATTACTACTAGAGAACATGCAGATGTCCTTGGTTGGATGTCCAGGGAATGCAAAACTAGCCCAGCCCCTCAGTGGACTCAAGGCTCTGGAGAGATGGCCCTATCTCACACTGTTGGCTGCACTTCGGAGAGCAAGCCTTGCTTCTCCCAGGCAGCACAATGCAGCTGGCCCTGATGCTGAGGGAATGGGCGAGCTTTACCTGAGGGCACGAGTGTGGGAGAGATGACTCTGCCACTCACTTGCCATAGGGTAGCCTAGGCGCAGAGGTAATGTCTTCGACCTCTGCCCCTTGCCACCTCCGGGAATCGGGAAAGCTGACTACAGGGTCCTGAGCTCTGGAAAGGTATCGCTACCAGTCGCCAGCTGTATCTTTTGGGAGAGCCGGCCCTGCATCTCACCTAGACAGCACAGCAGAGCTAACCCTGGTAGAGGTAGTGCAGGTGAGCCAGGCTGGAGGGCAAAAAACGTGGTAGAGCTGGCCCCACCATTCATCAGCCGTGAGGTGGCATGGGTGCAGTGAGGACGTCCTGCCCCACCCACTTCACACCACCTGTGGAAGTTGAGAGAGCTGGCCCTGGGTTAAGGAGGGCAGGTGAGCTGGTCCTGCCCCTCAGGAGGTGGGCCCCGCCCACTCAGGCAATATACAGGGTCTGCTCTCTCAAGGGCTGCGGCTGGTGAGGAGCAGGGCTAGCTTTGCAGACCTCGTGACCCCCGTGGACAGATTTCCTGAATGCCACAGTGGCAAGGAGCATCACCTCCACGCCCGTATCGCCTGACGGCAGACAAGTGGCAGGGTCAGCTCCCCGACACTCCGGCTTTTTAGGGCAGGCTTATTCATACCCTTGCCAGTAGGGCCAGCTTCACTCGGCTGCCTGAGCCAGTGCTGTAGCACTTGGGAGAGAAGGCCCTGCACCCCCCCTGGCCAGCACAGTAGTGCTAACCTTTCCAGGGGAGATGGATGAACCAGCTCTGAGGATGAGACTGAGAGAAAGCTGGCTATGCTACTCATCTGCCATGAGGCAGTGTGAGGGTGGGTGATGCTCTCCTGCCCTTTGCCCCTCACCGCTTGCAGCATTGGGGAGAGCTGGTCCTGGAGTCATGAAAGCAGGAGAAAGAGCCCTCCTCCTTCGCTGGCTGTAGTACTCAGGAGAGAGAGCCCCATACCTCACCTGGGAAACAAACACAGTGGAGCTGGCCCTGATGGCTAAGACAAGATTTAGCCAGTCCCAAGGGCTTGAGAGCGGGAGAGCTGGCCCAGCCTATCACAGGCTACAGTATTTGTGGGAGTAGACCCTTTGACTTGAATGGCTAGCAGAGTGGAAAGTGGCTTTGGAGGTGTGGGTGCAGATGAGTTGGTCCCAAGGGCATGAGAGTGGTAGAGCTGACCCTGCCACCTGCCAATAACAACACTGGGTGGCCTGGCCAGAGCAATGCTGGAGAGCTTGCCTGGAGGTGTGGATAAAGGAGAGGCAGTAGGCTGAACGGTCCCTACCACTTAGGGCCAGATCCAGGGCTCTGAGATGCTTCACTCCAAAATCTATAACATCTGTGAATGATTAGGACATGTGAAAGGGCCAGTCCTTCTGTTCCGAAGCTGCAGGATCTCCATGTCACAGGGCAACAACAGGATGAGTGGGAGGAGTCCCAATAAGGACCTGATTTTGATGGTGTGGCAGAAGCCAGAGATCTTGAACCAGACCAAGGAATGACTCATTGCAATGAACATTCACAAGTGAAGATGTGGGGACAGAAGGATAGAGTGTGGGACACACGAAGGCAGAGGCGAGGGGATGAGGAGATGGCTGGCACTGAGATGCAGGGTGTGAAACTCACAAAGAATCAATAGAAAACTAAGAAAAAAGAGTAAAAGAATTCAAAATGAAATAAAATAGACCTTATTGATGATCAAGTAGACTATGGGAGTAAGACAATTTAGGAGGAAAAAGCCAACTATTATGGGTAAAATCGCAATGATTTCTTAGACTTTAACTTTCCCCTAAAAAAAAAAAAAAAAGAAAGAAAAAAGAAAAGACAACACACACACACACACACACACACACACACACACACACACAATATTGAATCCTGAAGTAGAAGTATCAGTGGGGTGAGTACGAGCCAGTCACTACCCCCTTGCTACCAGATGCATCAGTTTAAATTCATCCTTCAGGTGAACTTGGGACTCTTGATTTGATAACAGAAATGATTTCCAAGATAAGCCAATATAAGGCGGAGTTGGCGTTACCAGATAGAAAGCTTAACAAATATTTATGCATGAGGGCTGGTAGAAAGGTACTCTGGGAAAGGATAAGACACGCCCAAGTGTGGAAGTGCGTTCATCAAGCGAGAAGCATGCTTAGGTGGTGTAGTGACACATGTAATTTTGGTAGCTCTCAATCAAGTTATGTCTCAGTTGCTATGCCTTCTCCCTCTTTTTGATAGGTGAACCTCTGATGGGGCCTTGAGCAGGATTGCAACGGTTAAGACTTGCTACTTATTTCTAGTTTTACTATACTATTATCTATTAAGGTACAAATGAAAAAAAAAAAGATAAAACCAAGGGTGTTGAGGCATATTTTTACTGTGAATGCAGATCTGGTGAGACTCCTCAAAAGGTGTAGATTTGTATCTAGGAAGCATAAAGTCTTTAAGCATGATTTATTGCTACCTGATGTTCTTAAAAACATCTTGATATAAAAGGAGTTGTGTTTCTGTATGCGAAATCTCCAAGCAGACACTAATTGTACTGGAATTCTCTTTGAATGTTTTCATGTATTCTTTAAGGATTTTATACATACATATTTAAAATATATTCAGCTCTTACTCCTCACGCAACTCTTCACAGATTGACTCACGTCCTCACCCCGCCTTCATGTTCTTTTTTATTTCATTTCTGTGACCCACTTAGTTCAATTAGTGCCACTATATGGCTACTAGATCATAAAGGAAATTAACTTTTCTCCTCTCAGCTACCATCTACAGCCAATAGTTCCTCAACCCGAGTGAGGCTTCATGAACTCACCCCCAACCCTGCCAGAAGGTTTGCTGGTCAGTCATCCACAGCTGCTGTGACTTCCTGGGTGCAGGTATCCTGTCATGACCCTGGTCCTCACATATCTCTGTCTCTTACATTTTATGTGCTGTTTCCTGAGCCATGGGGCTCAGCACGTATCAATATTTGACTTATGGCCGAGCACTCCATAGACAGTTATCCTCTGCCTTTTGACCAGCTGAGTGTGTCAAGATAAATAGCCAACTGGGGTGCCTATTAGCATATGAAAGTGGATGCTGGCCACCATGATCTCTTGGCACTATGAATGCCTGTTACAGAGTCCTGATTCCCCTCAGCAATCCACACCTCCCAGCCCCCTATATTAAACCTCTCAGGACTCTAAGCTTCCCTTCCCTTCCCCAAGCTTCTCTTTTGTTCTATATAACCAAGCCATTTTGGCCACAAGCTCTCTTGGTTCTCCTTGTCCTGACAACCTACAACTTGAGAGAGGAGCACTGTGTATGTAACTCACGAACACACGTTTCAATGTACTCAAAAGATGGAAATATGACAATAGAGAGTGTGGCATATTCTTACCAGACGCCATGGGGCATCTCACTAACAACCCTGTCTTGAGGGATGAATTACTCCCTTCCAGAATACACTTGGGTTTGACTTCGTGATTTTTCTATGCAATGGAAACCCAGAAGCTGTGAAATACTAAAGGTAACATCTCTCTCTTGTTAAACCCAGTGTTTACATCTTATATAGACAACTACTTCTGCGCTTTCAAACATTCATATAACTGGTTCTTGATATGTTTTTTGATTCATCTTTGAAATTTTTCTGGTCATATAAATAGTTAGGCCAAATGGGGCTCTGTATGTCTTTATTTGCAACATCAGAAGTACAAAGACACTGTGAGTTCAAGACCACTCTGGTCTGTAATAGAGAATTCTGGGCCAACCATTGCTGCATAGGGAGACTGTCAGAAAAGGGGCAGCATTTGGAGCTTATGTATTCATTCTATATTTGTGTAAAAGAGTTACTATTATTTTTAAAATTTCAACAGAAACAATCCGTATTTTTATTTATCTACTACAACAGCTCTGACAAAGAACTAATAACTGAAAAAGCTCCGGTGAGCTGAGAAACTCTGCACAGAAAAGCTGAGGAGCTGATAATGTGTTTAGCGGGAAGTTAGGATGCTGGAGCTCCTGATAAGACCATACCAACAACCGCCACTGGCATCCGTGACTTTGGGAGTGCAGGGGAACAGATCTGCAGATGGGGTCTTCCACCCTCAAATCTGCTGCTGCTCCCTTTTGGGCCTACTACCCTGCAAGCCTGCCACCCGGACTTGCACACTTGGGAGCGATCTCCACTGCACGTCATACGGCCTGATGCTGGAGAGCCGCTCTTCCCCTCTTCTACTTCCGTATTGTGTCCACCAATCCTGATTGACCACGAGCCACGGAAGAATACATTTTACAGAGTTTCTCCTAGTGCTTACGACATCCCCCTCCCCCATTTTCTTTTCCTTCTTATAGCTCTTTGTGCGGTGCTAGGGACCCAATCCAGGGCCTGTATCATCACAGGGAAGAAACCTGAGTACACCCCAACCTTAAAGACCAGCTTCCCTGAGTGAACAGAATCATTCATTCATTCATTCATTCATTCATTCATTCATTT
This sequence comes from Rattus rattus, assembly GCF_011064425.1. Lineage (NCBI taxonomy): Eukaryota > Metazoa > Chordata > Mammalia > Rodentia > Muridae > Rattus > Rattus rattus. The sequence continues at coordinate 28,498,497 of NC_046158.1, forward strand.
AGCCAAAAGAGTGCTTTGGCTTCGCAGCCAACCCGCCACCTCCCCTTGTTCATTTAGCAGTCAGGTGACCCGGAAGGCCATCAGGCAGATGCTGCGGGTGTTTACTACTTCAGCTGCTTAGGCGGTCTCATCCTGTCTTTCCCTTGGAGGAGTATCCCAGCACCTGAAAGATCGCGATCCAACCAGCAGCCCGCCGAAAGGCCTCAGAAAGCACCGGGAGCCACTTGATTCTTGCAACTGTAAAAATCCATGTGAAGCGTGACACAGTCACCAACACTGGTGAGTTGTTACCAAGGCAGGAGACCCAGAGGGGTGGCAGTAACACAGTCTTCAAAAGCCATCTTTTGGCGCCTTTTGTCCCTGGGAAGCCAGCCAGCCATCTGGCAGGTAGGCACAGTGCCACTAAGCAGATGGGACCAAGTGGAGAAGGATCTGCCACCATGCGCTGTGTTCCACCCTGGTCCGCACCGGGGTTTCAGTAGAAAGCAACCAGCCTTTTGCACTGCACCCTTTAGTTTCTCATGAGAGGAGATGCCATTCTTTTCCATGAGGAAAAGACAGACAGAGACTTCCTCTTCCTGGAGCAGGCACTGCCAGATCTTACACGGGCTATTCCCACAGTTTTCTTAAACCGACTTTGTATTAATTCTCTTTCAGAGCTGCTCCCAACAGCCTAATTTTTAGAACACAAAATAGTTTGACACATTTTTCTCTTCTCCGCGTCTTACTTAGACTGAGGGTGGAAAACCTAGCAGCCATTTGTTGCTTGGAAAAATGTCAACGGGCACTTTAATTCAAGGGTAATGGTGTGTATTATGATCCAAAGAAGTAAGTTCCATAATTCTTGCCCTCCAGAAACTTACTAGCTTGTGAGGAAAACAGAATATATACCTAAATGGCAATAGCCTGTTCCCATTACAAAATACTGGAATCAACATGCCTTCTTCTATGATAATAATCATAACTGAAATAAAGCATTTTGAGAATATAGGAATATAGACGGAACATGGTGACAGTCTCATGAGCTGAACTAGAAGGTCATTATTTTTGGATAAACTAGGCTGCCAGCTAGCTTTTGGGATACACCTGTCTGTCCCCCAACACCTAGGTTATAGAAATGAGAAGCCACGCCCAGATTTTATGTGGGTACTGGGGATTTGAATGAAGGTCCTCATTCTGTACAGCAGTGCTATGCCCACCAAGCTGTCCATCATCCCCAGAAATTAATTTTTTTCTTTCTAAAAAAGTATGTGTATGTATGTGTACATGTATGTACATCACACATGCGTGAACTATAGATGCCGGGAGAAGGCATTAGATCCCCTGGAGCAACATGGTGACCCTCCTAACCTGCGTGCTGGTAACCAAACCCAAATTCACTGTAAGAGCAGCAGACTCCCTTAACTGCTAAGGCATCATCTAAAGTATTCTTTTTTGAATACTTATGTATTTATTTTATATATGTGAGTACATTGTCTCTTGTCTTCAGACACACCAGAAGAGGGCATCAGATCCCATTACACATGGTTGTGAGCCACAAAGTGGTTGCTGGGAATTGAACACTGGACCTCTGGAAGAGCAGTCTTAACCGCTGAGCCATCTCTCCAGCCCTAAGACATTTCTTTATTATTACTTTCAACATGTTAGTGCAAATAAAGCTTCCATAAACGTATTTGTAAATACATGTCTCTGCGTTTACAATTTTTTTCAACACCACACATTGCCTTAATTTTAGTGTGCATGTACAGTTCATCATCTAGTGATTCTAAGCAGAGTGGAGTGCACAACAAGGAGCTAGGAAGCGGGTCCCATGAATCTAAAAACACAGTGACACAGAACTCCTCCAGGTCCCTGTCGAGGGTCTGAGGAAGATGAAACCTTCAGGCTCCACACCAAATCTAATGAGCGGTTGTGATATCACAGGAGCTCCGTTCAAACTTCTACAATGTTTAAAAACAAAACGATTGTGGGGAAAGGACCAGTCTGAGAACCATATGCGTTTAGGCTCTCGGTGCAGGGCCTTCCTCCAGGCATAACCACAAAGGACGCTGAGGCTGGCTGGTCTGAATCGCCCTGAGATTGCTCTGTTCACCTGGAGTCCTCAGCTCCAAGCTCATTGACTGATGGCAGCAGCGCTGAGGACCAGACATTATCTTCTCAGGCTGGTGGCAAGTAAACGAGTGTGGTCCAGAGCTAAACGGGGGAGGTCAGGTTCTCCCATCCTTATCTGATGGCTTCTGGGCACAGCAAGTGTTGGTGGTGATGGGCAACAAGGAAGTTGAGGCAGGTGGGAGTAGCTCTACTTGATAAAGGTGGAGAGACCGGAAGTCCTGAATTCCTCACCCGAGGCCAATTTCAGAGGAAAGGGAGGGTTACAACCTGAGTTTTGGCCAAGGGTCTGGGTGGAATAGTGAGGAAGAAGAAAGAAAGCACCCCCCAATGCCAGCAATAGTCCCACGAAGCCTTTCAACCTATTCTAAGTGCCCCCACGCAGCTATGGCAGGAGGGCAGGGTGGGCAAAGACTAACCCAGGCCAGGTGCAAGCAGCAGGTGATTGTGCAACATGCGTTCACAGTTGCGTTATCTGTGCTTACAGCTCTCAGAGGAAACTGATTTCAACATACCTTCTTGATCCCAGAAGTTCAACTAGGCAGACAGGGGTTATGTTTGACAGAAGATGTTGCACAGTACAAAGGAAGATGTTAGAGAGCACAATTTAGGTATTTCAAAAGACCAGTATCCGAACAGTGTGTCAGGACGAAGTCTGAGTGGGTGTCCTTTCCAGTATGTTGAAGTCTACAGATATGTGGAGAAAACTCACTACTGTGGAGTTGGTTTGGATTAGACTAACTGGCCTAACCGTCCTGGTCGCTGCCATAGATTTTTCTTTTGACATTATCAAGCTCCCAAGTTCCTGTGGGACGACTTTGGTGCTGTGGGAATCCTTGCGCTTTGCCAGCACTACAATGGCTCTTGATCCACCACTCCATTTGAACTCTTCACGCTGTTACAAATTTTACAGACGGAGTCCTTCTGGTTATTTAGGCTCATGTTCAACTTTAAGGCCGTGTATTGGGTTTGTATAAATGATTCTTGGAGGTCTAATTATCATTCCTGTTCATCTTGTGTCATGCCTCTGACCCCTAGACCCTAGCTAACTTTGTCATTGCCTCTGCCTTTCTGGCCTTCTTCTAGCTCTTCCAAAAGTCAGAAATTTCCAGGGACTTTGGCTCCCAAGCTTTTGTGGTGGCTGCCATTTTGCACTGCTGCCCTATAATTTTCTAAGAAAGAGATTTTGGAGGCATAATTTCAGATCAAAGTGAGTAAAAAACAATGTTGATTATTGATATAGGGGATAGAGAGATGTTTCAATGGTCAAGGGTACTGCCTGTTCTTCCAGATCTGGGTCCCAATCCCAGCATCCACATGGTGGGGTTCACAACCATGCTGATCCAGGGGATACAGCACCCTATTCTGGCCTTTGCAGACACCAGGCATTCACATGGTATACAGATGTATACATGCAGATAGCACATCTATATTAAAAAATTTATTGATACATGATAAAAATAAATGTCTTGCTACATCCTTCTGAAGTGTGTAATTTATTTCACATATTTTATGAGACATTTACATTCTCAAACATCTCCTTAACATTCACAACCTCCATGAGAGATCAGACATTTTAAACTCTAATTGACAAGGCAATCAAGAAAGCCAGTAGTGATCAAAACTCAACGATCGTGGCTTGCCTTGGATTTTTCCTTCAGACTTTCTTACATTCACTACTTTATCCCCGCTTCCTTTAGATTAGATATATTTGAAGGAGGCAATACATACTTGTTCATCTACTTTTAAAAATTCAGTAGTATAGTTTACTTGTAGATAAATAATTTACTTCAATTGGTTCTGGTGGCGCCCTTTATTTCTATGAGAAACCATAATCTTCTATCTCCAAAGCTAGCCTTCTTTACAACCTTACAGCTTTAGACTGAGCCTATGGCTAGCGTTATGTAATCTTGTTGGAAGAAAGAAAATTACCATTGGCTGTAGTGATTTGCATAGTAAATAACCACTAATTGTAGTAATTTGCATAATAGATTACCACTGGTTGTGGTAATTTGCATACTGGTAAGCAAGCTTCCCAGACAAGGGAATTATAAGTCTACTCCCAGAAATTAATGTTATCTTCAACCTGGTGGCTTTGAAGCATAAATCCTTTAAGAAGTCGGGAAACGGACAACACTGAGAACTGTGGAGTATTCCAGCTCAAGTCTGGAATTTTTTGTATCTCAGGGTTTTCAATAAATAAAGTCAAAAGGGTGCATTTGATTCAGTAGTATTTATTTGTGAGGTTTCTGTGTTGTGTGAGTGACTCATTTTCTCTCTTAGTTAAAAGATCTTGAAGTAAGAGTCAAACGTCACCACAGTCCCCAAACTGAAGACTCACTAGAAATGTTGGGGTGGGTTAGATTAGTACATTTGATAACATTTTTTTCCCGAGGACAGAAAAGGAGAAGAAATGTTTCACCATGCTTTAGGTTCCAAAGGCAACTATTTTTTTTTCTTTTTCAAGTTTCAGAAATGTATTTATCAGTATAATAAACTCTTAAAAACTCAACATGATTTCATTCATTCCGAGACGTATTTCCTGCTAAGGTGGAAAATGGTGCGGATGGCTTCTGAAACACCTTCGGTGTAGGCAGCTTCGCGGTGAACTTCGTAGTTGAGAAGTCTGGGTCTGGGCCTTCGTTCTGCAGTTTGCTGTAGTCCACACTCACTGAGTAGAACTAATGTTGTTCATTGGGACCCAGTTTGTTCCAAGGCTTTGGGTTACTCTTCCTGTCCCGGCTGACATCTGAATTGAACAATGCTAAGCACATCACACACAGTGCTGCTCCAGAACCCCCTGCTCCAATGAGAAATTGAACCTGGATACTTCTTGGCTTGCCTGAGGGTCTGGTGGAGCGTGTTTGTGGCACAGGCCTAACTGAAGGGACAATTGTTCTTTTATCGTTGTTTTTGCCTGTAGTCCTAAAACATCGCAAGGCTTCAAAAAATACTCAAATGGAAATATACAGAAGTATTACAGATGAGGTGTTTATAATAATTTATGGTTTTTCTTGCTAGAGGAGATTTACAGTGTTCCTGGTATTTTGCTAATGCTCAGAAGGCCAGCCCTCACAGGTTTGCCCTGCTTTTGCTTGAAGCCATTTAGGGTGTATATATTATTTGTTTCAGAGACTTACTTGTTGAAAAATACAATTGGTGATTTTAAAAAATTTTTTTCATTAGTACCAAAACCCCATCATGCTACACAATAATTATGGGGGAAAATATACATCTGATGTTTTGTTTTAATTATAAGAACTATATACACTGAAAATCTGTAAAGGATCATTAATAGACTATAAAATCTTTGGGGAATGGAATAAAATATAAGGCATTGCTTATTTCTCCAGTGGGGTGAGTTTATACTGGTTATTACTCTCCCATGGCAGCAACAGCTACCAGCTTCCGTTTTTAATCACCCCGACAGAATAGTTCCCTGCGGCTCCATTCCTGCAATGTATCAAAAATACACTTTTGCTAGTGGGAAGGAGGTTTGCTCACACGCTTGTATTTGCAAGAACAATCTTGGAATGCATTGTAAATGATTGAGAATATTGAGTTTAAAAGCTCTTAGAAAGTACAGCAGTATATCTTCCAAGAAGAGGTGAGAGATTGAAACTTAGATTAATTAAGGACACGCACATGTGTGTTGACCAGCGGTAATGACTTCCTTCTCAGCAGTATGGTGTCACTGATGATAACGCTTTTCAAAAGAACTGGAGAGCTCTGGTCCTGCTTGAACTTTATATATATATATAAGTACTAAATTAAAAATAATTAAGCTTAATTTTATAATTGAAAGTAAATAATTATAACATATTTATTCCAGAGAAAATTAAAGATCCAAGCAAAGGAATGATCTACAATATGAATAAATCTCAAAAGGGAATACTTCATAAAAAGTGAATCACGTGAATTCACTTGTATGAATTTGGAAAATAGTAATACTGAATGAGTGATAAAATTCCCAATAAAAAGTATGAAAGATTAACTGAAAAATTAGGTTATTACTGTATCATAATACTACCATGGTAGTTGATTTTTTTTAATTCTTTGTGTGTGGGGAGGTCACGCAAAGGTTTAAGTGTGTGTGTGTGTGTGTGTGTGTGTGTGTGTGTGTGTGTGTGTGTGTTTATAGCTCAGGATGAAACTACTGGGCTATATGCATGCCAAAACATCTTAGGATTCTTGATTAAAATCAACAACAACAGCAAAGTAGTGTGTCTTCTTAAATAATTTTAAATAATGTATAATATAATGGTGTGTGAATAATAAAAAGTTTTCCTATTAGCTAGCTTTAGAAGTCAGGTACAGTTTGTTGTGGCTATTCACCAGGAGAGCTATAGGCTCTTCTGATAGCAAATATCTGAAATATATATATACATATAATGATTAGATATAAATTATGGAGGTAGAGATAAATATATTTTTTAAGACAGGATTTCACTATATAGCTCTGGCTGTTTCTGGAATTCATTATGTAAACCAGACTCTCCTTAAACTCATAGAGATTTGCCTTCAACCTGCTACATGCTAGAACTAAAGGCATGTGACACTATACCCAGCAATATTTTGATATTTAATTTAAAAATAATTCATAGCTTTTGCTGTAGGACAGGATTACTGTTAGGCTCAGGTGAGGTCTTGACTCTAATAGGAACTTGTATAGTACAAATGTAGAGTTAATATTTTTTGTTGTTCATTGATACATAAAACCCTAAAGTTATTCATTTTAATGTGGGGTCACATGATGTTCAGATGCATGAGTACATGATCCAAAGTCTAACATGAGGTTAAACATATTCATAGTCTCAACCATTATCAATATGGAGCTATTGGTCATGCATGTGTAGAACGTTGGAATAGGAGTTTATTTGAAGCTTTTCAATATGCTATGACCTCTCTGCCGTTGAATCTATAACTAACTTTTCATGATCCAATTGCAAGTGAAGTTTTGCCTGTTGTTTAGGAAGAAATGACTGCTCACCATGTGACTTTTGATTATAATGCTTCTGGCAAGGCAGGCACCCCAGACTTATAATTGATCAATGCATTAATGGATTATTTTCTGAAATCAATTTTGTGAAAACTACTTTGCTAAAGAGTCAATCTTTAAATTGGAAAACACATTAAACAAGGCAAACATCCCAATCTGTTAATTTTCTTCAGAAAGTGTTAGTATTTTCCTCAGAAGCTTAAATGTAACAGTATTATTATAAAATTGTTCAATTCATTGAAAATTACACAACACTGAGTTCTTTGCCGTTGAAAATTACTCAACACTGAGTACTTTAATCTGCTTTTGAAATACAGTCCATTCTTATCTATTTCTTTTCAGTGATGCATAAAATGGTACACATTTTGGGATAGTATGCAATTTTTGGATGCATGAGTACATTGTATAAAATCAAATCTAAGTAAACATATTTATCTTTTAAATAGTTTTCTTTATCATAACAAATACATCATATATAATATACCTATATAAAAATTGAACAAAACACTTATTCAGTATAGTCAATAGAAACAGTATTTTAAACAGTTTTGAAAATGAAGTGGTAAGTAAATCTGAAAAGTTGGTTACTTACTAAGTTGATGCCTTTGATGTCTGACTTTTCTAATTGATTAGCCTGCTTCTTTTTGCCAGGACCAGACAGGTCACACTATGCTATACAGCAGGACAGAGTGCTATGAAGAAAGTCAGTGTGGGAAAACAAAAGTTTCAGACAAAGGGCTTTGAAACTTAACTTACAGAGCCAATACAGGATAGACTGGACCCATACTATCCAGAGCTTTTAGCTAGGATCAGCTTTCTTCATGAATTCGAAGAAATAGGCAGCCACACAAACTCAAGGTGAAGAGTCATGTCCTTCCTTTGATGGTGATCACATATTTCTGACTTGGCATAATGGGACACAGTAGAGAAAGTTTAGGTTGTAAAACATTTGCATCAGTTCTCTCCAGAGAACTGATTGGTTGATACAGTGTTCTTCATAGAGCTATACTTCAAAACCTGCAGACTTGAGATGCCTTGCAAATAGCATCTTATAGATATGATCTTTTCATATCCATACGGAAGTTGCTCATGTATTTACAACATATGAGTTGCTGTATGAGTCTTGTTCATATATCTACATATAGCTTTATGAAAAAGCCTTTGGCAAGACCTCTGGCTATGGTTCTCTCAAATCAATGATCTCATTTTATAAAGAATGAAGGGAAATAAACTGGTGATTTAAAGTGAATGAAATGTGAGCACAAGATGTCACATACCTGAATCCCAACATTTGAGGGGCAAGAGGGACATGAGTTGGACAATTTAAGCAGATCTTGTCTCACAAAAGATGGAAAATTCAAGATGGTTAGAAACCTAGGCACAAACCCTAGTGGTGCAAAATAGGCAGTGAAATTGAAATGGTTCTCAGCTCCTGAGATCATTCATGAGGCCATGGGAGTGTAAACACATGTATGTATGTATGTATGTATGTATGTATGTATGTATGTATGTATGTCTACACATGGTTGTGATGACAGAAATGAACTTAAATATGGAGAAGCCAATGATGTCAGTTGGTAGTCCACAGGTATATGAGCTGAAGGCTATAGTTTTTAACAATTAAAATGCTTTTAGTAATAAAAACATTTCAAGTTTTATTAGGGCATTTTTCAAAGAAATGCATTTCAAAAAAAAACTATTTTTGTTGCTTTTCTTCTCTTCCCTTTCTCTGCCACTTCTTCCCGCTCATACCAACCTGCTTTCATGATCGGTACTTTCTTTTGTTATCATCCCCTGAAATTATAATGTCCCCAACATTAAAAGTTAGAATCTGACCAGGCAGTGTGATGGTGCACACCTTTAACCCAGTGCTCCTAGGCAGAGGAAGGAGCATCTCTGTGAGTTCCTGATCAGCCTGATAAACACAGCAAATCTAGGACAACCAGAGTGAACTATATGATGAGACCTGGTCTCAAGAAAAACAAAATCAAAATAAACAAATCCGATTGTGTCTTCACTTTTTCAGATCCGTCCATTTTCCTCCAAATTTTACAATTTTATAATCTTACTTTTATTTATAGCTGAATCAAAGTTTGTGTATATATATAAACCAACATTATTTTCTCTTCATTGGTTGATAGACATCTAGGCTGCCTTCATGCCAAAAATTACAGTAATAAGCATGCATGAACATGTACCTCTGTGGTAGGAAAGAAGATGGTCCTATGATAGTCCTGCTTTTAAATTTTTAAGAAATCACCATGTTGCTTAGACTAATTTACCCTCCCAGCAGCAGTGACTGAGAGTTCCTGTTCCCCTAAATCTTTCCCAGTATTTGTTATTTGTTTTCTCTCCAGTGACCACTCTGATTAAAGTAAGATGGACTCTCAAAGTAGTTGTAATTTACATTTCCCTGGTGGCTTAGAATGTTGAAGATTTTAGGCATTTGTAAACTTCTCAAAAAATTAAAACAATTGTCTGACACAAAGCCCAGAATCTTCTAAGCTGGAATGTACCTGAATGCCTCCTTCTAGAGGACTAACTCTCATGGCATCAGTAGGTACCATGAAGCTTCCAAAGGCGAGAAGCAGTCACTACTCCTATGCAGCTAGGACACATATGAACCACAGCAATGACCAGCATGGCACTGTATCGCTATGGGTGTAATAGTGGCATGCATATCTGGGCAGTAACCAACAACTTTCTTATTGGACTTAAGAACCAACCAACAAGAGGGAAATGATGCCTGGTACTGGAAACCTAGGCAACTACTCAGAGCTAGTGAAGTCATGAAGCTTGGAGGAGAACCCACAACCACCATTTTAGTAAACCAGCACAATCCATAACTACATTCTCAATATTGGTCCTTATACCCACAATAAGTATAGTGCTCATCTCTCATCAAGAAAATTTCTCTTTGCAAAAAATAGTGACAGTTACAGAAAGCCACAACCAATCAGAATGCAGAGATGCAAAACCCAGTCCCAGTGGACATATTTACAAAACAACTCCCCTACGTAAGCCTCAGAAAACATTGTAGTTGAGGTGGGAAGATGTGAAGGTTAGAGGATTGGGGAGGTCATTGTAAAACTGAGTTTCCTAGTGATTTCAGAAACTACATCTATAAAGTCTTACTAACATGTCTGCCTAAATATGACCTGAACAAAGACGTCACCAGTGGACATGTGTAAAGACCACTAGGCCTCAACTCTACACAGAAAACTACAGTCAACTAGGAATGCTAAGAGTGGAGGAATAGTCTTCTCCATGGAATGGCACACCAACTGGTTATTGTCTCAGCCGGTTTTCAGTATCCACTGTAATCCCAAAGAAGGAGACTCAAATACCAGTAAAGGAATGGACTTGCTAGTGAAAGCAAGAGCAAACAGGCAAAGGGAGAAAACAAGTTTCCTACTAGAGGCCATCAGCAGAAGTGGACCTGATTAAAAGTGGATCTTCGCATCTCAAAGATCCAGACTAGAAGATGGTCTTCCACTTCAAATGATCTAGCTAAAGAAAAAAAAATCCCTCATAAGTGTGCCCAGCAGTTCAGTTTTAATTTCAGATGTAGTCAAATTGATAACCAAGAATAGTCATCAAATTATCCAATACCAAATATTCAGCCATGAAAACATATTTTCAAGTAGCATTGTTCAATCTAAGCAGGTTGTATTTATTAATAAATATAAATATATATATATATACATGTAACAGCAATTAATGATAAAAGACGCCACGAATCTCAAAAGATACAGAAATACAATCAAAATAATTAACTTGAAATTGTCCTATAGAGCCACACTGAAAAACACAGCATGTCACAGGTACAAAAACAGACCTGCAGTCCAAACAAAACAGAATATCGGACCCAGACATTGACTTGCACACTATAGCATCTAATTTTTGACAGTGGTGTCAAAGGCCTGCACTGGAAAAGATAATGAACTGTGCTGACAAAGCTGCATATTGATCAGAATGATTCAAGGAGGACCACATCGTTCACCCGGCACTAAAAACAATTCTAAGTGAAAGATTTAAACCATGAAGTGCTCAGACTGCTGGTGGGAAAAGTCAAAGACTTCTCAGGCGAAGGCAATGATGTTCTGAATAAGAGTCAACTAATGGAACTGCAATTATTAAAAAAAAAAATTCTTCCAGAAAAGGAAACGCACTAGAGAGAAACGAGCCTACAGATTGGGAGAGTCTTTGCCAGCCCTCCTCACACAGCCATACCTTTACATACTGAGAATGTGTAGAGAACTAAAATGCTTACCAGCAAAGGGCAAAGCTGACTCAGCAGTGACCTCATGATGCTGACAGACAGCTCTCCAGGGGAGAAACAAAAATGACCAGTTGTTTAACCTTTTAAATGCTTTATGAAACCACTATTCCGGAAAGCATATATAGTTATACCTTAAATATCACATTGACATGCAATCAATTATGAGTGGAGAGTTTACATTCTTTACATATTGAATCATTAAAAGTGCTTTGTTTTCTAAGACTTCTTAAAACATTTATCTTTTACTGTTGAGATTTTACGATATGACATCCTTCTCCCATTCCCTTCCTCCCTCCAAACACTCGAGTATCCTTTTTTCTTTTTTCCATGTTTAGGCTACATTAGGAGGAATGCCACACAGAGCAATTTCCTTTTCCCTATGTCGTTAGACATAAAGTGACACTCGTCATTTTAATGCTGATCTGGAAGATCTCTGTCTTATTTTTCTCTATACCATAAGGTCCATATACTTCCATACTACGTTCTTTGGAAAGAAGTTACCCCACGGAGCCTGCATGGAGAGATTTAGAAACCATGCTTGATAGAAAGGCATCTCCAAGAGCTGCTTGTGTTTCTCCTGTAATCTTTGTAGCTAAGTGCTTTGTTTTGTTTTGGTTTTGTTTGTTTGTTTTTTTGCTTGCTTTGTTCCCTTTTAAGTTTTGCCTTTTACAGAGAATGGTGTTGTGGTTTGAAAATGGGCAAATGAACGGGAAAATTGGACAGCACTTTGCCATTTTCTATGGGACTTCAGTTTAAAATATAGTTTCAATGAACTACTGACTTTGACCAAAAAAAAAAAGGTAACATTGGTAATGGTCTTAGTTACTCTTCTATTGCTGTGAAGAGATCCCACGATCAAGGAAGCTGACAGAAGAAAGCATGAATTAGGGGCTCGCTTACAGTTTCAGATAATCAGAGTAGGAAGCATTGGCGATGTGGTCTTGGAGCAGTAGCTGAGAGCTTATGTCCTGTCAGAAGGCAGGAGTCAGAAAAAATACAAGACCAGGCCTGGAGTGGGATTTTGAAACCTCAAAGCCCATCCTCAGGGACACACTTCCTCCAACAAGGCTATTCCTCCTAATTCTTCCTAAATAGTCTACCAAGTGACAATCAAACATCCAAATATTTGAGTCTATGGGGAACAGTCACTCTCATTCTAAACTCTGGTAAATACTGAAGAGGAAACATTTTTGTATTAACCAGAAAAATATAGACAGAGATTATTTCAAACACAAGATTCTTCTAACATTCAAAATTAAGTATAATTGTGCTCGGAATTCAGATTCTGGCTATAATGAAAATTGTGTTAAAGTTGAAACTATTATAAACACAAACTTAAAATATACAGTGTCTGACTGACAAATCCCTTTTGTCCAAAGATCCTTCTGACATCTTTGGCAATGTCTGAAAGGAACCTCTTCATCTCTACTGGTCAGAAAGCCTTTGAAGATTTCTAGATGATGCTCCAGTATGCAGAAGAGCTTAGATAATCCTCACCCAATATTTGTGCAAAAGATTCCAATATAAAGTGCTTTCCAGGACAATAGGTTTTGGAACTTTCTCTAGAGAAACTAGCAAAGATCAAAGCAATTAAGCAACGGCTAAATCTTGTCAGTGATGTATTTGGCAAACAGCTTTTGCTCATGTATTTTTGATGATGCACTGGTGTACAAGGCTTCATTGATTTCGGCTTTGCAGATGAACACAGCAGATCTGGGCTTGGGTGTCCTGTGGGTGGTTGTACCCTTCAAGCCAATGGTGAGAGGAACTGGCTGAAGATGAGAGAGTAAGATTAGGAGCTTCTTAAAAACAAACAAGCGCACATCATCCCAGCACGTAGTAAGCATTAAAACAAGCAGATAACTCCAAACTGTCCTTTGCAGCAAGCGGTCCTCACTGAGTTCTGAAAGCAGGAGAGAGAGAGAAAGGTTCAAGGTCGGACAATGGAAGTGGAGGCACGCTGTTCTCTAGCACTCGCCCAAAGTGGAGCTTTGCGACAAGCAGGCAGCATTGCAAATGTGACAATAATAAATTCCAGCCAGAGTTTATTCATTTCCTGTCACTTTTCAATTTGCTTTTGCTACTGACTTTCAGAGACGTGCACACTGGTAAGTTTCCATAACGAACCTGGTGGAATGAAATTGGTACCTGGAGGGGCTTCATCCTCTCAAAATCCTAGCACTGAAGTTTCTCAGAATGTGACAGGACTTGCAAACAGACTCTTTTAGAGTTAATTAATTTGAAGGATGATGCTTGGTAGGGCTCTACATAGAGGCAGACTGCTGTCCTCTTAAGTAAAGTAGATCAGGCAGAGGAAGAGTTGCCAGAGGCACAAACACATACCCCAAATGACTAATCAGAGACACAAGAATGGCAGCCACGTGATCTTAAAGAGAAGTCTCCTCTGAAACCACCCTTGCCGGCATCTCCATCTTGGATTTGCAGTCCTTGAGGAAAATACAGTATTCTCGGTTAAACATGTTGGTCTCTGTCACTCTGTTGGATCTGTCTGAGCAATGGGAGATAGAGAGCCTTCAGGGGACTTAGGAGACACCAAGTCAGGGACCAAAGGGAGGTTGAACTCCTTGTAAGCACCTAAGGAAAAAAAATGTGTGTTAGGTGAGGATTTTAATAAGCCTAACTAGATATCCAGGACATCTTAAAAGAAGATAATTCAGTGTCAGCACACACATGTCAAGCCCTGTATATGGAGAGTGCTATCAGTGTCAGTACTACCGCATTCACAGAAAATACCAGAGCCAGTAAGTGTAGATACCAAAGGGCACAAAAATCAGCACACAAAAGCAACTTATTACTATACTTTCTAGTTGTCAATTTCTAACATGCCACCTGCCCATAATGCTAAGGTCTGAGGTTTGATATTCCAGGAAACATGTGCCAAATGAGTGTCATGCTTTCTCATCTGGGCTGACTCTAAGCCGCTTAGAATTCTGCGAACATTCTCAAGTTCAAAGCTTAAACCAGATCAAATTTTTCATTGTGATAAATGACCTCAATCGTCACATAATCCTGGAAGATTTCAAATACTTTATCAACCCTTTTTGAATAGCTCCTCTCCCCTACTACTAGGACCTTAATCATCTATAAACTAAAGCTAAGCTGGGAACAAACATCTTAGAAATGAGACTGCGGGTAGAAAGCCTAAAGTGGAAGCCATCTGTGGTTAACCCGTGAAGCAACATTGTGAAAAAGTATGCTGTCAGCCACTGAGGAAGCTGGGTGGGAAACTTATGGACCTGTTTGACTCTTCTTTTGAAAAGAAGATATGCCTTTCAAAGGCTTATAAATGGTGACAAGCTTCTAACTTGTTTGGGTTCAGCTGAGGGAAAGAATGATGAAGTCAGAGACAGGATGGCAAAGTTCTTTCAGAGTGATGTGGTGATTGACATCTATCAAGGGGAATGAGCATTATCTGTCTTTCGACAACCCTACAATGCAGAGTAAGCACAGAGCATAATCAGGAAGTCCCCTTGAGGTCAGATACCTGGCATCAGGAAGAGTTATACTATGAGAGAAAGCATTCAGGATACTTGACCTGCTTGGGCAATGCTTACCGGATTCTTCCAGAAAGTCTAAAATCCGACTTAACTGAGTACTGTGCACTTGTCAAAGCTGTGGGTAAGCACTTTACATGTTTTCCCTATTTGTCATTGAATGCGGAAATAAGTGCAGAAAATTACATCATTGGACCAAAGGTGCAACTTGGAAAGATCCAGATAGAGGAACTGCACCCTGGATTCTGCTACAGCTTTGCCTCCAATCCTTACCGTCCTAGTTTTCTCTTCCTAATAGGCTGAACTCTTTCTTACTTGTTCCTTCCCAACACTTCCACACATTCTCACTTAAGTATACATTAAATTATACATTCTAAGTTGTGTATATGACTTAGCTCCTAAACAGAAGCAGCAGCAAACATAGACACAAGTATCTTCACTTCGTTCTAGTTGTCCTCCTATTGCGGCCATTTGCTTCAGGGATAAATAGATAAGAAGAAGCTTTCGTTAGCTGATAACTGCAGGGTGTCCTTGACCGTGGTAGGCAACTTTGTGTGATCTAAATGGTGTAGTTCCCAGCCAGGATGAGGCTAGCACAAAGGCAGAACAAACATTCCGCAGCTAAGTATTGATTTGCAAGGGTAGGGACACCAAGGAAGAAGTGAAGGCTTAGACAGGAAGAGGTGAAACCAGTGAAGGGTGAGGTGTGAAGCCATCTGCCATAATGCATGGTTGTAGATCAGACCTTCACTAAAATACTTGAACTTGACCTCAGATTTCTCTCTACAAAACACAATGGAGTTGGAGCACTTGCACCTTGTACAAGCTCTCAGGAAACCTGGCTGACCACAGGGAATTAGTTCCTAGTAGCTGCATGTGGACACAGTGTCTGAATTTCTGGATTGGAGGTGCCCTTTGACACCAAGGAGAACTAGAAGTTCCAAAAGTTGAGGGCAGGGCAAAGGCAGCTTCCTTTACCAAAGAAAAGTTTTGTTCATATGCTAAATTCAGGAAGTCCTGTTTGACTGCCAGACTGTAACTATAAAAATTCCAAATGAAGTTTTGAGGGGAAAAGAAAAAAAGAAAAGAACCCTTCACTGGCAAGGAAAATGAGTGAAATATATTTAAATTCTGGAGGAAATCAAGCTTTGTCAAGAGATTAGTTTCCATGGTTGTGTCACAGAGCCTTCTTGGTCCAAATCATGGCTTCTTGCTATGAGATGGAGAGGCACTGCAAGTGGGGAAAGAGGGATGACTTAGTATTTTTCACAAGACTGCAACTTCCCCTAGAGGGAAGTGAGGGGTGTGTGTGTGTGTGTGTGTGTGTGTGTGTGTGTGTGTGTGTGTGTATCTATGTGTGTCCATGCATGTTTGGAGTCTGTGTGTGCATGTGTGTGTATTTCTGTGTGTGTGTGTGTGTGTGTGTGTGTGTGTGTGTGTGTGTGTGTTGGAATTGTATGTAGGCTGTTACAAGACCACAGTGGTTAAGGTGTTCAGTGGTGTGGAACAGATCAGAGACCACAGTCGTGGAAAGATGACTGCGCACATCTAGAACAATGAACCTATAACCCTGATGGGCGTAGATAGGCACACATGGCTCAGAAGAATGGTGAGAGAGAGGCAGCAGGAGAAAAACGAGTCATGAAGACAGGAAAGCAACTGCTTCACTCATCCTCTTGTCCAGTGCCTTCTACCTGCCCAACACCAGGCATTCTGGCCTTTCCTTCATTCTGAATCAACTCTGTGAGTCATGTTCCATCTCAGGGCCTTGGCCCCTGCCCCATTGCCTGGATCACTCTACCTCACACTCTTGGAGCTCCTTTCCTGGCCTCCTGCAAATCTCTGTTCAGATGGCAGCTTCTCCAAGGCCCCAGCACCTGTTCCTCATGTGTGGCATAATGTGTAACTTTCAAACCTCTATCCCTCTGGATGTGTTGAGTCCTCCATGAGGACAAGAATGATTGCCTGGTGTTTTCCTGACACTTAGTACATTGCCTGACATATGGCAGGCCCTTGGGAAATGAATGTACTTTTCGGCAAATATCTGTCTTTGGTTGTGAATTTTAACAGATGCTTCTTCACGGGAGGAGACCCCAGTCTAGAAAAGAGTTGGTGCTTAGCATACAGGCTGCACATCTTAGCTCTTGGAGCAGACAGTCCTGGGTTAATCATATGCGGTCTAGCAAAACAATGAGTCTCCTAGGATTGGTTTCTTCTGTTGAGGTTTGGTCTATGCTATGCATCATAATGCTAAATTCTGTACCTGAAGGGTAGGTTTAGGCCTACTCACAGTTACAAACTTTTGTTATACAAACCTAGTTCCTTAATTTTAAAACTGTTGGCAACAGCCAATTACTGGAGGGGTTAGAGGTAGGTGGGTTTTGAGTTACCTGGTTGGATTGGAGAAGACAGAGTTGTTGAGAGAGACCAAGAGCAGAAGGAGGAAGAACAGGAGGAAGAGGAAGATGAGAGAGATGAATGATAAGTATATAGCTAAGAAAAACAGCCAGTATCTGAGGTACGCTGCTGGGAAGGTAGCCAGGCCAGTAGTTAGAAGAATAGATTAGGGGTGACCCCCAGTAATTGTCAAAGGCAAATAAAATAACCATAGTCTGAGTCTCATTTATTTGTAAGCTAGTCAGGGACAAGCTTAAATTGATTGTCTTACATCTTATGTAAAATAAATGTAATCGTCCTTGTTTCATAGGTTACTGATTTCTTTTAACATAAATATCTACTTATTTATTTATATGCATGCACACAAACACATCCCCGAACCTCTGGAGGTCAGAGGACATCTTATGGGGATCAGTTTTCTCCTTCTATCACAAGGCTTTCTGAGATTAAACTCAAGTGATCAGGCTCGGTGACAAGCCACCTCATGCAATGAACCAACACATTAGCACCTTGTAAGTTACTGAGTACAGCGTGGTAACTAAGGTTACCTATTGGTAGTGGTGTACACAGGACTCAAAATTAGAGGCTGCTGTTAATACCGGTACAGGATCTAGATTTTCTTAAAATGATCCATTTGTGCTATTATGCCTGTTCTTGTCATGTATTCTCTTTCACGAGTGTTTGAAGGTTGGCGTCAATGGGAGTCTTTATTTTCCAAAGTGAGATCGTGCTATGACCAGGATGTTTTCTTCTAGAACCTAGTCAAAGGCCACTGAAGCAATACGGATTCTGAAGCAACGAAGACAAAGAATTCCTTTCCAGGGACTGTTCCCTTTAAACTTCTTAAGCATTTGAAAACCTTAACTATTGTGTCAACTAATGTATGCCTTGTCATCTCCCCTCTGATTTTAGGGGAGAGAGAAACCCTTTCTTTCCTTTACTCTCTGTTTTAGGAACTAATGTCTGACTCAAGCCGTTGGAAAGATTGACAGCAACTGTTATTTGCTTGCTAAAGGAACATGCATGCTGAGGTCGGTGATGACTGAATCAAGGGCATGGCTAGAGTCGGGGCCTGTTACATTTGTCTTAGTTATGGTTACTATTGCTGAGAAACTCAATGGCCAGCGCAACTTCAGAAAGATAGGCTTATTGTGCTTAGACTTCCACATCACTGTTCATCATTGAAGGAAGTCAGGACAGGAACTCAAACAGGGTAGAAATTTGTTGGCAAGAGGTAATGCACAAACCATGGAGAAGTGCTGCTTACTGGCTTTGCTCCCTATGGCTTGCTCAGCCTTGCGTTTTTATAGAACCCAGGGATGGCTGGTCCATGAGCTGGCACTTCTTATATCAATCACTAATTAAGAAAATGCCTTCAGGCTTTTGTACAGCCCCATATTATGTAGACATTTTCTCAATTGAGGCTTCTTTCTCTCTGATGACTTTAGCTTCTATCAGGTTGACTTAAAGTTAGCCAGCAGATCCACCATCCAAGCTGAGGATGATAAACAAAACTGAGCAGAGAAAAGAAGAACCCTCTTTAAAGGCTGCTGATTTTAGGATGTTGGCTGAGAAATATTTGGTAGAGGTATGTAGGTCTGCATTCTACCCCACCGCTGGGTTAAGGAAGTGCCACTGGGAAGTTGAAACTCAGCAAAGTAGAGGGCCTAGGGCCTGAGGAATGGGAACTTCAGCTTAGCTCATTGGTGGCAAAAGTCCTTAACATAGGGATGGTTGTCTGGGAGTACAGAGAGGCCCTCTGCAGGAGACCAGGGAGTGACTCAGTAGTGGAAGGCTTTCTCCATGCTCCCAATGGTGGTTCTCCATGAAAGAGACAGTCCGTGTTTATCCATACCATCAATTGACTGTTCCTTGTGGAAAATGGCTGAAGACCAACTCCTCAGGGTAGACCAGAGATTAAATACCTTTTACAGGGAAAAATGTCTGGGAAGGGAAGCTCATTGTCTCAGGGCCTCTAGCTATCTCATTAGCATGGAGAGATCTGTCTTTGGCTGTGTGACCACAGGTCATGGTCCTTGTGTGGAAATTGTGGCATGGATTCCAAGCCAGGATTCTGGGACGGAGCAGGGAGCTGCCTACTGTCTCAGGTGAGTGCCTAGGTGCTGGTGACTCTGAACCTGTTCAACCATACTATGTTTCCTGGCACAGTTCACTGACCCACAGAGACAGGCTGTTCAGTGCGTCTATCAGAACCCTTCCCTGTCCTGTCCCCTGTGATAAGTATTATGCCGGCACAGAAGAGAGAGAGAGTTGGGAACACTGTCAGTAATGTAAGTGCCTGTCACTTTCTCAAAGGGAATTTTATCCCTTGGGAAGGCAGAAAATAGGAAGTTCTTAAGATGTTACTCTTAATTCCTCACAGATGAGAACAACGACCTGTGCCAGTGTGGCATATTTGGGGCTGATATTCCTGCTCCCTTTCAGACTTTTACCTTACACCAGCAGGGACTGAGTCTCTCTCTACCTCATAGAACAAACAAAGGTTCTGTGTTGCTGTAAGCCTGCATGAACAGGGGCAGCTTCCTCCAACTGCTGGTGTGGAAGTCATTCCAGAGGACTGCCAAGTCTTTGAGCTGGGGAGAAGTTGTTTTGGTTTCCAGACCTTGCTTGGCTACTTTAAACAAATACCTGGCTTGTTACCCATAATGCTTTTAGGCAAATTGGCGACAAAGTCAGGAGGAATTCCAAAACTATGTGTGGTGATGCTACCTAACAGGATCTAAATAGCTCGGGACACCTGGGTCATTGTGTGTATTGATGTTGCCCTTGGATGGAGAGAGCCCTGGCAGCTACCATTCTAATTTGAAATGCGTGCCAATAAATCTCTTTGATCTTGAGAAAACATTTCCCAATATTCAGGAACTTTCCCATCGTTCCTCGTAGCTTTCCCTAAAGGCCACACCAGGTTTTCCTAGACCCCTCAATGCCCACATAACCTTCATGTTTGAGGTGATGGCAGGTCACAAGTAAGAAGCAGCCAATGCCTTCCTGGGATTTACGTACGGATGGTTCCAAGGGCTTTTCTCCCACTTTGGAAATGAAGAAAGGATCCTGGAAATTGCGTATCAAGAGGAGACTTGTAAGCAGCTGTGGCACTGGTGCAATGTCATTGTCACTAAGATGTTCTGAGTGGCGAACTACTGCTGCAATAGAGAAGCCAGCTTTATGCGAAGCCAGAGAAAGTTTGGGGGCTAGGGCAATCACCCTTGCCAAGTTCACCAGCTGCTGCTGCTGCTTGAGGCTGGCTCTCCTTAAAGACGTATATTACTGATAAGCCTGGGGACTTATCAGTTTGCCTTTTCCCACAGCATACTCATCTAAAATGACCTTTAGAAGATGCCCCACCAAGAAGGCAGGGATTCTCAGATTCTGTGTAATCTAATCCCCTTTGTAAAATTGCCACGCACACACAGTGGCCCATTAAATAACTTGTCTATAAATTATCCAAATTACTTGAACACAGTTCCTTTTTAAAAAAAAAAAAAAATTAAGTCTTGTAACCTGCAGATCTAAGATGCCCACCTTGGATGGCCCTGTTTCAGTTAGAACAAGCACAGGTAGGTGGTGTTTAATCTGATAATCCCAGATCAATTTGTTTTGGATCATTGTTTCTCTAATGGAACATGCAATAACTAATTTAGATGCAGGGCATGAAACTACTGTGAAAACGCCTTCACATTGTAGTGTGGAGTTTGTCTTCAATAGGTATGAACCAATGGATGTGACTTCGATCCAGTAAAACTTTATTAACAAACCAGTCCATAGATTTGGGGTTGAAACTGGACTGTAGTTTGTCAAACCTTGTTTGTCTCTAATTAATTATCTAATAACTTTATAAAAGGGGTCACTATGGCTTTTGTTTTTGTTTTTGTGTTTGTCCTGTGCTTGGTTCACACAGGCTATCATAAAATGCCTGTCCCGGGGAATCATAATTCAGATGATAAAGGCACTCAGTAAGACCTGTATCATATCTGCCAGGGAAAAGATCTGAGTAGGTGAGCACACTGCTGCTTCATTTTTATTTAATTCTTCTCAAATGACTGAGCAAGACTTTTCTAGTAAAAAGGGAGGTGGTTAAGTGGCAGGCCTCCAAACTTCCTTCTGGAGGTTAAGAGCATGAGGTGTTCAAAAGGTTACACACAGGAAGGACTAGAAAATACCAGACCTGGGGTTATATTAAGCCAAACCCCGTTGCAAAATCAACAGTGCCCAGGATGCTCAAACAGATACTAAGAAACATACACAAACAACCTACAAGAAAGGAGACCACAAAAACGCGATGCTGAATCTCTGGCAGGTTTGGGTTGCTGTGTTTAAGGAAGTAATTATCCACAGACACAGGATGGGGTCATTATTCTTCATGTCAAGTAGCTGGCAATGTTTCTGTTTATCAATACTTTATATGAAAGTGATTCTTTAAAATATTGTTTCCAAGACTTTTGTTGATCTGGAAAAAAATATCAAAGGAATGGGTGTAAAAATCGCTTACAGAACCTGTTCATTAGTGTAACTATAGGATTTCAGTCCCAGAGCAATCTAAAATATCCTAGTCTACCTATATTACAGCGGTTGGCCGAGATTCTTATCCAGGAGACCTGCTGATCGTGACTGCATGCAAACAGGCTGCAATGTAGCCAGGCTGGATCTGAGGGTGGTCATCTAGACTTGCAGAGGGTTCATTGTTACAGTCGTGACTAGGCTTCTGTCCCAGCAAGACTGACATACACACTTCCAAAGTGGGTATGATTAGTGATCATCTCGGCCACATTTATTTCTACTCTGCCATAAATTACGTGTCACCTTCAGAAAACAGCTAAAGCCCAGGTCCCAGGACATTTGCCTTTTCAAATAGCAGGACTATTTGGGCAAAGTGTGAGCTGGGAAAGGCAGTAAGGAGAGTCCTGCCCAGCTGACAGCCTGCGAGCCTCCAGTATGGAGGTGAGGGTAAGGTGCTGTTGAAGGACTTGAAGACTAATTTTTATTTGCAGTTCTATTGGTTCAAACTCAAAGTGGACATTGGCATCCTCTTCTGTAGGTTGATGTCAAGGAGATACATGATTGGACAGTAGAGCATAGGGCGGGGACAAAGTTTTTGTAAGGCACACACGCATATGCTCCAGCCATAATAGCTACAACCTAGGGGACCTCTCAGAGAGCATGGCTAAAAGGGAGACAGCCGGAAGAGAGCGGCTTGTGGACTGCATTGCAGAGTAGCAGCCAGAGAGCAGATCTAGCTCTTGGGAACTGATAGCAAATGTTCCTTTTTAATTTCTACTGCAACACTCTTCAATTACAAACTCATGGAACTTTTTGCACAAAGAGGCCAATTTTTACCACAAAGCACCCAAAGGTCCAGAATTGAGAAGAAGAACCCTCTTTCATTTTACCTTCATCAAGGTGGAAAGTCAAGGAAAACTGGTGCAGTTGGACACCGAGAGTCTCGTAAGGTTTTGGCAGCCCAAAGAGATGGGATGCATGCCGTTGTTTTTAGAAGTGTTGGCAAATTAGTAGTGTTCACTCAAATAAACTGCAGGCAGCTATGGGAGGAGAACTAACCCTTGTTCCCCATCTTAGATTCATGGACTAAGTCCCTATAGAGAGAGACAGATTAGCAAAAGCACAGCCAGTCCTTTAATCTAAGTTTTACAAGAAACGAGATCCTCCAGACCCAAGGACACAGGGAACCTCTGCATGTTTTTTAAACCTAGGTGTCATGTGTAGTAGACACTCTTACAGGATGAGACTCTTACAGGATGAGACGGCAGAACAAGGGTGGTCTCGTGGTAATGAGTGGTGGGGTGGCCTTGTCAAGTCTTCTTGGATGAAGTTCTCTGAGTCCTTTGAGAGATACGAATGTTCCTTTACCCCCCAGACGGTGGGAACCTCCTCCCATGTAAGCTTACGACCTATTTCAAAGAAGAGCTTGAGAAGCTCAGAAAAAGAACCTCCTGATTGACAGCCTGCTGCCGAGCTGCCCGGTGTTGGGAGGTTGAGAGTTAATCTTTCTGCCTCTGTTCTCCTATGGGCTTGGGGCCGCACTTACCAGTAGATATGGTAGGTATACTGTATCTCACAGACAGTGAACACCTACACTTTAGATCGTCCCTGTGACCTTATGGTCTTATGAAATCAGCCTTGAAGACAGAACCCCAAGTATTGGGGTTCAGACTTGGAACATGTAGCTGAGGTGCCTATATAACATATCAAAGCAAACCTGGCCTCCGAATTCGCCCAGGAACCCTCAATCCCTACCTGTTACAAGCAAAGCATGGCTTGCATACCCTGCTGTCCCCCCTAACTTTCCAAGAACATAGGCTCTTCCCTATGTATTCCAGACATTTTGCTTCCCATGATCCTTGAATTTTTCTCTGTCCTTGCCCACCCTCCCAATCCCCCATCTGCATGGCAACTTCCCTGACCACCTCTTGGGAGATCAGGAACCCACCCAGAGCTGCCACCAATAAACCTGCAGTTATACTCTCCTATTACCAAGGTTCTGCTAAAATCTTAATAATGGTAGCCAGAGCATGTGGACATCAACTCAAGGGAGATGTGATGAAGGGATTCCCATTTCCCTACAGATACTGAAGTCTGGGAATGTTTCGGTTATACTTGGCAGTGTTAATACATAAACTTTCCCCAAGGAATTTAGAAGTACTTGGTGCTTTAATTTTTTTCAAAACCTATTTTTAATAGTGATCCTTAAATGCTTTAAACCTCCCTTTTAGCCCACCACCTACCAGAGGGAGTGGAAAAGAAAGGATACAGTGGAAGTGAACCTGTTTAAAAATGGTTCTTTGGAGCAACTCCCATCAGCATTGTCTGGAAATCAGCAGTTCAGTTCACAGGTCAGCAGCAGCAACTCAATCCACTCACAAACACTGCACAGATACACCGGCAGTCCAGGTCAGTAGTGTCGGGATAGCAGCAGCAGTGACACAACCTAGCAGGGACAGCCAGGCCTCAGCCGAATCAACATGAGTCAGCAGGAGGAACCAAGGCCAACAGGAATGCCAGGAGAAATTCTTGTCAGTGCCTCTCTCAAGGAAGAGATCAGTGAAAACATGGAACCAAGAAGTATTTAGCTACCCAAGCAAGGCAAGCCCCAAGATCCAAGCTCCTCTCAGAAACCCTTGAGTCCTATTTTTACACCCTCCAAACATCACAGGTCCTCCATGGGTCTTGCCTCAGCATTTGAGTTTGACTTAGGAAAACTCCACGTGAGTCTAAATCAGGTGACATCACTTTGCCTATCAGTCGGGGTCTGAGGAAGCAGCAAAAAGCTGTAGCATACCACCAGAAGCTTTTTGGTGTCTTTCTCTCTATGGAGTCCCTACAAATGAAGCTCAACTACACAAACAAAGTATGTAGTTATTGAAGAATCCTTCATCACATGTCCTTTCACTTTCTTGCTTTTAGCAAAATGTCCTTTCACTTGTGTCTGCTTCAGGAAAACACTTGATTATGTGTTTGACCCAGCAAAACACCATCCAACGCAACTGACGTTCCAAGGAACCCTTGTTTCCACTTCAATACTTTGAAATAAGAACTTACTTTTTTTGGCCAGGTAGTAGTGATAAATACCTTCAGGGTCAGCACTTGGTTGGCAGAGGCAGGTAGATCTCAGTGAGTTCGAGGCCAGCCTGGTCTATTAAGTGAATTGCAGCAAGGGCTACACAGAAACCTGGACTCGAAAAAAGCAAAAAGGAACAAAAACAAATGAACAAACAAACAACCTTAATTTTTCCTCAGATGACCACTCACATTGTGACTGAACAAGCACCTCCAGAAGGTTTTAATAAGCCATCCCCCTCTCACCCTGCTTTCATTGTTTACATTGTAAGACGCTCTAGAAGATAAGACACGTCTCCACACATGACTTCTGTGATAAAGGTCACACGATCTGCATACAGCACTGATAGCACACGAAATTAACTACAGTATAGAAGATATAGTTCTAACCAATGCCCCAATGTTAAATTTTTCAGCTTTCAATTGAGAATATACACCACAGCTAGCTTATGCAGATAAATATTATATATATATATATATATATATGTATGTATGTATGTATGTGTATATATATATATATTGCTTTTAGGAATTGAGAGTATAATGAAATTAACTTTGCTTATGCTTTTTGTGTGTGTGTTCTTTTGTTTTCTTTTTTTGAGATGGGGACTTACATAGCCCAAGCTAGACTCAGACTCTTGAAGATGACCTTAAATTCCTGATCCTTCTGCCTCCACCATCCAAGTTCTGGGCACCACCACATCCGCTTAAAAGAAGGAATCTATCAACTGTCTGTGGAAATTTGTCTTTTCAAAGTGAACAATCACCCAGGCAATGAACTTCCTTTCCCGTTCCATTCTGTGCGTGCCCAGGTAGTCTCCCTACTCACTCAGTGCCCCACCTTATCACCACAGCTCTCTTCAAACCCTGACAGCCGCTTTGGGGCGCTGAAAGATCAAGGCCTCATTGGCCTTTCTCCTAGATGGAAAATTTTCCCAGCTAAAGGCTCTTTCCACATTAACATCTACAGCTCAAATTACACCACCACCCCTGCCTTCAGTGTGGTTGGCTGGGATTTATCATGTGACAGATCTTGAAAGATTCAGCCCTGATCTATCTTTCTTGCAGCTAGGCTTAACTTTCGCCTTTGAAGCTCAGGTTTCAAAGGTGGAGGCCCTGGGTGTGCCTAGAACACCACCTCAGCTCTATTGCTGGCAGAACCCTGGGCTCGCCTGAGCCCTCCATCCTGACAGCCTTGCAAATGCCATACATTCCAAGGCCTGTCATCGAGATGTGGTCTGGGGTTGTGCAATGGCTGCCCAAGGCCAGCATTAAGCACAAGCTTCAGCAAGCAAGCTGTCTTGTCTGCTTTGGGTGTCATTGTCATTTCTTCAGCAGTGGACCCAGATTTCCTTGTCCCTTGAAATCTGATTCTACTTACTCATTGAGTACATTCTGAAATACATCACCCCTAAGAGTCCACCCTTCCTGGGACATCATGTCATCTACTGTGTCTCCATTCCTGGGAGGGTCTCATTTTGCTGTGGCACTTGCTGGTTTCTTGTTGATGCAGGTTCTTGAGTGTCTTTTCTTGAGTTTGTGGTTTAGGCTCAGGAAAGCTAATTAGAAGAGTTCTTCATTTACATATTATTCACAGCGTCAGGAAAGTCCCTATCTCTGAGCTGAGCTACAGCACTAAGCTAACAGAAACCATTCCAGACGTTCCTGCTGTAAAATCATCTGACTTCTCAGAATTAAACGCTGCTTTACTGTCTTGTGATGTCAATGGAATGAAGTCATTTCATCCTAAGCTAGGCAATAATTACTAACTTACAGTCTTTGCTGGTGGTCCTGACAGACAGATGTGACTTCCAATCACACTGGCAAGTTGTTTCATTGGCTTCACGTTGTCCCACTGTACCCCTCCCTCTCCCTCTGCCCCTCCCCCTTTCCCCTGGTTTATTTCTGCCTGTCTGTCTCTGTTGTTTCTCATCACCTTTCTCTCTCAAAATTAAAATTTGAATGATGTGGCTGATATGATGTTTTAAACCAAAGGGTTTAAAAAATAACATCCTTCAAATATTTCCTTTCTTATTTTGGCTGTGTCTTACTCTGTCATCCAGGCTGGACTCAAACTCAGGGCAATCCTTCTGCCTCCGTCTCCTAAGTGCTAGGATTGCAGGAATGAGCCACTATCTGGCGCATTCATTTCTTGAACATTTTTTTAATCCATTTTTTTAATATCAGGGTTTATGAAAAATTTCAAAAATCAGTGAATTGGAGTTGTTGCTGTAAATATTTAAAAAACAAACACCAACCCACGCTATCAACAGCCCCATCAGGTCACTTGGCATCAGCTGGGTGTTCCAATCTCAGCAGACCCTCTGGCCCAGAGCTCGCTATGCTTCCTTGGCAGGTCGCTGCCATGCTAGCCCCATGCAGCCAGCCATCCACCCCTTGTGGTTATAGTCACAATTCCCAGTAACTCAGCAAAGTCAAAACTCTTGAGGCTTGTAATTTATCAATTAGATTTATATGAGTAAATTCTCACTCCATAAAATGTCCACACCATAAACTCACAGCCTATTAATATTGATATAAACTGCCCACCTGGATAAGACAAATTGTCCTGTAATTACCTATCCCTTATAAGATACTCATAGCTACCTGTAGATATTTAAAGCCACATGGGGTGGGTCATCCTTCTCCTCCTCCTCTTCTCTTCTCCTTCTTCTCTCCCACCTTTCAAAAACTCTGCCCCGCCTTCTTTTTCACTGCCCAATCACAGGCCTTGCCTTACCTCGTGCCTGCCCTCACCTGAATATAGACATCAGTCCACATGGAGGGACTCCTTCTGCAGGGTGAAACTTGGTTTCCACACTTGTTTCCTAGCTGAATTTCCCCAGGTTTGCATGCATGCACTCTTCATGCTGTCCCCTGAAGTCAGCTTTTATTTATTCTAGGAAACCGATTTAAGTCACAGTCATTTTCATATAGCTTCATGGTTTAAACATGCCTACTGTACTGCTCAGTGCTCCAGACCTGCTTAATTAACTTGTATGAGATCCTGGGCTTGGTCTGGAGTACCAAAGGAAAAAAAATAAAATCATGTGCCTGAGGGGAATTTTAATTTGTACAATTATTCTGCAAATATATTTATTTGTCAGCATCTACCAGAGCATAAATATGGCCTAATCATTTCGTGGAAGGCATACGCTCAGCAAAAATGCAGACATAGCCACCAAAAGAAATCTGGATTGTCCCTGACAATTAATTCAAAATACTTCAATCTGGAAACTGCCCATGTGTCCATTAGTATAGTAGATAAATATTGTGATTTATTTTTTTGGAACATAAGAGAGATTTAAACGGTACTTTGAATATGTACATTGGGCCTCCACAAGCAGCCTGAATAAACCATACGTGTATAAAGTTGGGCAAAATGAGACAGACCCCTGGATGTGGCTGCACATCCTTTTAATCCTAGCACTAAGAGGCAGAGGCAGGAGGATTCTGAGTTGAATGAAAGCAGGATGGGCTACAGAGTGATCCCTAAGCCAGCCTCTGCTACGTGGTGAATCTTGTTATAAGGAAGCCAAGAGTGCGTTTCTCTAGACTGTGCAGGGTCCTGAATCCCAATCCCCAGCTCTTCAGCTTGGGGGGGGGGGGAGAGAGGGAGAGAGGGAGGGGGAGGGAGGGAGGGGGAGGAGGGAGGGAGGAAGGAAGGAAGGAAGGAAGGAAGGAAGGAAGGAAGGAAGGAAGGAAGAGGTGCAAACACATAGTCCACACCGTCTCATTTACATGAACTACCACTAAAGACACATTGCGGGTAAGAAGTGCCCTCACAGGGAAGGAAGTAACAGCAACAGAAGGGCACCTTGATGCTGGCTGGAGGTTTGCTCAGCTGTGGAAATTCACTGGGCACTATATGTATATTATATAGGGAAATTTTCAATTATCATGTCTGTGTGGAATGTAGTTGGTTCTACAAATCGACCAGACAGCTCTCCCTGCAGAGTCCGGAAGCAGCTTCAGTCTCCTCCCTTTCTGTGAACCTTGGGGGCTGGCCCATGTTGGCCCCTGCCTGGCCTCTGCCCATCATTTGGAATTTGATGTTTGGCTTCCTCACTCACCATCAGCTCCAGTCCCGTTAGTGCTTTGTGCTTTTGACATGTGCTAGCATGTTAAAAGTGAGCTCTTGTCCTGGCCTCTTCCCTTTCTTTTTTTTTAAATAATTTTTTTTTTTAATTTTTTTATTTTTTTGGAGCTGAGGACCGAACCCAGGGCCTTGAGCTTGCTAGGCAAGTGCTCTACCACTGAGCTAAATCCCCAACCCCGCCTCTTCCCTTTCTTAGTCCCGACTACAGCAACGTGACCCCTGATTTTTGTTTGTTTGTTTTTATTTATTTTTTATTTTTGGTAACAGTCACCTTGCCATGTGCAGTCTTTTTCCTGGTAAGCAAGAATATCCTGGGGACCTCAGCATTGAGCAGTGCCATGAGATGCTGGGAGTAGTCTACCCCCAGAAGCTGGAGACTTTGGGGTTATGAAGCACACATCCCACTTCCTCATCGAGTGAGGACATGATGTGCTCGCTCTGCTTATCCACTTCTGGAGTCAGTGAGCTTGGATAACACAGGGGAAACAGGGCACAGATCTGTCTCCCTGACCAGGAAACGGTCCGGATGTGCAGTGCCTTCTTCCTGGGGAAAGACATCAGGCAGAGGAGGCTCCTCAGGGTTCCTCAGGGCTCCTCAGCCTCATCCAGCGCCTTTGACTTCTGGTCACACCAGGATCAGTCCTGTTTGGCTGGGTTAAAATGTGGCAATGAGTCCAAGATTAACATTATTATATCTCATAAAAAATGTGCATTCCCACAGTGTTATCTATGAGTTTCTCCCCATAATGACAGCAAGGGATTATGCAACTCACTGATTAGAATAGGAGTGTCTAAACCCATAAGACATGCACATGGAAATACAAAAGTAAAAAGGGAACACTCTTAGCCACTGTGGTACGCTGATTAATGGCCACTATTGTGTCACATGTGTAAACATAAAATCTATGTTTTACATGAACCCTAAAAGTTGAGGCAGTCAAAACTCATCAATGGTGCTGAAATCTGTGGGTGTCGATTAATGGGAAACAGTGCTTGCGTTTTCTCTGAATATCTCCCGGCATAGGACCAATGGTAAGACACAAAAGTCAACTTATCATTCAAAACCTGGGTGACATCAATTCAACCAACCACATGATGTAAGTAATTGGCGATCCTTTAACAATGAGGAGTAGACACATCCTGTGTGCCTCCAGGGAGGGTGTTCTGAAGATAACACACCACCAGGAAGACCGTTTGGCTGTAACCGCACAAGGAGAGCCTCCTCATGGACAGCAGTGGGTGAACTGAGACAGACTGCTCTCAAAGAAGTCAGTGTTGTGAAAGAGAAGGATGGACTGAAGAATCCTCCCAGGGGCAGAGGCTGGATAACGGCCATCTTTAATAGGAGCGGGAATGCAGGAAGAGAAGAACATCTAGGAAGGGCACCATTGAGATGTGGGTAGAATTTGAATGCAGATGGAATAGTCACCGGATGAACAGTAGGAATAGCTTCTCTGTGTTTGATCATTGGATGGCTATTGTGAGATGGCATGTACTTCTTCTTAGGGACTATTCACTGAAATGCCTTCAAGAGATCTTCACGGTATGCTCAGCTTTACCACGGAATGGTTCAGTAGAAAGACGGATACAAAGATTCAGGCTTGATGATGTATGTGGAAAATTATAACCTCTGACAAATTTGGGTGAAGATAACAGGAGTTTAGGGGTAACCCGTCCTGTTCTTTTAAAGGTTGCTATTACTTCAGAACCAGTTAAGAAATAAGTACCCTGAGTTCTAAAAGTTCTTAGAGGGTGGGAAGGCATAACATTTGGAAAGTCTTACGTTTCTGCTCACATATTAGTAATCATCTGCCCCGGGACGAGTCCTGTCCCTGGAGGCTGAAGATAGAGTGGCTTGTTGCAGTGTCTCTCCACAGTCAATGTGCACCCCACAAGATCTTCAGTAGCTGCTTTCTGACGCCCTAGTTCTAAGCTTTCTTACAAGATGCTCTTTTGAAATTTCCGAGATCTTTTTGCTTTGATATATTACAGCTAGGGTCCCTCCTGCCCTGGCCTTGCTTTTGGGGCATGCCTCATGAGGGGTCAAACACTTTCCACCTCCATCCTCTCCCATAGCCACAGAGCCTTAGGGCCAGAATATTTTCCATCTCTTTCTGCTTTCCTTTGGGCTGGAAATTAGTGTCCCCAGCGAAGCAGCTACAGGTACAGCGCAGCCCCCTGTTGTTGGATATTTTAAATGACCTTATTAGTTCTGATGACCTGGCCACCCCGCCCCCAATAATTAAGACAGAGTCCTATATATTTATTTAACCAGCGTTAGTATAATTGTTGGGCAATTACCCCTAAACAATTTTTCTACACTAGATTGGCTGTTTCCCAGCTGCACTTCCCAAGTTGCTTGCCGATAGTTGACCTGTCTGTGCTAGATTCGCTCCATCTGGCCATCTCATGGTTCTCCATTTTCTCCCCCACTTCCCTCTGCTTCCTGATCCCTACCTGCAACCCCTCTGCCCGAGTCCTGCCTCTCTCTATTCTCCCCAGGAATTGCTTGTTAGCCACTTATATTTAACCAGTCAGAGAATAAAAATGAGCAAAGTTTACACAGCAATGCTTGGCATAAGTGACAGTCTGCTCATCTGGACTGCAACAAAATTTGGGGGGACCAGTATTTATCATTTGAATACACAGTAACACCAGAAGAACCCCAACCGCACACTTCCTTACCCTTCGTTCAGATCCCTTTAACTTCCCTTTTGTCATCACTTAGCCATATTCTTAACTTCTGCCTTGATAACTTGGTATTAGGAGCTCCTTAACTTGGTGCATATACATATGTATACATTATATATATGCACATACACACATAATCATACACATATATGTATATGCTCTTTTTCTTCTTTTTATGCTATTTATCTATCCATCTATCATCTATCCTTTTCCCCATACACCATCATATATATATATATGTGTGTGTATGTGTGTGTGTGTGTGTGTGCAAATATCATACTTTCTATCCTTATATCAAAACATGTTTGCCCTAGCAGTGACTATGAAGCTTAGAAGTGTTTTCCAAGCATCTTCTAAACAAGGAGGCAGTGATCTTTGGGGGAATGGTTTCAGGCATCCTCTTGGAAATCTGGTAGCAGTATGATGAGGGAGATAACTCTGCCCAGATACAGGCTTCCAGCTCCAGCTGTCCTCAAGAGGCAGGAACGGGGATGTACATGATATCCAGGATACAGAGCAGTAGTGATGCTGTTTGTCCTCTAACAAAGAGTTGTCCAGGTTCCCTCACTGGCCATGTCTTATATCTGTGTACAAGTCTTGACTCAGCTGAATCTGTGAACTCACTTCCAGACTTGTATCATTTATTTAGTAGGTCCTGCTGATATGAATTTTTAAAGGAAGAGTTTGAGGTTCATGATGCAATCCAGATAAAGACAATGAAGTCTCAATCCCAGTCAGGTTTTTACTTCCAGTTCATAGGCCTCAAAATTATTTTGTGTTGCAGAGTTATCCTTCAAAGTTTTTTGTTGTGTTTTATCTTATTAGTATTGTGGACTTTGTGGTCTATTTATCCATAGCTGAGCTGTCATGTACTGAGTGTAAGAGAGTAAGGGGGGCTCTGCAGCTAAAACGTGACTGCCACACTCGATGATACCTTCTCTCAGTAAACTGAACTGACTGCTGTTCGCACATATGTTATTCTGATTTCGTTATACTCCGTAAAAAAAAAAAATCACTCCCTCTCCTCCCCCAGGTGACCTTGGAGCTATTGTGTAGCTCTAAATCCTTCTGTGAGGAGATAAAGATGTTTTCTGGTGGAGATTTTTCTGTTTGGCAATCCACCTTGATATTTTAGCATTGACCTTTGTGAAGATGAGTTTTTTCTCTGACTGCAGAAAATGAGTCATTAGAATGAATAAAAAAAGAGTGCTTTAGAATTTGTCTGATCAAGGACCCAGGGACGCGTGTGTTTGTCTCTTTACATGAGAGCTTGTGTAGGTGTTTCTGGGCCAAACATTTTTGACATTCTCGTGTCCTGAAGAATTAGAAATGCTACTTTTGAGAGCACAGCACAGCATGTTGGAGCTGCAAAGAATGAGCTATTCAGGTCTCAGGGGCACCATCTGCGTGTCTTTTCAAATGTGGGCACCCTGAAAAGCTTTGTCTCTGGAGAAAGCCCAGCATCCCACTCTCGGCTAACTAGGAGGATGCGTGAGGTGTTTTTCCTCTGTCCTTCGATGTCATGGCCTTTTGAGTGGCTGACTTGTGTGGTAGAAGAGAGCTCTATCCATGTGCAGAAACCCTGGGAATAATAACATACTGCTTGACAGAAAAAAAAAATGCAAATCCTAGCTGTCAAAGCCAGAGTTCCAAATTAAAGTGGACAGGCCCTCCTTTGTTTGTACGTAAGTAGGTCAAAGTAAATATCCAGAGGCAGAAATAGTGCCCACCGGCCACTGGTGAGATTTTTTTTTCTCTCTCTCAATTTTAACTAGTTTGTCTTCTTTATTCCTTTCAGAGGTGGTAAGGGTAAGAGCAGATCTGATAGAAAAAACAAAAGTTATTCTTGAAACTGTTCTAAATCTTCCACAGATGCTTCTGCTACTGCCTCACTCAAACTACTTTTCATTTGCAGTGCGAGCCTTTTAAAACAGATACACTTTAAGGAAGGCATCTATGAAGACCACATCTTTCAATGGAGTATATCCAGGTTTTGCAATTATAAAAAATACATGCCACAATGTATCAAAATTTTATTATAATTAATATTCATTTTTACTTTGGCCTCCAAATACCAATTTTCTTTGTTGAAACAGTGTTGCAAAGCATCGGTGCGTAACATTTATTGGTCTAATTCCATTTGGCTTATTTGAAAATCCATATGTATTCCCATAATGTATTTAACAGCAGCAACTCTTGCAATTGCATGTTCAGGAAACAATATACTCACTTTAATGAAGACAGCAAGTCTCTCTCTCTCTCTCTCTCTCTCTCTCTCTCTCTCTTTCTCTGTCTCTCTCTCTCCACTAAGATACTTGGAAGAATTTATTTGCAAAATTAGAAACTCTGGCTTTGCTATTAAGATGTAATAAACGTCCTCCTGGCTTTAGTTGGAACCACTGGGAACACATGATTAATGTGGAGAGCCCGGGCTCTCTCTCCCATCCTAAGTTGGAGTCCTTCAGCAAGGTCTGCTGATGGCCTTGAACTGCCCTGTCAATTAGAGCACTGTGCTCCCCAGGCACACGGAGGCTGCATTGTCTGTGTCCTTTGGAGCATGGCACAGTGTTTAGCATGGCACTTAGCACCCAGCAGGCATGCCATGCTGCCAATGACCAGCGTTTACACACTTCCTGCACCACTGACAAAACGGACCCTTGTCATGTAGCCTTATCCTAGACGTCTGGCTCATTTGTGCTGGTGTGTGTGTGTGTGTGTGTGTGTGTGTGTGTGTGTGTGTGTGTGTGTGTCACAGTCCACTCTGAAGATCACTCTCTAAATACCTGTCAACCTATTTTTGCCAGATTATCTTTCATTGCTTGTAAGGTTTTTGTCATTCAGACAAAGCACTTAGGATTTGGCTCTGTGTTTCTGGGGTATCCAGTGATATTCCACCACTAAATAGCTCTGTCTGCCTCCATGTCTCACGGGCACATTTAAGTTAGCAAGTTCCAAATTTAAGCTCCTATAGCTCATTCTTGTCTTATGCCCTTCTATGGAGTTAAAAGCTTACTCCTCCTTCCATGTCCTTTCCGCTGTGTATTTATGTCGAATCAGCTGCGTGGTCTTCCAGTCTGTCTGTGTGCTTTGTTCTTCCATCAATAACTTCCTGTCCACTGAAACTGGCGCAGGCATTATGGCTTATTTAAATACACCATTGTTTTCTCTATGTGTAGTTCCTTTTCTACCCTTTGTTACCAACCACGCCTTTGAATGCTTACAAACTCCCTGCCAGTCATGTGACCATTTATTGTCCTTTGGAGTACGGTTCCTAAGCTCACCTGTAGGCATTTGCCCTCACTCTTCAGCGTCTTTCTCTGTTCAGTCAAATAGTACTCTATGTTGTCTCAAACGTAAAACGTCCTCTTTCCAGTCACTTCAGGTGACATCTTCTGACAGTTCTTCCTCTGAATTTTTATTCTTATAACTCTTTCTCAATTTTTGCTGTCCCTTCTTTTTCATGTGTTTCTTGATGTTTCATCCAGACTGACTTAGCTACAGTGTTTTATGTAAGAACAGGTTTACCTTCACATGGAAATTTGCCTACCAACCTTTCTAATAAGCTTTTAAATACTGTGATTTCTGTCACTGTGTCTTATTCTTATATGTATTCTTTGAGAAATCTTTCATAATATCACACACACAGACGCCCAAGAAGAATTTGTTCAAGCTAGAAACATTTTACATTTTAGAGGGTTTTATCAATGATCACATGGATACAAATTATAGAAATCCATATCAAACACAAGAAGCAAAAAACTTTAGGGATCAAGATGCATCACAGAGTTGAAAGGCAGGCTGACTTCTCTTTTTTCAATGGGATAAATGCAACTGTATCTTTGTTCCTTCGATTTGCAGATATATAGTGTCTCTGCGATCATCTGACTGCCATGTGTCCCTTGTCCCTTATACATTTCCAGCCTGAGTAATAGTCTCCTATTCAAAGCCCCAGCAGAGAACAACTCAAGTCTGAGGACCAAACCACATTCTCAGAGAAATTTCTCTAAATGCCTCAGTCCATGTGACTACATCTGGCCCCAAAAGCATTGAGTGGGGTGCAGAGGCTCATCCACATCTGGTCTCTCATTACAGATATCAGAAGCAAACCTCTTGAGGAGCAAAGAAAATGAAATATCAGGTGAACATTAGACATCACAGAAAGTGATACAGGCTGACACGCATCTTAAAAAGGGACAACTATAATTGTGATGAAGGTGTAAAATGACTTTGCTTTTCCCCACTCTGTGAAAAACAGAAAATAATCTGAGGATGCTGCATAGCCCTCGAGTACCTGTCTTGCCAATACTATTCTCATGTGTGATTAATAATGCTTATGGGAAAGAAAGGAGTTTCCAGCAAGTGTATGTAGTCAACCCCCCCACCCCCATGTCCAATGCTCCATGGAACAACTTCAAGAGAACAGAATGTGATGAAAATTAGTAAACAGTTAAGAAGGGTATGGCAGTTCGCATACGTGAATCCAGCTGTCTGGAGGTGTAAGCAACAGTACAGCCGAGATCAGATGTAGACTGGGCTACTTACAAAATCCTACCTCAAATACTAAACAGGTCCGTCAAATAGCAAACAGGAAGAAGAAGGGGGAGGAGGAAGAGGAAGAGAAGGAGAAAGAGAAGAAAGAGGAGAAGAGAAGGCAAAGGAGAAGAGAAGGAGGAGGAAAGGAAAGAAGAAAGAAAGAAAGAAAGAAAGAAAGAAAGAAAGAAAGAAAGAAAGGGAAAAAGAAAGACAGAAAGAAAGAAAGAAGGGAAGAAAGAAAGAACGAAAGAAAGAAAGAAAAGGAAGGAAGGAAAGAAGAAAGAAAGAAAGAAGGAAAGAAAGACAGAAAGAAGGGAAGAAAGAAAGAAAGAAAGAAAGAAAGAAAGAAAGAAAGAAAGAAAGAAAGAGAAGGAAGGAAGGAAGGAAGGAAGGAAGGAAGGAAGGAAGGAAGGAAGGAACAAAAACAAAACAAACAGAGAGAGTGAGAGGGAGTGAGAGGGAGTGGGGAGGCAGGCAGGCTGGGACTATAGTTTAGTTGGCATTTTTCTTCCTGAGCATGCCGGAGATGCTAAATTTGACACCCAGCACCATATCAACTCAGCATGCAAGCGTGTGTCCATAATTTCAGAAGTCAAGCAATAGAGGCAGGAGTAGCCAATGTTCAAGGGAATCCTTAACTACATCTAGAGGCTGAGCCTAGCCTAGGCTATGTGAAACTGTGTCTCAAAATGAAAAGATTTCAGCAGTGCTGTGGACCAGTGACTGGTGTGCTCCTCTCTACTCTCTCCTACTGGTTCACTTAGTGTACTTATCTTGTTATCTTGCCCCTTACCCACTTAGCATGTGTGTGTGGGCACAGTTAACTTTTGCCTTAACTTTACAGGCCTCTACATCTAAAGCACCTCCATGGGGCTCTGTTATAAAGAATATTGCAAGATTTTAGGCTTGATGTTATGACTGAACTGAAATAGAGTTTGGAGTCTGGGGAGAAGGGGACAATATGTATTAGCATAGGAAGAAAAAGGGAAAATATATAATCAGAGTACAGAATGGGTAAGTGTTGAAGGCAGATCATTACCACTCTAATACTTTTTCTAAAGTATTTCCTGGCATGCATATAGGAATGTAATTGTCACTGTGTTCAATGGTCACAGTGACCATACGACTTGATTTAGCCAATGAGATGAGACTGGGAATTATCATTAGCATA
The DNA here is from genome assembly GCF_011064425.1 of Rattus rattus. Taxonomy (NCBI): domain Eukaryota; kingdom Metazoa; phylum Chordata; class Mammalia; order Rodentia; family Muridae; genus Rattus; species Rattus rattus. The sequence continues at coordinate 28,535,886 of NC_046158.1, forward strand.
AGTCACTGAATAGAGAAGCATCAAGTTCTATCTCATGGATTTCCTACTCATAGGACAGTATGTAGCTCATGGCCTCTTCGGTGTCCTAAAATGGAGATAGCAGATGGGTCGCCATCGCTAAGTCACTAAGTAGGACATGTACCATGAGAAGGAATAGACGTTAGTTTCTCCAGGCAACCAAAATTACAATATGCAGCATGAGACTAGGCAGTTTATGCAATCTGGCTTATGATACACTTTGTAAAGTAGTTTGCAAATATACCCTCTCCTCTGGACTTACCCCACTAAAGAAGCTTAAAGCTTCTCCACATCTGAAGAGATGGGATAATAAAGTCACAAGATGTTTTCAAATGTCTTTCCTTTTGTTCTCCATTCTTTCTTTTATACTTGGTCCTTCTATGTTTCTGCTTATTAAACACTGACGTAAGTTCCTCCAAACTCATTTATAAAAGTGCTATTCCTAGATATATAAGAGTTGAATTGCTTTGGGGGTAGAGGGGAGAACAGAGGGCCGAGAAAGGGGGGCACTTTCTCCTTCCTGTCTGCACAACCTTTCTTTCAGGTTGATGTGCTGGAGGTGAACCTTGGAAGGTGACTCCTCAGAATACACCGCAGATGTGATTTGATTTCAGCAGTAGGCAGAAAGAGCCCTATAAACTCACAACTTGTTTACAACTCAGTAGGAGGCTTTACGATGGGTTTCAGAATAAGATAGACTTGGGTATGACTCTTGTTCTTTTGGGCTACTTCTTCAGCATCTCAAGGCTAGTTCTCCAGCAAAGGGAGCCAACTAAGCTTTGCCTGGTGGACCCACTGAAAGCTTGGAGGGGAGGAATTCGACTGTGTGAAGGTATTGTTATCTTTCCCCCTTATACATTCAAGGCTTCACCCGAATCTCAGAAATTTTACTAAAAAAAAATATTTTTGAAGTGGTTTGTTCCTCTGTTCCTCCATTTAATGAGTGAACTCTAGCTTGCATTTAGCTGCTTGGCTAGAAAGACCCGGGTCTCCTGCCCTGTATGCCGGTCAAGTTGCAGCTGAGTCTGTGAAGTCTGTGAAGGTCTTTGTGTTTGGAGTTGCAGGAAATCCTCTTGGATTTACGGAAAGTTCCTCCTTACGCTGGACTGAGCAGCTGGTGTGATTCATTTTTCTTCTTTTGACATTCCAAGACCTAAATGTTTCCGCTTAGCTCAGCAAAACGCAGCAGAGCATATCAAAAACTAGAAAACTGTGCTTTGAGCTTTGCACTGCAATTGATGGGGGAAGCAGTGTAAAGTGCTAGTATGAAAGAATCAGGACCCCATTCTACAAAAGGCTTTCCCTGTGCAGGTGATAGACGGTGCCACAGAATGGGGGACCAGAGACCAACCTTTTCAAGAACACTTCCACATTTCTGTTTGGCTAAGAGGTGTGGATGTGATCCTGATGTCACAGAGTTTCCCACCCTCAGAGGGAGGGCCTTGTAAGGAAACCTAACCAATGCAGCTGTGTTCCTTAGTGCCCTTTCAAAGCTGCAGAGTTTCAAACCCATATGCACCTGACCTGTGAGCCTTTTTAGTCATTTAACAGCAAGATTTACTTCCCAGGTAGCAAGCAACAGTATTTGGGCATGACCAAGCAGCCATGGCGTTTCCCAGTTTGCTCATTTGGAAACTATGATCCGGTAGCTGTGGGGATGAGCAGGCTTCTGAGAAGGAAAGCCCTGAGATTATGACTGCTAGAGGAAGCCCCTTGCTTCATCTTTAGACATTGCTCTCGTCAAGATTTAGCAAAGTCCTTAGAAAATCGAGGGAGTTCTATGCTAAGCGATCTTCAGAAGTCTCATGTCCAAGTCTATCACTGGTAAATAAAATGGATCCATGTCGCCATACCCTTCTGTACACCAGCCCCTTCCTGAATGAAACATAATTGAGAATCCAGCATAAAAGCCCATAGCAAAGTGATCTGGGGTCAGGAGTTCCAGTGATTATGAATAGGGAGTGATGTACTCCCATAAGTAGTGAACTTTCTCTGGCACATTTGGGCTACAGTAATTTGTTTCCACCTTTTGCTATTGAAGCAAGTCAATCAGCTTCTGTCTTAGGGTTTTACTGCTGTGAACAGACACCATGAGCAAGGCAACTCTTTTTTTTTTTTTTTTTTTTTTTTTTTTTTTTTTTTTTGGAGCTGAGGACCAACCCAGGGCCTTGCTTGCTGAGGCAAGCGCTTTACCACTGAGCTAAATCCCCAACCGAGCAAGGCAACTCTTATAAGGATAGTATTTAATTGGGGCTGGCTTACAGGTTCAGAGGTCCAGTCCATTATCATCAAGGTGGGAGCATGGCAGCATCCAGGAGAGAATGGTTCAGGCAAAACCAAAAGTTCATCAGAATGTTGACTACCAGGCAACTAGGGTAAGGGTCTTAAGCTCACACCCACAGTACCATGCCTACTCCAACACTTTCTAATAGTGCCACTCCCTGGGTTGAACATATTCAAACCATCACATTCCACTCCTGGGCCCCATAGGCTTGTCCAAACATGAGTCTATGGGAGCCACACCTAAACGTAGCATAATGAAAATACATTTAGTCCAACTTTCAAGGTCCCCATAGTCTGTAGCAGGCTCAATGATGTTAAAAGTCCAAAGTTCAAAGTCTCATTTGAGATTCATCCAATCACTTAACAGTATCCCTAAAGCAAGACAGCAAACCAGTTAGGCAAACGTCAAACTCTGCATCTCCATAGCTGATGTCAAAGCCGTCTTCAGATCTCCGACTCCTTTTCATCTTTGTGATTGCAACAAAGTTCTTCTCGGCCGATTCCACTCCCTGTTAGCAGACATGGAGTAAGCTGGCACAGGGAAGACGTAATGGTTATTTTTTCGTGACGGTTGGATTTAGAATCATCATGGAGGCACACCCGGGGTATGTCTGTGAGGGTATTTCAAGAAAGGTTGAATGGAATTGGAAATATGCATCCCAAATATGGGGTTCAGACTGTTGAAAGGGAGACTGTGGGCTAATCATCAGAATTCTTCCCCTCTCTTTCTTACTTTGGGTACCGGGTGATCAGCTACCTCAAATTCCAACTACCGTTCTGTGGTGGATTGATCGGATTGGCCTGTAAGACTCACACATTTGAATACTTGGTCCCCATTGGTGGAATTCTTTGGATGGTTAGGAGGTGTGGCCTTGTGAAGTGGATGTCACTGGGGATGGACTCTGAGGCTTCAAAAGTCCCTGCCATCTCTAGTTAATTCTCTGACTGCTACTTATAAGGATGTAATCTCTCAACTACTGCTCTGGGGCCATGATGATGATCATGGAACTTTGTCACAGCATTCAAAATATCTAAGACAACGCCATCCCCACCAAGATGTAAGGTGTCTTCAAACAGTGACCCAAAATAAATCTTTCCTGCCTCGTGTGGCTCGTATCAGATATTTCATGAGAAAAGTAACTAAGGCAGAGGTTCTGATGGGGTTCTCACCTTCATGTAGTCCAGTGGACATAAGCTAGGAAGTCATAGACTCTTCCTGTTCTCCAAGATCTTACGCGCATACTCAGTCACAGGCGACCCCTTCATGCTGTGTGACTTATACTTTTGAACTCCAAAGGAGAGGTGACTTGGCCTGAGTGTTCCAAGCTATGCTTAAGAGCTTTAACCCAAAGGAAGAGCTACCCAGAGGAAGTGGATGTTGCTAGATTCAGAATTATAAGCTGTTTTTATCCCTGTGCAGAAAGCCTATTAATAAGTTTGGAAGAGGTCCAACACAATTTCATTCAACTCTATATTTACTTACTCCAATAAGCCTTTGTATTTTCTTTGGAAAAACAGGGAAAATATTCATACCTTGTTACTGAGTTTATCTGATAGACAGTAAGCATTTTAAAAACTACCAGTTCCTCTTGGCTCTTTAAATGAATGATCAAAATTAGTTGACAGGATTCAGCCTGTCAGATTTTTAGAGGTATGCCGGAGTAATTCACTTTTACTTTACCTTGCTCTCCTGCAGTCTTTACTGTTTTACACCTATCATGGTTTTTATAATATACATATGCTTTTGTATGTTTCTACAATGTTAATTTTTACAGTATAATATGCTTTTATAGTGTTCTGTGCATCTTGCTTCCAGTACCTATGGTGTAGTTGCATTAATATGCTGCACAGCATAGGAAATCCTGGCAAGTAGTACACCTTGTATACTAGTCAGGGTTCTCTAGAAACAGAACCAATGCAATGACTATAAAGATATGCATAGACACGCATATATGCATACAAACATATAACTCACATGCACGTGTGTGTGTGTGTGTGTGTGTGTGTGTGTGTGTGTGTGTGTGAATTAATTAAGTCAACTTTAAATTGGTAACCATGGCAGAATCACATCTACAAGACTGAGAACCTTGCAGTTACCTTTCCTGAGGTGGGGGGCCTCAGGAGTTGAAGTAGTCCTGCAATAGTTATTCTTTACCAGGAAGGACAATAACCACTAGTTATTCCGTCCACAAGGCTGGGTGACCCACTGGTCCCAGTCTGAAAGGATGAGCGGCTCCTGGAGAGCCGTTCCTAGTTCACTATGAAAGCTTGAAAACACTGGTTCTGCTGTCAACAAGGAGGCTGCAGCAGCACCTGCACCAGCAGCAGCAGCAGCAACAGATGCAGCAAGCACAGGAGGAGGGCACATTAATTGAGTGCAGGATGGAAGGCCAAGATGGCAAAGGGAGAGGAGATTTTCCTTTCACCACTCCACTCTCTGGGGTGTCACCAGAAGGTGTACCCACAATTGGGGAAGGTCCTCCACATCAACCAAGGCAATCAAGACCTCTTCAGATGAGGCCACCTACTCAGGTGAATCTGATTTGTGGCAAAGTGGCATTAAAATCAACCGTAACACTTGGAATACGGACCATTTGTGTGGCAGCTAGGCAACTGCAGAACTATCGTGCAACAAAAAAAGCATGAAAAAAGCATGGTATTGGGGGCGGAGGGCTGTCCAGAGTCTAGGATTTCACTGAGCTTCTCAATAGAAAGGGAAGATTATGTACATTCATTTTCAAAGGTATCAATTCCAGGGCTCTTAAATTAAAACTGCCTCCAACGATAAATCCTGGAATCTGATTTTTTAAAGTAGAACACATTAGCATTTGAGGGAAGGGCTTACACTACACTGATATCATAGTGAATGACCTTCGTGTTAACTGTCTATACTACAGGACAGCCTAAGAGCACAGGATAGAATCAGAGATGCTAAAGGAAATGAGCAACTTATCCTTGGTGTTATCCTCGGGAAGAAACAAGAATTTGCTTAGGAAACATGGGGCATTTTCCCATGTCACAGTCACTCTTCTGTTGCTGTGCCAAAACGCCACGGCCCAAGCTAACCTGAAGGAAGAAACCATTTATTTGGCTTTTAGGTTATAGTCCTTCGTCGAGGGAAACCAAGGCAGGTACCCAAGACAGGAACTGAGACAGAGTTTATGGAGGAACGCTGCTTACCAGCTTTGTATCTCATGGCTTACTCTGCTTGCTTTCTTATGCAACTCAGGGCCACCTGCACAAGGGTGGCCCTGCCCACCGCTGGTTCCTCCCGTATCATTCATTGACCAAACTATACCTTACAGACTTGCCCACCAGCCAACTCCATGGCAGGGAGGGATGGGGGGATTGTGTCAACCAACAATGGAACTAGCATTTCAAGTATACACAAGATTTTGAAGAAGGGACTTCACAGTAGTATTGTTATAATCATTAAGATGGAGTTATTATGGAGCAAAATATGAGATTCACATGACTTAATAAAAATACATTCAAGTAAATACCAGGTGGTAACAAAGGTTTTCAGACTCCTTGGCAGAAGTCCTGTGCAGGTCCTCACGCCTCCTGTCAGTAACTTTGCAGATGGACAGTAGAATTCCCCTATGTAGGTTCAGGAAATTAACAGCAGCGGCTAAAGCTTTTGAAATGTTCAGTAAATCCTAACAAAAATACTGAATATATCAGTATTACTTTATATCACAAGGGTAAAGGTCAGCTACCTAAATTAATAGATTTTTTTTTCTAAATTAACTTTTAAAGTATGGCTTGGGGACAATGAGATTCAATCCAGTATCATATGTATTCTGCACTGTGGCACTTTTTTCCAAACATGACTGACGCTCCTACAGGTGACTGAAGGTAAACCATGTCCTTGGACCCTCAAAGCCCTCTGCCAGACTTTCAAAGCGAATTAGTTACTTCTCTCCTTGCTATGATGTAATACTTAACGAGAAGAAACATTAGGAAAGAAAAGTTTGAGTTTACAGTTCAAGTGATTATAATCCGAAATGCAGCAGGGGAAACCATAGCAACAGAATCACAGGAAGTGAGGTGGCGGAAGCAGGATTGTATCCTCCAAGCTGTATCCACAGAAAGGATATCGAAGAGGGCAGGAAGTGGGTGGTGTTTTAAGACCTCAGGGCTCGGGGTTGGGGATTTAGCTCAGTGGTTAGAGCGCTTGCCTAGGAAGCGCAAGGCCCTGGGTTCGGTCCCCAGCTCCGGAAAAAAAAAGAACAAAAAAAAAAAAAAAGAGACCTCAGGGCTCCTCCCCTCTCCCTTGTGACCAACTTCATCAGGCTAGGCCCATCTCCAAAAGGATCCTCAACGTTCTGAGACAGGACTCTCAGCTAAGTGCTCAAATATTACGAGCCTCCAGGGGACATTTTATATTTATATCATTATAGTCCACCAGTCTGGGGGACTCTCTGTCCTAAAGACACATTACTTTCCTCCATTTTGAGGAGACTGGTTTTTAAAAACACACGTTTTTTGCACAGTGTCAGTCACCAACATCTGCAATACGTAAAAAGCTGGTACTCCATATGTGTGGAAGGGCTGAGTCTTCTCACTCCTCTTCACAAGTTCATTTCCTGTCAGGATTCCATCCGCTCCCTTTATTCATTATTAATGATCACTTGCATAGTCTCAGCCATGCTGTGAGTTTCATGTATTTTCCTTCGCATGTGTTGCTTGCCCGGAAGTCCCTCTGCACACCTCATGGATGAGCTATTTAAATTGCCTCCTCTTCAGAGCTTGTTTGGCTGGTGTCGTCCCACCCCGAGCTATTAGTAGTACTTTTTGCTATCTAGTCCCCAAGGTACTGTCAAAATGACTGTTGTGTCGAAGCAAACACTGTGTGTTCCAAGCGTTTATTACTAATGAGACCCTGTCTTGCTGGGAATTTCTTGAAGGCATTATTACACAGAATTACTGCTATGTTTTCGTCTTCACAGTGAGCCCAGGGGTGAGCGTTTAACAATTGCTCAAAACTGTTGATTTGATAAAAATTTACAACAGTTGGCTTTAAATCTATACATTCAAGCAGCAGTCTTTCATGTTGTAAAATATTAGATGAATGGGTTATCATGCTTGTAATCCCAATGGTGGAAGGTGGCATTCAGCATGGGTTACAGAGCAGAATCAAGGGCAGCATGTGCTTGCTTAAATAGCAAACAAATAAATAAATAAATAAATAAAACTTGTGAAATTTAAATGAATATATATGGTCATGTAGAGGGAGACTGTCTTGGAATTTAACTTGTTTTTCCAAATACTTTGTAGTTCTTCCCAAATTTCTGTGTCCTTCTCCCCTATAAAAATTGTAAAACTGTATATGTATATATGTGATATATATGTGTATATGTATGTGTATGTGTGTAAATGTATATGTATGTATATGTAAATTATGTGTATGTGTATATGATGTATATGTATATGGGAGAGAGAGAGAGAGAGAGAGAGAGAGAGAGAGAGAGAGAGATTGTATATTGAGGATAACTAATACTTAACAAATACCCAAACTTAACCTAAATTAGTCAATAAATGCTATTTTCTTTTTTTCTAAAGTCCTGAATAAACAGTGTTTTGTTTTATTTTGTTTTTTTTTTGTTTTGTTTTGTTTTGTTTTTTGAGTAATCCATAGTCAACCAAAAGGAAGTTGTCAACCCAAGCTCTCTGAGCATGGTGGCTAACTGTTTTTGCTGTGTGTATTCTGATAAACACAGAGGTGAAAGGTCTGTGCTTGTGCTGACACAGAGCTGGGCCTGTCAGGGCTTACAGCTGACAGTGCTTTATGGCCCATGGGATCCTTATCCACCAGCCAGCAAACTTCCTGTGTTTTCCTTATCCTGGCCCAGGTCCCAGAGCTCACAAGACAGGACCACAGTTAAACCTGTAATACTTCAACTGTGTCAGTAGAAAAGTGACTTTGCACACAGCTGTGGGTAATGGGATACACTGGGACATTTCCTCACCCACAATGCTTCCAAGCTCACGTTTACCCATGGGGACAGGAGCGGCAGTCAGAAGGAAGCAACATTAATCTTAACTGTGTGAGAACATCAGGTATTTCAGGAGCTGGGCTTCTCCACACAGAGGCACTCAGATTATTTTGCTTATGAGTTAGCCTAGCCCAGGTCTTGGTCTGCTTCGTTTTAAAGCAGCAATAGTTTACTTTTCTGAAACACATAAATTCCCAAGGGATTGCTGACCCTGTCAAATCTTTAATGCAGTTGGAAACTTGGGTGAAACATCCTACAAGCAGGATGGAAGTGTTTAGCTGGAAAACTATTTGGTGAGACCCTTTGGAATTCTTGAGCTTTTATCAGGGAGGACCTGAGGACTGACTAGAAAATGAAGATTTCTGTGTGGCCCAGATGAACTGTAATCTGTGAAAGAACTTGCTGAGCTAGTGTTGGTTTCGGGAAATGAATGCACCAGAACAAGAAGATACGCAAAGACACACCGATGTGCCATTTGAGCCCTGCCATGTTTGACCACGGCATTTGAGCCTCATGCCATGCTGGACTGAGTGAGACAGCTCACTCGTCTCTTACACATTAGTTCAGAAGTGAATCCCTTGGCAACTGGAACTGCCACAAAGTCCTGGGGGATGGCAGAGACAGCTTCAAATGCCACAAACTTCAGTGTTCTCTGTTCCACAGTTCTCATCATGTGGTAGGCTGGGACTTCATTTCAAATACCTCTCTGTAAGTGAGTTCTCTCACAAAAACTCAGCAGACTTAACTGGAAATCACAGAAGAGCCTTCAAAATGATTTGCTTCTTAAGATAAAAGGGAAGTATCTTCTTGAACATATATATAGTTCTATCTTCACAACTCTGCCATGCATTTACTTGTGTGTGTGTGTGTGTGTGTGTGTGTGTGTGTGTGTGTATTCCCGTGTGCGCACGCATGCGTGAATGTATCTGTGTGTGTAAAACAGACAGTTCGTTTCAATGCATCCTTCAGGAACTGTCCACCATGATTTTAGAAACAGACTCCTCAACTGGGTGGGATGAATGGGATTCTGAGTAGACTAGACCAGCTCCATCAAGCTCCCGGGGACTTGCCTCTGTCCACCACCTCAGCATTACTAGGATGCTCTACCATAACATGCTTGTTAATGTGGTTTCTCCAGATCAAATTCAGTTCTCCATGCTCACACAGCACATACTTCACCAATGGAGCTACTTCTCCACCCCCTGGGCAAACTCAACTCACTCACTGTCAATCTTAAAGTTTTTACTTACAAGTGTGAAGGAAGATGAGCGTAGCCCAGGCTTGTTGGTCTCTTCTTCTAATCTCATTCTGTTGGTATCACTAAGTTCCCATGAAAGCCAACTTGACAGGTGTTATATATGTCGATTTCTCCACCCATCAACACCTTAGCCATTCTACAAGCTGTGACTCAGCTGCTGTTGGTCATGTGTTTACTTTTCCTTGAAAAGGGTTTATTGAATGAATTGTCTGCTATTACATTTATTTATTTGCTTACCAAGAGTATGCATGCATGTGTCCATGTCTGAATTTGTATGTTCTGCAGTATGCCTACACCGGTAGAAGTTAGAGGACAATTGGAGGAGTTGCTTCCTCTCTGCCATGTGACCATGTGAATCCGGAACAACTGTTGTTAGGCATGGTGACAAGCTTTTGTAACCTACTGAGCCAGCTTACCCACCATATCCCGTAAATTCTATTTTATAACTAGAAAGACATTTTCTCCTTCAGATTGATTGTGAAATGAGTGAGCACTGTTCACAGTGTGTTTGCCTTGGCAAGAACTAAACAGTGTGATTATTCTTGTAGAAAAGAATATGTGACCCTGAACTGTGATGTTGTACATTTCATGCCCTCCAGTCCCCAACACCAAATAAAGTTTAAATAGAGAGAAGGCACAGAATTGCTCTTGATGATGGAGTGACCAGAACTAGGTCGTCTTTCTTTCTGAGTATTCCCAGCTGTTGATCTTGGTGGTCCTTTCTTCTTGTGTCTTTCCCTGGATTAAGAGACTCGAAGCCTAGAAACTGCATTCCTCACATTCTCTCAGTGGCTGGCTCCTTTTAAACTTTGCCTGCAGGAATCCTGTGTGATTGCCACAGAGGGAAGATAGATCTCAGTTTCTGGCTCCAGTAGAGTCAGTGGTCAACAGTTTCAGGTGATGGCGGTGATCGTGGTCTTCAAAGGCCTCTAATTATGTCTGCAGATCTGAGAATGTCAAGAGACAGGGGTTTGTATGTAAGGTGACCCCTGGGTTCCAGCGGTGATGACAGCAGCCTCGATAGTGAATACATATATCAGAAAAAGGTCCTTGTGCTCACAGATCAGCACTATGGAAATCAGAAATGTTAAACACGCAGGCCTGTCTCTTCAATGGAAGAGATATGTAACCTGATTTCTTCCCAGGAACCCGGGAAATTATGGAGTAAACAGCCTGGTGACCTGTCCTATTTGTAGGGCCAGGCTACACCAGACTTGCTCAGACGTTTATGTTTAGCCTAGACTCTTCCTCCCTAGACCTTTGTCTTGAGCATTATTTCTAAGTCAATAGAACCCATCTTATGGGAGATGTCACATGTCCTTTGCAAATGCAGCAGAGTCTACGTGACCTCTGTGCTGTCTGTAGGGTTGTCATACCTGACTTCCTCAGGCTTTTGAGTCTATCTTATCATTCTCCCTAGGACTCTGACCTTCTGTCTTGTTTCTCACTCAATGGAACCCACCTTTATGGAAGAGGCCATGTGTGCTCTGAAGAGTTTCAATGTAAACAAGCCTTAAGCTTTGTTGGACACATGGAACTGAATTAGCTATCATTAGAATTTTTCCCAAAATTATTCTGTGCTTAAATATGCCCAAAATAAGACTCTAGAAATTTGGACCAGCAGTGGCTAGTTAGTCTCATTGAACAAGATTACTCTCTTGCCTCTTGTGGATCATTGATCTGCCAACCCCAGTGTTTGCAGAGATCTGCCCCTCTACCTCTAAGAACTCTGTTTATTTTTTATTTTTTTGTGGTAGCCAGAAATCTCTAAATGAATAGAACCAATACTTAACATTAAAATTACAATTATAGCTGAGAGACTGATCTTGAGGGCAGATACTTCAGCATTTGGAATACTCCCGAGGTAGCTGTCTGTCACTGGAGAGGCCAACCCAGTACTAGCTCCCTCCATGAGACTGGGCACTTCAGCAGTCCCAATATGGCAGCAAGAACCTGAAAGATTCTTCGAGAACTATTGGTGAAGGAAGCATTAGCAGCAGCAGGAAAAGCATGGTGGTCTTCCTATTGCACTCTTTTTATCCAGACTGCTCTCAGAAGGAACCACCCCACAATCCAGGTGGGTCTCCCCACATCAGGCTCCTCAGGTGGCTCTAACTTGTGGAAAGTTGACGTCATAACCAACCATAAATTTTGTCATGAGTTTCTTGACATGAATTCCCCTCTATACATTTTGGTTTCTGTACTGGACCAGAACTGATATGCTTTCTAAGTTTGTATTGTTCAAGGGTGAAATTGTGTGATGTATCTTTGAAATGCAAGGTTTGTCCAAAGGAAAGATTAAAAGTGAGGGGTGACCAATAACTGGGATTTAATGCTCATGCTTTCTATTCTTATGAACACATTAACCTTGAAGCAAGCTTTTGCCTCACTTCATGCACGGTAGCACAGTCTTGCATGTATTTATTTGCTCTAAACTTATAGAACAGTTAAAGTTCTATCTTCTCTCCTGTGTAACTTATGACATTTGAAACAAATCCTAGGAGTTAGCAACAAACAGCTTGACTTCTCCCTCCTACTGAAGTTTCTTTTATCCAGTGAGAAGCTGCCCAAGCACTTTATATTCTGAGACTTTGGAGAGGTACTGGCCTTTGATTAGAACATCCCAGACAAAGAGCTCTCTGACAGGTAATTCAGATGGAAGGGATAATGGTTATTATAATAATTTTAGCATTATTATACTTTAATATCATTATTGCTAGTTTTAGGTCATAATTCTATTGAAAAAGATAAACTTTTCTTAGAGGAGTTTTCTCTTTTTTTGTTCACATTTAGGAAAAGAGAAGAAAAACTTCATGTATAGTCCCATAAAGTAGCCCCACTCTATGGAGCTGAACAGGCAAACAGATGTTCACCTGTTCGTAAGTTTTTGGGTATCCTGACTGAGTTAAGTTAGGGCGGAATTTCTGAGCTGAATTCTGATTCACTAATGAGAAGGGAAAGAAATCAACTTAGGCAAGGTTTATTCTTGCAGAAGATGTTTTTTAGACTTGCATTCTTTTAAAAAAATGTTATTCATTCCTTCTAGTTCCCAGCATTTAATGGGGTTGATTTTAAAGGACTTGGATTGCCTTTCATGAGACAAGGGACAATCTTTCTTAAAGAGATCTTTTAGCATAGATGACCTTCCAACTGTTTAGAACTGCTGTGTGGTTGAACAATCCTATCTCTAGATTTTTATCCAAAGGACAATGTGTGGAACAGTCAACTGCACTCATGCTCCTTGAAGTATATGAGTAAATTCAGAATGTCGAAGATGGAAACAAGTTGTGATCGCTAACTGCTGGGTTGAGAAAAATGTGACATGTACTGTGTTACAGATATAAGTAAATACTCCTCTCTCACCAAAAAAGTAAAATTGCCTCCTTTAGGACAATTGTATGGAACTGAGGTTAAAGTGTCTCATGAAAAGAGCCAAGTACAGCAGGACCAGCCATGCTTCTAGTAGTGGGAATCTAAACTAGGGATGCCAGGAGAACGATCCTTGCCTGAGACCAGGGAGACACATGTGGGCGACAGGTGGAGACAGTTGATCAAGGGCAGTAAGGTGTGGTTAGATTGGGGTAAGAAGTTCTGGTGTGCCATTCATTGCACAGTAGAGTGATCTTAATTAATAATAATATACTCTACATTTCAAATTCAAGGAGAAATGAGTTGAATGCTTTCAGTATAACAAAACAACATCTATCTGAGGAAATACGTGTGACTTGATTTCAGCATTAAATAACCTGTGCATGTAGTGAACCATGGCTTGGTAGCTCACTCATATGCATTAATTACTTGTATGTTTCCATGCGTGATTACATGCATGATTAAATTTAATTTTTAAAAGGTGCTCTTACAAAAATGTCTGGCTATTTTTCACACCCCTCCACCTGTCTGCTTTCCTCTTCAAACAGCTCCTGTTGTTCTGCTGTGAGCTGAGTGGTTTTTATCTGCATGCCCACTGTTTACGCATCTTCCCCTCAGAGAACTGAGACATTCCGGGCAGACTGCCTGAATTGCAGTGCTGTACAGTAGTCTATGGTTTCAGTTACCAACGGTCACCCTGGTCCGGAGCTGAAATGGAAAATTCTAGACACAAGTAATTTGTACTTTCAAATGGAACATTGATTGTCAGTAAGCATGACAAATCACACCGTGTCTCTGTCCTTTCCAGATCCCTTGCTAGCTTATCAGGTCTCTATATGCTACCCTCCCACAAGTCACTCGGTAGACATCGGGAATTTTTACAAAACATATATTTATTTTGCTTGATAGTGGCTCCAGAGTTTCCCAATCATGGTGTTTTAAAGAAGTCGGTGTAGAAAGCACGGAAGGAAGAACCGGTGCAATCTGATGCTAATGGCAATGCTTTTGGCCATTGTGTTGATCAGCCTTGAATGGCTGTGACAAAATGCCCGAGACAAAGAGCTTAAAGTGAGGAAAGGTTTAATTGTACTTATAGTTCTAGGGGTTTCCATCTGTGGCAGAATAACCTGCTTCTGGTGGGGCATAATATTACTGTAAATAGAGGGGATACTTGGGTGATATCATAAGAAAAGCAGAATGGATGAGTTGGACATTTTCTTAAAATTCATTTATAGCAATTTCATTTTACAGAGGTCATGACTGTGGTCCACTGGGTTACGTGGCAACTATTGCCCACTTCTAGTGGCAGAACTGCGTCTTTTCAAAAACGTGTTTACTCTGTCATTTTATGACATATTCATCATTGTACTTTGGTCATAATAACACTCCACTATCCCCCCACACTGGTTTCCTTTCTTGTCCCAACGAATCCATTTTTCTTTCTCTCTTTAATTTAGAATGTTTAAAATAATTTTATTTTCATCATAACTCAACCTAGGAGATAAGATGTGATTGTTACTTTTCTATATCTCGACTATTAATTTTTTCACATTATCTCCAGTTCTATCCATTTTGCTATAAACAGTATAGATATAGTGGCATGTGAAGATGGTGAATTAGTATAATATTGTCGTTGTGTTGATATGGTTATAAACTTGGCTCTAGGAAAAAAGGCTCAAAGCTTTGGAGGGAGAAACTTGGGAAGCTAAATGGACTTGTGTCAGACAGAGAGAGAGAGAGAGAGAGAGAGAGAGAGAGAGAGAGAGAGAGAGAGAGACTGGGGTGGGGGGTGAGTCCTGGGTGGTGATAGGAAACCGCATTCCTTACTCATATTCAGAGAAGAGTCTGCCCATAACGAAAGGCCAGAAACCAGGGCAAGAAAACAAAACAAATCGACACAGCAGAGCTGATGAGGAAATTGGGGCTGGTCCTCCACTCACGTGCACTTGTATGAACATCTACAGGTGCATGAGGTGCATTTACTCACTCAGCCGCCACCCACACAGAAGAGTGGGGACACAGAAACACTAGCTTTAGAGTTCACATACGCTTCTGCTTTTGTTTGAATTGGTCCACCTGGTCCTCGGGTCAACTTCTATGTGAGACAGGGAGATTAAACACAACGCAAAACAGAACCAAAATCATCCCTCTGCACAAGGAGATGCAGGAATCTTGTTCACTGCGAACCAAATTCTTACACAGTGAGTAACCTGAGGGGTGGGTTACAATTCAAATGCCAAATTCTTTGTCCTGCATTGAGTTCTAGATGTAGGAGGAGTCCTATCGCAGGCTGAAGTGTATTCATCATCAATGTCACGTTCCTAACCTCATAAACTACCACCCGAGGCATGATTTCTTGAAGGGCCAGATCCCTTGATGCCACAAGGGTTGGAGAGGGTTTGTCCCTTCAGCTAATGATAGCAGGTCCTTCTTCTGACTCTGAACGCGAGGCCTGGGAACTGTTTTCATCCCCTCTCTTCTTGCTCTGAAAGGAAGTGGTTCCCTTTAACTAAGATTCACAGAAGTTTGAACCCCAGGTCTATGCATCAATGGAAGGAAACAGTGATAAAGCTCTTTAAGAAACGGACAAGGAATGAAAAAGCCTTCTGAGACCTTCTTGCAAAAGTCAAAAATCCTCTTAGGAAATAGCATAGCTGCAAAGCTGTCAGGAGCCTTCATTTCTCCATCAGCTCCTCTTGCTTACTTTGGCTTAGGCAAGAGAATGCGTGCACCATGGCCTGTGTGCTTTCTCCTGTCACAGATAAGTGGAAGGACTGAGTCCAGACTTAAATTGGAGAGCGCTTAGAATAGAGAGGCGGTGGGAAAGCCAATCAATCAATTCATCTCTTAGCTAAGCGCCTGCTGTCGAAAATGAAAAACAGCTGAGATTCTGAGAACTCTAACATGCCAGCTAATTTTTCCAAGCCATTTTGTGACGTGCGTATGACCAGAGATGAATGCGATGAGTTTTTCTCTAGCTCTGATTGCATTATAAGAATAAGAGCAAAGTTAGCTAAAGGTGTCTGACACAGGCTCTAGGGAGGCAATTCCTCATTGTCAGGCTCTAGGAGCAAGGTCAATTATGGAGCTCAGAGGCAAACCTAAGGAATTCAGGTAAGGGCACCAGCCTTCCCATGTGGTGTTTGGAGTTTTAAGCCAGTAAAGCCAAAATGATGAAGGAGGTTATAAAATTGCATTTAAGTTCTTACTTATAAAAGCTTCTGGTCCCCTTGTACCTTCCCCCCTCTCTTTTATTCTCCTAAATTATTAGGTTTGTGCATTTAAGGACTTTATTCTTCCCTTCTCTTTAATCAAAGGAGTAAGTGATTTTGGTGTCCTTATCACACAGCTTTCACTCTCCCAAAGCTGCTGAAAATGTGTGCTGTTGGCAGGACAGCATGGTTCCGATGAACTGCTTGGTACTTTCCCCCCATGAATTGTTGCTGGAATGGCATTTTAGTTTTATCCGGTTGAATTTATGAAGTTGTACGTAATGACACTGTAAGACCTTGGAGGTCATTCATTTAGAAAGATAAAGCCATCAGAAATATTCACCGGGCATTGCCTTCATTGATAATATAAGGTACCAGAGATTAATGGTGCTGGAATATACAGCTGCTGTCCAAGGAAGGAATGTTAGCTTAGGCACTTTGACTAACCACCGGCGACTCTGGATAATTTCTGAGGAGGTGATGTATAGTGTAAAAATTTCTGTAAAATAGATTTTACATATTGTATGGAATATCAACACGTGTTAAAAAAGTGTTTTCCAGTATCAGAAATTGCTCCCTCCAAGCAGAGCAAAACTGAGCAAACAACTGAATGAATAAAAACATCAAAAGCTTCTCTTTGGAAGTGGAGCTGACGTCTTTTAATGAGCTCAGCTTCCTGATGGCTGCAAGGGACAGATTTGTTTCACTAAAGTAGAACAAATAAACAGAAAAGGTAAAACAAGACAGCTGTTTGAAGATGACAGCAAAAAACTAAGTCAGAGGCTCCGTGAAAGACGTGGGGAGGTCCCAAGGAGGTGTCTGTGCAGCCTTTGGTCTGGGAGACATCTTTTGGCACTTGCTGTACAATCAGAGCATTGAACAGACTCCTACCTGTCACAATTACAGCCGCATTCTGTAGGGCTCTCCAAGCAGCTGACACTTCCAGTGGGCTTAACAACTTTCCCAGTGTCAGCCAACTGCTATTAAAGTGGCAAAGTCAAGATTCCAATTTTTGTTTAACTCAATGTCTGTGCTCATATCCACAACACACAGTGTTATAAGCCCGTAAGGGCTCACCCAATTTAAAACCAAGCCTGGTTCTATGAATAGGCTATTTAGATTTATTTAAAGTATAGGAGAAGCATTTAGGAATATCATATATATATATATATACATATATATTATATATATATATTCTCTGTCCTTCCACAATACATTTCATTTCTGTGTAGTTATTCCTTTACATGCCGTTACTACCCATGTTGACACCATTTCCTAAGGGAATATTCTGATAAAAGCATGTTTACTTAATGAGAGGATGAATGAAAATTTCCCAAAACAGTTCTCAGAACTTGACACTTATCATCATTAATATCATTTTTTTTCTTCTACTTAGTGCTTGACCATGAGACAAGATAAAAAATGGCTCAGTTCCTTGTGATTTCTAATCTGATATCCCTATAATGCCCGAGTGTCTAAGATTAGGCAGAGAACTATACGGTAATTCTCGGATGTGTTGTCCAGCATATTTTAGTGTTTGACAAATAGCACACTCAGCAATTATTTCCTAAATGACTTCATAACAATTATCTGTAAAATAATGAACATGTCTTTAGTAAAACATTCATGTGAAACTTAGGATGATTGGGGCATTTGGGCAAACACAGCAGTGGCCTATAAGCTGGGCTTTGTGCCTAGCATCTTTTTTTTTTTTTTTTTTGATGAATAACCACATCAAGTCCTCCCCTACACATCACCAGCACTGTCTCCAACACTCCACATTTGGGAGAACAAACTCAACTTTCAAAGGAATTATGTGACTTATATTGTAAGTTTTCCAAATTTTCATATTAAACATCAAAACCTAGATTTCAACACAAGCCAAGAATTCCAATTTCTAGGTACCTTCTTCAATATACCTTGTCTATCAAATATCTGTTTAAAATGGTCCATCACAGTCAAATAGACCTTTTGCTTGCCCAATATGTGAGTGTGTATTACCTATCAAACTCCGCTGCCAAGACACTGCTAGTGAATTCCACATTGTCTTTCCTGCATGCATCATATCTTCAAAACACTGAGCTTTTACATATCCAGTTTCAGCTTTTGTTAAGTGGATCCCGGACTTAAAGGTGCATCGAAAGTAATTATCAATATGAAATGTCTGATAATCTTCCCAGTTGCTTTACAAACACCTGGCTGGCACCTCTTTATCAAGGCTCATCAAAACCTTTGATTTAGTTTTCATACAAATAATTTCATGTGTGGAGTGGTGGGGAAGTGGGGGGTGTCGTGTGTGTGTGTGTGTGTGTGTGTGTGTGTGTGTGTGTGTGTATATACATGCACATACCTGCTCATGTATGCAAATATGTATGGACTTGAAGTGGGATTTGAACATAGTCTGTGTTCCTGTTAGGCTAATACTCCACTGGTGAGCTATAATCCCAGAACATACTTTTTGTTTTGAATGTGTTTTGCTGGGCTTACTAATAACACTTAAAAGTGTAATGACAGAACAAAAAGGACTCTATCAAAAACCAGCCATGAGCAAATCTTGATCATCAGCCATTCTCTTGGGGGTGGGGGTGGGGGTGGCGGTGAGGGGGTGGCGGTGGGGGAAGATACAGGAGTAGGAGATAAAATGGTCTAAGAATCAGGGTCACTTGAGGACACAAGGCATCAGGCAAAGCCTTCCAAAAGGAATGCTGTAGTGCCAAAGTGGACTTTACTGAAGCAAAGACTTTTCAGTCAGCAAAGGGAAACCTGTGGTTTGTAGAAACCAGTTTCTACTTTCCTTTTATTTCCTTCGGTAAGCGATCATAATGACCAGGGCCATTTGATTTTCTTTCCTTAAGCCTCTTTTTGAGATCCCTTTACAGTAATTTCCTGTACATGGCTGTCTTTTATGGCTTCCAGGCTCTGAATGAGAGGGTAGACCAGCAGGCCCCAGAAAAGCCTGTGGGAGAAGCAAAAAGACTCTGTGGATCATGCTCTCAGCTCTTTTATCTGTAGTCTGTGGATTATTTACAGTGATCCTCACAACTTCCTGAGATTCCCATTGCAGGCCACAGGACTCCTCAACTCCTAGTCAAAATGATCACTGCAATCTCAGGCAATCATCTGCCTTTTGGTGCCTCAGGAATAGAGGCTTTGTTTTTCAGTTCTGAGCTGCCCTACATTCCCAGAAAACCCCCACAGTGATCAACTCTCCCATAAGCTAGTTTTGAGCCATTAAATTTAGTAATTTTGTATCAAGGAAAAACATATTGCATCTATTTTTTTTATTTTTTCCATCTTTATTAAATTGGATATTTCTTATTTACATTTCAAATGTTATTCCCTTTCCCAGTTTCCATGCCGACATCCCCCTAACCCCTCCCCCTCCCATTCTATATGGGTGTTCCCCTCCCAATCCTTCCCTCACTACCACCATGCCCCAAGAATCCCATTCACTGGGGATCCAGCCTTGGCAGGACCAAGGGCTTCCCCTTCCACTGGTGCTCTTACTAGACTATTCATTGCTACCTATGAGGTTGGAACCCAGGGTCAGTCCATGTATAGTCTTTGGATAGTGACTTAGTCCATGGAAGCTCTGGTTGGTTGTCATTGTTGTTCATATGGGGTCTCAAGCACCTTCAGCTCTTTCAGTCCTTTCTCTGATTCCTTCAACAGGGGTCCCGTTCTCATTTCAGTGGTTTGCTGCTGGCATTTGCCTATGTATTTGCTGTATTCTGGCTGTGTCTCTAAGGAGAGTTCTACATCTGGTTCCTGTCTGCCTGCACTTCTTTGCTTCATCCATCTTATCTAATTTGGTGGCTGTATATGTATGGGCTACATGTGGGGCAGGCTCTGAATGGGTGTTCCTTCAGCCTCTGTTCAAAACTTTGCCTCCCTATCCCCTCCTAAGGGTATTCTTGTTCAACTTTTAAAGAAGGAGTGAAGCATCCACATTTTGGTCATCCTTCTTGAGTTTCACGTGTTCTGTGCATCTAGGGTAATTTGAGCATTTGGGCTAATATCCACTTATCAGTGAGTACATACCATGTGTGATTTTCTGTGATTGGGTTACCTCACTCAGGATGATATTTTCCAGTTCCATCCATTTGGATATGAATTTCATAAAGTCATTGTTTTTTATAGCTGATTAGTATTCCATTGTGTAGATGTACCACATTTTCTGTATCCATTCCTCTGTTAAAGGGCATCTGGGTTCTTTCTAGCTTCTGGCTATTATAAATAAGGCTTATAAATAAGGCTGCTATGAACACAGTGGAGCATGTGTCTTTGTTATATGTTGGAGCATCTTTTGGGTATATGCCCAAGAGAGGTATAGCTGGGTCCTCAGGTAGTGCAATGTCCAGTTTTCTGAGGAACCTCCAGACTGATTTCCAGAATGGTTGTACCAGTCTGCAATCCCACCAACAATGGAGGAGTGTTCCTCTTTCTCCACATCCTTGCCAGCATCTGCTGTTGCCCAAGTTTTTGATCTTAGCCATTCTAAGTATATCTTAGCCATACTGGTGAGAGGGCTGTTTTGATTTGCATTTCCCTTATGACTAAAGAAATTGAGCATTTCTTTAGGTACTTCTCAGCGATTTGACATTCCTCAGCTGTGAATTCTTTGTTTAGCTCTGAACCCCATTTTTTAATAGGGTTATTTGTCTCCCTGCAGTCTAACTTCTTTGTATATTTTGGATATAAGCCCTCTATCAGTTGCAGGATTGGTAAAGATCTTTTCCCAATCTGTTGGTTACCATTTTGTCCTAACAACCGTGTCCTTTGCCTTACAGAAGCTTTGCAGTTTTATGAGATCCCATTTGTCGATTCTTGATCTTAGAGCATAAGCCATTGGTGTTTTGTTCAGGAAATTTTCTCCAGTGCCCATGTGTTTGAGATTCTTCCCCATGTTTTCTTCTAATAGTTTGAGTGTATCTGGTTTGATGTGGAGGTCCTTGATGCACTTGGACTTAAGCTTTGTACAGGATGATAAGCATGGATCGATCTGCATTCTTCTACATGGTGACCTCCAGTTGAACCAGCACCATTTGCTCCATTGGATGGTTTTGACTCCTTTGTCAAAAATCAAGTGACCATAGGTGTGTGGGTTCATTTCTGGGTCTTCGATTCTATTCCACTGGTCTATCTGCCTGTCTCTATACCAATACCATGCAGTTTTTAATCACTATTACTCTGTAATACTGCTTGAGTTCAGGGATAGTGATTCCCCTGGAAGACCTTTTATTGTTGAGGATAGTTTTAGCTATCCTGGGTTTTTTCTTATTCCAGATGAATTTGCAAATTGTTTTGTCCAGATGAAGAATTAGATTAGAATTTTAATGTGGATTGCATTGAATCTGTAGATCGCTTTTGGCAAAAATGGCCATTTTTACTATATTATTCCTGCAATCTGTGAGCATGGGAGATCTTTCCATCCTCTGAGATCTTCTTGAATTTCTTTCTTCAGAGGCTTGAAGTTCTTATCATACAGATCTTTCACTTGCTTGTCACACCAAGGTAATTTATATTATTTGGGACTATAATGAAGTATGTCGTTTTCCTAATTTCTTTTTCAGCTTGTTTCTCTTTTGTGTAGAGGAAGGCTACTGATTCATTTGAGTTAATTTTATACCCAGTTACTTTGCTGAAGGTGTTTATCAGGTTTAGTAGTTCTCTGGAGGAACTTTTGGGCTCACTTAAATATACTATCATATCATCTGCAAATAGTGATATTTTGACTTCTCCCTTTCCAATGTGTATCCCTCTTTTTGTTGTCTGATTGCTCTGGCTAGAACTTCAAGAACTATATTGAGTAAGTAGGGAGAGAGTGGGCAGCCTTGTCTAGTCCCTGATTTTAGTGTGATTGCTTCAAGTTTCTCTCCACTTAGTTTAATGTTAGCTACTGGTTTGCTCTATGTGGCTTTTACTATGTTTAGGTATGGGCCTTGAATTCCTATTCTTTCCAGGACTTTTATCATGAAGGGGTATTGAATTTTGTCAAATGCTTTCTCAGCATCTAATGAAATGACTGTGTGGTTTTGTTCTTTCAGTTTGTTTATATAGTGGATTACGTTGATGGTTTTCCATATATTAAACCATCCCCTCATACCTGGGATGAAGCCTACTTTATCATGATGGATGATTGTTTTGATGTGTTCTTGGATTTGGTTTGCAAGAATTTTATTGAGTATTTTTGCATCGATATTTATAAGGGAAATTGGTTTGAAGTTCTCTTTCTTTGTTGGGTCTTTGTGAACATATTGCATTTAAAAACTAATTCCATAATTATTTTACATACAGAACATACATGCATCTTAAATATCAGAAATACAAAATTTCTGTAAGAAATCTTCCTCCTAACTCTACCCTCCACCACCTAGGCACAAGAAATGATTCTAAAATGTATATGTAAATGATTTGAACTATACTATCCAATGAGGCAAATAATCTCAAATTAAGAACAAAAATATTTGATACTATATTTAAGCTGAAATGTTTTTTCAAAAGATCTAATTTTTTTGGAAACCTAAATTCTATCAACTCTGAATATGGTTAAAAAAAATAAAGAGTCATAATACAGGAAAAAACAC
This sequence comes from Rattus rattus, assembly GCF_011064425.1. NCBI lineage: Eukaryota > Metazoa > Chordata > Mammalia > Rodentia > Muridae > Rattus > Rattus rattus. The sequence goes on from NC_046158.1 coordinate 28,558,612, forward strand.
AGGAAAACATTTAAAACACAAAAGATGACTTTTCTCCCTGTAATATATATTCAGGTGTATTTTTAATCATAATAAATTAGCCTTAGAGAGCAGCAGTACCACAGAAAGAGACAAATAAAATATAGCACTTTATACTAGTTTTTAAAATCAGGTTTAATGTTTGAATCTTTATTCAATTACAAATGTAATAAGGAATCTTTAAAAATATATAATTATTAGTTTATTCCATGTGCATGAACATTTTGTATATATATGGATAGCAAGTGTGTGCTTTGTGCCTGCGGAGTCCAAAAACGACATCATTTCTTCTAGGACAGAAGTTATAAATAGTAGTAAACCACCATGATGAGGGTGTTGGGAATTTTACACAAGTCCTTTGGAAAAATAGCCAACAGTCTTAATTGCTGAGTAATCTCTCATGCCCATAAAAAAAAAAGGCCAGACATTTTGAAAGATTGCAAAAATCCAGAGAATGTTAACTGGATAAGAAAGGAACAAATATGTTTCAAAATGGTACAGAAAGGGAAACGCCCATAGATGCAGCTTTCCCTTCCCGACAATAATATCCTACCCTAAGCCATGTGTGATGTACATTTTAAGGCATTTTACTGTACTGAGAGATATTCCACAAACAAAACCCACAACCTCCAGATACTCCAGAAATCAACATGTATACAGATGGAAAGAAACTTGGACAAAGCCCCATTTAATAAAATCCATGTTGGAAGTCTTTGGAAGTAATGATGTATCCTTTAATATAAATTTTATAAGCACTTTAAAATAAAACCTAATTGGCTAATATAATAGGGATAAGTTCAGATCCCTAAACTTCATGCATAATTAGAAAACATGATTGGGGAGTTAAGTTCTAAAACATTCTGAGAGCAGCAGTCGTTTTTAATATTTGATGCATGTTTTTGAAGAGTCAAGGAATCTCTGGGAGGTATAGGAGAAAGATGACAAGCAGCTCTTTTAAGAGGGCGTGTGTGAACATTTTAGCACCAATTTCCAAGGAAAGAATACATCCGTAAGCACTTTCAGCTAGCATTGCAACGCATTGCATACATTATGAGTTTTGTTGAAGCATCTGTGTATTATCATTAGGTAAGAGAAAGAATGCAGGGACCTCCATCTAATTTTAACCTGATGGCTCTCATGTGAATCTCAAGATTTCCATGCACACATTAAGTTGAAAGCTTTAGGTTTTAATAAGCAATCTGGCAGCGCGGTTATTTTGTCTGTCTCCTTGGCAGGTGTCCTCCGGGGCCTGATTTTGCTTAGTTCTTGGGCAGATTTTGTCCTAGTTTGGGTCGGAAATGTCTCCCCAAAGGCCCATGTGTCAGAGGCTTTTCCCGCAACCAGGTGTCTTTGGAAGGTGGTAGAATATAAGAGAAACCTTCAAATGATATTGATGTACTTGGTGATTTTTGTATACAAGGCAAATGTATACTGGAGTCTGGGGTGTGGGTAGGAAGAACATGCCTGAATTCCAGGGAGTCTCCCAAACCCATTTACTGATTGTTTTTCCTGCCACTTCACCCTAATCCTTTAAAATATAGGGGCAATGTCAAAAGCATACATTTTGTATATATTCATTTTTCAAACTTTTTTAGTTCCTAAACATTAAACATGCAGCAAAGAGTGGAAGCAGCTGAGAGTGCTTCTGGAATCCATGTTCTATGATTTTAAACACCTGATATCAATAACTTGATTAGGATAATGTATCTCATGTTTGCAACATTCTGAAAAGTATATGTGGTGCTGCTGACTGCTACATTTAAAATAACGCCCCTGTCTGACGTGCAGTGCTCAGACTCTGTTGAGATTGTCCTTGACATTATTGTCATCGTCAACACAGGTATATAAAATCACAGTATGTGCATACTGTATGTGAGCCTTTTAGGCCTTCTCTGGGCTGAAGAGTCCTGTCCACTAATGACAATAGTTCTGTGCTCTTTTGTTTCTTCTAACATTCGGGTGATCTGTATGACCATGACACATCGATCCGAAAACTTGGAACCAGGAGTCCCTGGTGAACAATGAAACTTTTTAACATATCTTATGCCAAAGCATGAGCTATTTGGGACAAAACAAACAAAAATAAGACAAATTAGATGAAAGCGATGCAGAACCAAGTCATGTGATCAGGGCCAATGCTGGGTATGGGCTGCGGTCAAGCAGGATCCACTCATTCCCTCTACTGGAGAGAGCGAGCAGCACTGGGAGAGAAGAAATGTCTCTGAGAGGGGTACTGTGGAAGTCTGTGCAAATACAAGCAGATCTCCTCCCCTAGGCTTGGTAGGCAAGGCATCAGGGAAGCCTTTATCAAGAAAGAGCTACTGACTTGATCCTGAAGCCCCTGTAATAGGCAGATTTGAGGGAGTGGGTGGGAAGAAACAGTAGTTCTGGAAGACACAGCACTCCGTAAGAGGTGCCGAGGTACAAAGGAGCAGGGGCAGAATGAAATAGAAGTGTTCAACGGGAAGAGGCCTAGCACAAGGGGAGGTGAATGAGGAGACGAGGCTGAGAAGCAAGGCAGAGCATCACCCTCTCCTGCAGGGACCCTCAAGTCGTCAGCACATTTGGACATAAATGAAAGAATAGTAGACAGGAAATGAATGTGACCGTGTCTGGACTTGGGCAGCAATATTGTTACTGGAGTGGATAACAGACTGCAGAGCAACGGTAAGCCAGCTAGTCAGCCAAGGGAGAGCTAACAGAGGTGTCGAGGAAGGGAAACCTAACAAATATGTCACAATCCAGTTACCGATGCCCATCACGAATTTATGGCTGTGATGGGTGTGAAGCCCAAAAGTGAAACTCAAGTTCCCAGTTGAATCACTGGGAGATCTGTGCTGGAAATAAAGTTGCTGAGTTCTACTGTAGCAATGCTAGATTTCAAGGATTGGTCACAGGTCCAGGCAGAAAAATACCCCTATGGGTTGTTGGATAGAAGAATTTCAAGTTCACAGACAGATCTGTATGAAATCGGAGGGCTGCGAAAGGGCTCATGTCTGCTTCCTTCCCTTAGGGCGGGCAAGCCGGTTCCACCCTGACCTGGACTAGAGCCAGGCTAACCTGGCAGCTGGGTGTGGCAGGATGTTGGTCTGTGGTGAGTGTGCCCCCCCCCCGAGAACAGATTCAGAGAAGTGGATGCGTTTATTGGGGGAAGGGAGTTGGTATTTATGCCCCCGGAGACTGCTAGGGTCTTTGGGGCAAGGTTTGTGTGGCCGGCCAAATACCACTGCGACGACAGGAGTGTTGATCGATACTTCATCGGCATATTCGGGCTGTAGAGTGTGTGTGGAGAGGGGCGAACCTTATCAGGTCAAAAAAGGAATGAATCATGATAACTGTCAGGATAATAAGTTCTTACTAGGGTTGATGATGGGGCAGCTGACTTAGCAGCATCAGGTTGGGAGAAGGGAGAACCCCATCTCCTGCCATACTCATCTGAGGTATCCTGGGTTGAAGCTCTCCCCACTCTTCCGCTGTAACAGTGGGCCACTGGGGTTTCACAAGGAACAGCTCTGAATGGCAGGGGAGACATCCAGAGATGACAAGACGAAGATGTAAGGACAGACTTGGGACATGATTAAGTGGAGAACACAGGATCTGGATCCACAGAAAACACTGGGAAGTGCTGGGGGGGGCGTGAAAACATTAGAAGAGTGCTATTAAGAAAGCTGAGCAAAGGGAAGATCCCATGGAGACTGGGCCAATTGGGGTTTGCCTGTTGCACTGCCAATGACATTGGTGATTTTGAAAAGAATAAAATGAGTGAAGTGATATCAGGAAAATCTCCAATGATGGTTGGTTGGCTGAAGTACGGGAGGCAGAAATGGACACAATAATTATGAACAGCATTCTTTTAAGAACTCTGGTGGTGAAACAATAAAGAGTTGTAAAACTAGAAAGTTCTTTTATAAAGTAAAATCCTTCACAATATCACTTAATCTAAAAGTACTACTTAATATTATATGATGCTATATTAATAGTTAAAGTGTATGGTATTATAGTTAAAAGGGCTATAGAGAATATTTCAAAGGAAATGCCCTTTTCTCCAACTCTTAAATATTTGAATGATTTAAATATTTGAATTTGTGCCAGTGTTCAATATTCAAAATTCTTGTTTAGCATATTCCTTTTCAAATGCCTTCATTTCTCTTAGCTGACAAAGTCAAACGTCTCTCCTAAGGGCAGATCTGCCTCCGAAACATCATGGCTTCCAGCCATTTTTTTTCTCTCATCAAAAGCCTTTGAGATTACTTATTTCAGCAACCATCAAAGAAAAAGAACTCGGACTGCCCAAAACTAATGAGAGCAAAGGTTTAGACATGCCTTTTATAATCCCTAAAATTTCCTTTTTACTTTTTGAGATTATAATATAATTACGTTTCCCCTTCCCTTTCTGCTCTCCATGCTCTCCCAGGTGCCTCTTTTGTCGTACTCTCTTTTAAATTTATGGCCTCCTTTTCTTTAATTGTGTGTGTGTGTGTGTGTGTGTGTGTGTGTGTGTGTGTATTCTTAAATAAATAAACGCAACATGTTCAGTCTATATGTTATTTGTATATGCATGCTTTCAGAACTGATAGTTTCGTGTTAGATAACCAGTTAGTGTGGTCTTTCTTGAGGAATAACTCTTTCTTCCACTCCCAGCATTCCTTAGCTGCCTGTTATTTCGCGTCTAAGACTTGTAGGTTGATGTCATTATGCAGGTGAAGGCAGGCACAGAATAGAACAAGGCCCACCATTGGATGAGAAGGAAGGATGGCCAAGAGAAAAGTTTGAGAGAAGCCGAGGAGACTTGAGCAAGGAGAGGGAGCGGCTGAGAGAACATGGTGGCAGATGTTAAGATTCCTCTCTGCACATTTACAGGTTGCTATGACTATTCTTAAGGGATGGGTGTGTACAGGATCTTTTGTGTCTAGATGAGGAAATTATATTTTATCTAGGTGGGCAGTTTATATCCTTATCAATTGGTTGTAAGTTTATCGTGTGGATGTATTGTAGATTGAGTATTTAACATATAAATCTGGCTGTTGGGTGACAGTTTGTTGAGTCTTGGTATTACTGGGTAGCTGGGACCAGAGTTTCACCCTGGCCACCTTGGCTAGCAATGAGAGTGGAGAAACCACTGGGGCCAGAAGACAGCTGGGCTAATGTGGTGTGGTGCCTCACTGAAGCCAGCCACCGATGAGATAAATTAAGGTTAGTTCTATATGGCCCTAAGGTGCCAGAACTAATATCAGGGAGAAACTTCCCGGGGGTCAAGAGTACCAGGGACCTAGCATGGAGCAGTGAGGAGTAGGAACCAGTCGTGTCCTTTTTTTTATTATACTGCAACCAGGACTGAGGTGTGTTGTTTGGTTTGTTTGTTTGTTTTTTAACTGCGAGAGAATTGAATGAGTGGCCTTAATATCCAACAAACTTAATCCAAGTTTTACAAAAGATACAGACTTTTCAAATGGTAGCTTAGGGACTTAGAGAGTTGCAGTGTGTCAAAATATAGAGCGTGAAGATGATAGAGAGCCAGAGCCCTGACCTCCAGGTCTGAGACTCTGAGCCCATCTTTCCCCATTGTAGATGTATCACGTAGTGGCTATACACTGCCTTTATCAACAGAACATGAAAATATGAAGTACATTTTATCTACTTTTTAAGTACCATGAGTGGAAACATAAAGTGCCAGACCCCTGATATGTGTGACCCTGGTAGGCATCTTTACATGGAGTAGGACATCCACTAGGCTGTTGCAGAAGACTCATTCCCATCAGTTTCTTGTTCTCTGAATGAGACCATATTAACATTCTAGTTGATAAGCTAACCAAGAACTTTAATGGAGAGCTCCAAAAATTCAACGACATTAGGCACATTTTACTAAGTGTGCTGGATAAAAAAAATGCCAAGAACTCTAAATATTGGAATAATTTTGTTCTGTAACAAATGGTTGCTTAAGATAGTAAATTGACTATTTCGTTACTTGAAATTCATCATTTTCTTCCTTTTTCTTTTTTTCATAAAGGAGAGGGAAGGAGAAATGAAAGGCAGACAGAGACAGATCTTATTAAGAACATGCAACGACAACAAAACGATCTGACTAATTATTGCAGGACTTGATCATGGCTACTGCTATGAACAAATTTGGGAAAATGCATACATCTGTTACTATTACAACAAAAACAAACAAAAACAAAAACAAGAAATGGAAGTCTTTGGGCTGGGGAGACAGCTAATCAGATTAGAGCATTTGCTGCTCTTCTAGAAGCTGAATTTGGTTTTCAGCATACACATGGCCCAGAGCCATAACTACATAACTCCAGCTCCAGAAGGCCAGAAACTTCTGACTGTGTGTGTGTGTATATATATATATATATATGTATATATATATATATATCCACATGAAGACAAATACACACAGCTACATATGGTTTAAAATAATTTAAAAGTTGAAAAAGGTGATAATCTGAAAGACTATGACTGACCTCAAATTTGTAAAGTAAAAAAAAAAAAGAAAGAAAGAAAGAAAGAAAAGTTCTCTGTGTGCTCTCCAAAAGAACTGGTTCCAAACATTGCCTATAACATTTATCCACATCAGAAATTACATGGACAGCTAAGGGTGACAAGGAATTACATTTTATATTTTTTAAAGGTATATAATATTTTTATACTTTGAAATTTAAGAGCTATCCGAACTCTTGTGTTATATTTACATATTTAATTTTTCTTTTGGTAACATAGTTTAAAGTAAATGAATGCATTTTCTTATATTGTCATATTAAATATTACTTTTTCATCAAAATTAGGTAATTAAAAGTACAAACTCATATAAAATCTCAATTTTCAAATACAATAAAATTAAATCATTTTCTGGGAAAAAATAATTAAAGATGGCAAAATTCTAAATTTCAGCATGAAAAGTCCCAGAAATAGGACACTCCTTTATTTTAATCATGATTCAATCTCCCAATCAACTTAATATTTTTCAGACAAGCCAGAGATGGAAGGAAACTGAACACACTTTGTTTTCTTAGGTCAGTGTGAGCGGAGATAATATACGATAGGTTATAATTCCTTATTTTCTAAAGAGATGAATGTTTACTTGTTTACATTTTAGAATAAGAAAGTAGTCCTAGACACTGATAAGATTAAGGAAATAACATAAAAACAAGCACCCCACAGAATCTGCTGGTGACGCTTTAATATGAATGGAACCTTTGAGGTTTCTGTTTGCTGTTATTATACACTATCAGCTCACACTGTACGGTGCACTCCAGTGTGCAGAAGGCCTTTGTTGCCGCAGCTCTGATATTCTCACAGCCGTCTTATACCCTAGTCCAAAGCTGCTTATATTGTTATTACTCAGATGAAGAAATTGGCCTCAAAGATTAAAGGTTTAAAAGGCCACCTGAATCTTAACTAGGAGTTATTTGCATGTAACATTGTGATCCTCTTGTGGGAAATTTCACATCGCTTTCGACCCAGTTAATTTGCCTTGATTATATTAACCATATCAAGGCACATATTGACACAGGATTGAAACAAAATGTGATGACATTAATTATGGTCTGATGCAGTTTACTCTTTATTTTTGAATACTAAAATCATACCATAAAATAACAACTACAGTTTCCCCCATTTTCCACACGTGACCTCTTATGAGTAGAGAGCTACTAGGAGTCAGAGGAATTCCTTTGAGTACCGATGATAGAGAAGTGGGTTATCTGCAAAAAGACTCTAAATAAAGTTACAGTGAGAAATCAACCTGCAACTTGGGATTCCTTTTATTATTTGTATGCAACAACAATTCCAAAATAAAGCCATCTTAGAAATAACCTTCCCTGTGAAAGTGTTGTGCCAGGAAGTGTTTGTGAACCCCAAAAGACCACCAAGGAGCCATTTCTGATGTTATAGCATTAGGGTGTCTTTATTACAGGCTTGGGCTTGGGCTCTCCTCCCACCCAACCCTGGCACAGAAGGATGGGAAAGCTGAGCAGCCTTGAACCCTCAGCAGGGTGAGGTTTTAAAGGGCATGGAAATAAGCGAGGTGGGTCTATCCTGGCAAGTATCTAACTGAATGTCTATTGTAAGCTGACAGATGGGCGCTCTGAAACAAGATGATATACAATCACGAACGGTCTGAAAGCACATCGGACACAGACTAATCTTTGATTAACTGTTGTTAGGAAGCAGCTAGGGAGTAACTCTGGCCGAGGACAAGCTATGGCGTCCTTCCTGGTACATGGGTGCAGCTTGGGTTTTGCTGCAGGTCAAGTTCTCGGGCTTTTTTTCATTAAGATGGACGTTTGTCCCAAGCTGGAATAGGTTTAGCTTCTCAAACGTGAATGGAACCCATGTTCTGGGGCTTCCTCCTCCACTTCCGTTCTCTATCACCATCTACTTTGCATCACACACAACACTTGGATTTTCTTATCAGAACCACCCTATATAATATAGTATATAGTATAAAACAGTAAGAATTTTTCTTAAATATTCTCTAATAGTGAGACATTAAACTCACATTTGTTCAACTTTGACAATGCTTTTCATAGAGTAATTTCGTGCAAATTCATGATACCTGACAAATATTGCAAGTTTGACAGAAAATAAGGTATGTGATAAATGGGCAGAACCCAGGATTTTTGTATATGTCATGTATCTGGTGTTAAAACCACAACCGAAAGGGGTAGGGAGGTTCATGCAGCTAAGTCTAAATGAGAGAATAAAAAAAGAATCTTGAGAAAAACT